>NW_028082003.1:96022-622609 GCF_014824575.4 Sturnira hondurensis
GAGGAGAACATTGGCAGGAAAATATCAGATATTTCACACAGCAACATTTTTACTGATATGTCCCCTAGAGGAAGGAACATAAAGGAAAGAATAAACAAATGGGATCTCATCAAAATAAAAAGCTTCTGCACAGCTAAAGCAAACAGCATTAAAATAAAAAGACAACCAACTGTTTGGGAAAACATATTTGCCAATGATACCTCAGACAAAGGTTTAATCTCCAAAATGTACAAAGAACTCACACGACTTCACTCTAAGACAACGAACCCAATTAAAAAATGGGGAAAGGTGTTGAACATACATTTCTCCAAGGAGGACATACAGAGGATCCAGAGACACATGAAGAGATGCTCAATATCATTTGCTATCAGAGAGATGCAAATTAAAGCCACAATGAGATACCACTTTACACTGGTGAGAATGGCTATCATAAACAAAGCAATAAACAACAAATGTTGGAGAGGGTGTGGGGAAAAGGGGACTGTGGTCCACTGTTGGTGGGATTGCAGACTAGTATAACCATTATGGAAAACAGTATGGAATTATCCCAGAAAACTAAAATTGGACTTGCCTTTTGACCCAGCAATTCCACTGCTAGGATTGTATCCTAAGAACCCTGAAACACCAATCCAAAAGAACCTATGCACCCCAATGTTCACAGCAGCACAATTTACAATAGCCAAGAGTTGGAAGCAACCTAGGTGCCCGACAGTAAATGAATGGATCAAAAAACTATGGTACATATGCACAATGGAATTTTATGCTGCAGAAAGAAAGAAGGAGCTCCTACCTTTTGCAACATCATGTATGGAAGTGGAAAGCATTATGCTGAGTGAAATAAGCCAGATGTTGAAGGACAAATACCATATGATCTCACGTTTAACAGGAAGCTAAACAACAAAACAAACAAGCAAGCAAAATATAACCAAAGACACTGAAATAGAGAACAGGCTGACAGTGACCAGAGGGGAGAGGGGAGGGAATTTGAGGGGAAATAGGGGAGGGATTTAGAGGAACATATATAAAGGATATGTGGACAACAACTGAGAAGGGTGGAAATGGGAGCGAGGGTGGGGGTTCCCGGGGGTGGGATGGGATGGGAGTAATAGACAGCAAATTGTACTTAAAAAATAGTTTAAAAATGGGAAAAAAGGCAACCAACCAAATGAGCATATTTGCAACAAAGAGCTCTGACAAGTGGTTAATATCTAAAATATATAAACAATGCAGACAACTCAACGCCAAAGCAATATAATCAGTTAAAAGAGGGAAGAGGACCTGAACAAATGCCTCTCCTAAGAAGACATACCAAAAGCCAAAATATATAAAAAGGTGTTCAACTTCACTAGCTGTTAGGAAAATTCAAATGAAAACTACAATGAGATACCACCTCACACCTATTAGAATGGCTATTATAAAAAAAAAACAGGTAACAACACGTATTAGAGAGGTTGGAAAGAAAAAGAAACTTATTCAGTGATGATGGGAATGCAGCCACTATGTAGAAGAGTACGGCAGTTCCTCAAAACAATTAAAAATAGAGTTACCATATGACCCAGCAATCCCTCTTCTGGGTATCAACCCTAAAAACTACAAAACATTTATTTGAAAAGGTATATGCATGCTCTTATTCATTGCAGCATTGTTCATGGTGGCAAAGACATGGAGACAACCAAAGTGTCCTTCAGTAGGGAATTAAATAAAGAAGATGTGGTACATATATATAATGTAATACTATTGAGCTGTAGGGAATCATGAAATACTGCCCTTTGAGACAACATGGAGAAACCTTGAGAATATTTTTTTAATTTAATTCTTGTTCAAGTACAGCTTTCTGTCTTATATTCCCAGCCCTGCCCACCCCCTGTCCGGTGCTCCCCACCTCCCTCCCATTTCCACCCCCCACCCTTAGTTATTGTCCATGTGTCCTTTATACTTGTTCATGTGAGTCCATCTCCTTTTCTCCTATGATTCTCTCCCCTCTCCCCTCTGGACCCTGTCAGCCTGTTGTGTAATTTACTGTCATTGGTCATATTTTGCTTGCTTTTTTGTTTTGTTGTTTAGATTCCTGTTAACGGTGATATCATATGGTATTTGTCTTTCACCGCCTGGCTTATTTTGCTCAGCATAATGCTTTCCAGTTCCATCCATGATGTTGCAAAGGGTAGTAGTTCCTTCTTCCTTTCTGCAGCATAGAATATTAAGCTAAGCAAAATAACTCAGTCAGAAAAAGCCAAGAACCATACGATTTCACTCGTACATGCCACATAAAACTGAAACTCATAGACATAGACAACATGGTGGTTACCAGAGGGAAACGGGTAGGGAATAAAATAGTAAAGGTGTTCAAATATATGGTGAAAGAAGATGATTTCACTTTGGGTGGTGGGTACTCAATGCAATATACAGATCATATATCACAGAAATGTACACTTGAAACCTGTACTATTCTATTAAATAATTTCTTCTGATTACATTTAATTTTAAAAAAACATTTGCATCAAAAAAAATACCTGGGAATAAATTATTTATTTTTATCCTCATCCAAGTAAATACTTATTCATTTTAGAGAGAGGGGAAAAGAGGAAAAGAGACTGGGAGAGAAGTATCAACATGAGAGAGAAATATCAATCAGTTGCCCGATGAACCCATGACACCCAGTGATGGAATCCACAGTCCAGGCGTGTGAAATGTGGGAATCAAACCCACAGCCTTTTGGGTTATGGGATGGTGCTCTAACCAACTGAACCACAGCAGCCAGGGTCCAAGGACTAAATTTATCCAAAGATGTTAAAGACCTGTGCTCAGAAAATTATAAGACACTGAAAAAGAAATCGAAGGAGATATATATTAGTAGAAACATATATCATTTTCAGGGCTAGGAAGAATTAACATCATTAAAATGTCCATAGTACCCAGAGCAATCTTTAGATTTAATGCAATTTCTATCAAAATACCAATGGCATATTTCACTGAACTGGGACAAATATCCCAAAAATTTATATGGAACAACTAAAGGCCCCAGTATATGTTGGGAACTGCCCTTCCTGGTTTCAAAAGCTGTAGTCCCATGTGGTTAAGGCTGAGTAAAGGACCTTGGGACCATAAGCTACTTGGGAGACATAGCTTATCTTCCTTGTAGGAGCACCACCTCTGTCCACTTTCTCTTCACCTTGCTTGGCCCTGGGCATATGATTGGTTAGCCAATGATGGCTCAAGTAAGATTCCTCAAAAGAAGAATGACCTAAGACAGGTATGGTCACAAAGAGGCCCTCAGGGAAGGACATGGGGAACTATAGAAAAAGGGGATGATGGACCCTCAGCCCTCAGCTTTGACATAGCCTGAGTCTTCATTCTGTCTACAAAAGTCTCCTTATCCCTTGGCTGCCTTACTTACCATGCTTGACTTAAGCCTGAAACAATGCCTTAAGCCTGAAACAATGCTTGAGGTAGGTGCTGCCCTGTACTGGAAAGGGTGGGTTCCCTAGGGCAATCAGCCCTAAGAAAGAATGCATAAAATCCTATTAAACCTATTTTGCTAATACCCTCAATTTAAATGATAAGGGTCCAAGCAGGAAGTGAGTTTGTTCCCCAAAGTTGTATGGCCCTTTAACTATCTGTACCTGACTCAGAATAAGCCCTCAGAGTTCTTCAATGTTATCTATTGTTTAATCATTTCTATCTGATAATGATTGATGAGCTTTACGTATACACCCTGTATTCCTATGGAAATTGAACCCAATAAAGCTTGTCAAGGCAAGGGTCCAGGCATTCTTCTCTTGAGAGAGTGGCTGAGGCACTCTGAGGGGTTTTTTTCTCCTCTTGAGAGAGAAGCTGTGCCATCTCTCTTCCTCCACAGGACTTGATAGTCCCTGTGATTTTGTCCCATATCATCTATAATGCCATAGACCCCAGGAGCCAGATTCCATGTCAAATATAAAAAAAAAATCTTGAGAAGGAAGAACAAGGTTGGAGGAATCATGTTACCTCATATCAAACTATACTATAAGACCATAGTAATCAAAACAACATGGTACTGGCATAAAAACAGACACAGATCAATGGAACAACATAGCTCAGAAATAAACCCATGCCTTTACAATCCATTAATACTTGATAAGGAAGGAAATAACTTGAAATGGGGTAAAGATAGTCTAGCCCATAAATGGTGTTGGGGAAATGAGACAGATACATGTAAAAAAAACCACATAGGCCACCTTCTTATACCATATACAAGAATAAACTCAAAATGGATTAAAGACTTAAAAGTTAAACTCAAAACCATAAATTTCCTAGAAGAAAACTCAGGCAGTAAAATCTTGGACATTTCTTGTAGCAATATTTTTTTCTGATATATTTCTACAAGCAAGGGAAATGAAAGAAAAAATAAATGACTGAGACTACATCAAACTATAAAAAATTTCACAGCAAAGCAAACCATCAACAAAACAAAAAGATAGCCAACTGAATGGGAGGACGTATTTGCTAATGATACATGTGATAATAAGAGTTAATATACAAAATTTATAAATAACTTATACAATTCAATGCACACACACATACACACACAAACAAACAATCCAATTTAAAAATGGGCAAAGGACCAGAATAGACATTTTTTCAAAGGGGACATACAGATGGCCAAAATATATATGAAAAGATGTTCAATGTCACTAATAATCAGAGAAATGCAAATTAAAACCATTGTCAACTCAAACCTGTCAGAATGGTTATCATCAATAAATCAACAAAGAAGTGCTGTTGAAGATATGGGGAAAAGGGACCCCTCAGGCACTGTTGGTGGGAATGTAGAGTAGTGCAGCCACTGTAAAAACAGTATGCAGTTACCTGATGTAATTAAAAATGCAACTGCCTTATGACTTAGCAATGTCACTTCTGAGAATATATCCAAAGAAACCCAAAACATTAATTCAAAAGAGTATATGCATCTCTGTGTTCATTACAGCATCATTTACAATAGCCAAGATTTGGAGGCAGCCCAAGTTTCTATCGTAGATGAGTGGATAAAAAAGTTGTGTTACATTTGCATAATGGAATTCTACTTGACTGTAAAAAAGAAAGAAATCTTAACCTTTGTAACTGCATGGATGGACCTGGAAAGTATTATGCTGATTAAAATAAACCAGTCAGAGAAAAACAAGTACTGTATGATTTCAACCATACATGAAATTTAAGGAACAAAATAAACTAACAGTCAAAATAAAAGTAGACTCATAGAGACAGAGAACAGACTGACAGTTGTCAGAAGAGAGTCGTGTTGGGGGACTAAGTGAGAAAGGTGAAGGAATTAAACAAAAACCTCTTAGTTACAGACAACAGTATGGTGATTACTGGAGGGAAACAAAATTGAGGGAGGGAGAAGAAGGTAAAAAGAAGATAAATGGTAATAGAAGGAGACTTGACTTAAAGTGGTGAACACACAATACAACCAATGACAGAATTTTACACCTGAAGCCTATATAATTTTATGAACCATTGGTACCCCTAATAAATTCAATAATAAATAAAGAAATAAATATTTTAAAAAGAGAAAACCAGAACAAAATCTTTTAAAAAACCCAAAATACAAAAATAAACAAAAAGCTGTCAGGTATACCATGACTTCTTTCACTCAATCCCATCTCATCTACCAATTTATGACAAAGCCCAAAGCTTGGAATATGCCAAAAATACTGTCAGAATAAAAACAAAGAAATGAGATATCTGACAGAAACCAATGGAACAGGACAGAGATGTCTACAGCAAGTGGAAAATGCAGGAAATGGTGTTGGAGAGAAAGGAGAAAGGGGTTTATTCGTCTGTGAATAAGAACTTGACAGTGGAGCTGAACAAACGTCCAAACTGGACTGGGCGGGGGGTGGAGTGCAAATTCAAATGCCTGCAAGGCCAGCAGGGGTGGCCATGGGGAGGCAGGCTGCTTCGGGATTGGGGTGAGCTCCAGCCCTACATGACAGGATAGCTGCAACTACTCAGCTGCAATCTGGGCTCTGCAGGATGTTGGGATCTTGAATCCCAGAGGGGAAACATTTACACCAGGGGACACAGCAAATATCCCATTTGAAGCTACAGCTGCCATCTAATCCCTTTGGACTCCTCATGATGAGAGATGAGCAGGCAGAGAGAAAAAAAGCCTCAATCCTGGCAGAAAGAATTGTCTCTGGTCAGCAGGGAGAGACAGGGCTACTTTCCCACAGAGAAGGAGGGATAAAGATGTTTAGCACATATGATTATACAAGGGCACCTCTTACCTGCTTCTAATGGAGGCTTATTTTGCTTCATATAACAAAGTACCATAGATTGGAAGGCTAACAAAAAACAAATATTTATTTCTTACAGTTCTGGAGCCTGGAAGTTTAATATTAGGACGGAAGCAGGGTTGGGGTCTGGTGAGAGCCCTCTTTTAGGTTGTAGATTGCAGACTTCTCTGTGTTCTAACTTCATGGAAAGAGGGAGCTCTGTGGGGTCTCTTCTATCAGGGCTATAATACTGTTTACAGGGGCTCCACCCTCCAGAACTCATCACTTCCCAAAGGTCCTATTTTCTAAATACCATACTCCCTAACTTTGGGAGTTAGGACTTTAACTTAAGAATTTGGGAAGAACACAAATACTTAGCCCTTTTCAAGTACAGCAGCCACAGTCTTAATAGAGGATAGTGACCAGAGCCTTAGACCCTTGGGGATGAAGGTATTGGCCCTCAGGTAAACCACTGAAAATATGACAGTAAAAACTATCACAGAAAATGCATAAATGTCCATTATCTTCTCTTTCATATTTATTTTTTATTGTTGTTCAAGTACAATTGTCTCCATTTTCCCTCCTCCACTTCCTGCACCTTACTCATCCCCACCTCCCACCTTCAATCCTACCCACTTTGGCTTTGTCCATGGGTCTTCTATATATGTTCCTTAATGACCCTTTCCCTGTTTTCCGCCATTATCCCTCTCCCCACTTCCCTCTGGTTACTGTCAGTTTGTTCTTTATTTAAATGTCCCTGTTTATATTTTGCTTGCTTGTTTGTTTTGTTGATCAGGTTCCACTTATAGGTGAGATCATATCCATTATGTTCTTATTCGTTCAACAAGTACATGTGGAGCAATGACCAGGTGCCTGGAAGTTTCCAGAACCCATGCATTCTAGTCCTGAAGCAGGAGAGCTCTGCATATTCTTGTTTGCAAGATACAGAAACGGCTCTAGTTGATTAAGCAGTAAAAGTGTTTAGTAAAAAGTTATTGAGGGACTCCTGGAATCATCTCTTACCAATGGGGCCAGGAGAGGAGAAGTTGGAATCTCCCAGTTCAGGGGCACTGGGAAGGTGACAGACCAGAAAAATCCCCATTCTTGGTTTGTTCTAGCTTTCTCTTGAATGGCAACCATCCTGGCTGACAATTGACATTATACTCTATTCTGTGCATCTCTTTCTCCTTCCTAAATTCCTGGTTTCTTTCCTTGCCCTGAGTCATTTCACCATCTTTGTCTGCCTTCCCATTACATAACTATCCTCTGTCCCCAGAGCCCTTATGTAGCTCAAGTCACATCAGGCTCCCATCCATACCTCAAAGATTCCATCTCAGTTTCAGTGCCTGTCAGATACAATCTTTCACAGTTGAGTAGGTCAAGCCCTCAGCAAGGAATGTAAATAGTGGGAGGGGAGAGGGATGAGGAAGAGGGGGAAGGAAAGAAGACTCCATCCACAGGAGGGGGCTCTGGAGAAGCCTCTTTTGCACATAGAGCCCTGATCCATGGCCTCTTGTCAGGGGAATCAAGCTGGTTTTCTTATCAGAATTATCATTACCTTCTCTGTACCTAAACTTCCACATCTGTAAAATGAAGATGAGCACATCTGCACTCCCCAGGGCTTTGGGTATAGGCTCGGGGCCTTTCACAGAGTGCACATTTCCCAGGTTTTGGGCGTGCACGCTTGGCCAGGAGCCTCTGGTCTCTCAGGTTTGGGTGCATACACTTCCCAGGGCTATGGAAGTATGCTCAGGGCCTTCTGCACCACCTCAGGAGCGTGGAGTAGCTGGGTGGAGAGGAGGTCAGAGTGGCTGCTACAGGAGAATTCCCTAAACGGCCGCCAAGTGTCTCTTCTCACTTTTTCTTTTTGAGAAATTTCTCCTGCTCAAGCCTGCTGCTCCATACAGCCTGGCCTCCCACACTGCCCAATTCTCCAACCAGACCTGGGACTATCCAGGTCAGGGCCTGTCATGGCCCTACTCTCAGCTCTCCCCAGATGTCATCCACAGACTTCGTGGGTACCCACAGCCCCTTTATGTTTGCCACTTAGTCCTTATTCCCGTCTGCAGACTTCAAGCAAACAAGTGTCTCCCAATGCTGCTCAAAGCTTGTTTGGCAGGGGAAGGAGCCATTGACCTAGCTCTCTCCCAAGAACCCTGTGGCAGACCTGGTGGGTGCTGTGCTTGGGGCTGCAGCCACCCTGGACCTGTGCTAGACCCAGGGACCTTATTGTCCTGAAGCACTCTCCTTACCAGCTGGTTTTTCAGTGTCCTCAACAGTTTTTGGTCTCCCATCTTCATATATGCTAGGGTACTGTTGGCTGTTCAGTCTGTTCCTTTGTAGATCAGCTAGGTGCTTCATCCATGTGCAGGGGGAAGTAGAATCCTCTCCCACCTATCTTGCTGCCATCTTAAGTCAACCTTTCGGAATCCTGTCACTTTCAACAGTATGGATGGACATTATGTAAAGTGAAATAAGTTAGACACAGAAAAGCAAATGCTATACAATCTCATATGTACAATCTATAAAAGATGAACACATAGAAACAGAGTAGAGCAATGGTTGCCAGAGGCAGGGGGCTTGGGAGAATGGGAAGATGTTGTTCAGAGGATGTAAACTTCCAGTTATAAGATGAACAATTCCTGGATATCTAATGATGACTATACTTAACAATATTGTATTGCATGCTTGAAATTTACTGAAAATAAATCTGGAGTTGTTTGACCACAAAAAAATAATAATATTGATTAATATATGAAGTGATACATGTTTTAATTAGCTTGATTATGGTAATCATTTCACAATGTATTCCTACCTCAAATCGTTACTTTGTACATCTTAAAATATATAATTTTATTTGCTATTCATAACTTAAAAGCAGTGGAAATTTTTTAAAAAATTAAAATAAAAAGGGGAGAAGATGGGGGCAAGGTAGGTGGGAATGGAGCCCACTTCCCCATGCACACAGGTGGGCACCTAGCCAATCTTCTAAGGAAGAGAGTGAACAGTCAGTGGTATCCCAGCATATATGAAATTGTACAGGATGTTGAAAACCAGAGGGTAAGGAGATTGCTCTGGGATGGTAAGGTCCTTCCAAGAATTCTCCAGCAGGTGCCAACAGGTGCCGGACTGTGGGCCTGTTGACACCTGCTGTAGAATTCTTGGAAGAGAGCCAAATCAAGTACTTCCTCACCTGCCAAACAGGGAGGACAGAGAAGCACCAGGGTAGACCTGGATGCTTAAAATCACTGGGGAGAACAAAGATGAAGTGGGAGACACACCAGGGCAGTGTTCATTCACTGAGAGTGTGGATTCTGGCAGGTTCATTACCACAGAAATTGGAGAGCTGGGTGATGCCTGGAAAAAGGAGAATTGGGTCATGATGGACCCTGACCATGATAGTCTCCAGTCTGCTTGGAAAGTTGGGCTGTGTGAGAGGCTGGGAACTTCTTAGGAGTGGCAGGCTTGAACAGTAGGATTTTCTTCAAAAAATGGCTCTTGGTGGCTGTTTAGGGAACTCTCCTAGAGCAGCTGCCAGGCCACCCGGCTGCACCCCTTCAGCTGCCTCAGCAACAACCTCAGCCTTGGCAGAGGCCAGACCCCCCACCACTGCAGCAGCCACGAAACCTCCCCCTCTCAGCTGCGCTGGCTCCCTAAGAGGAAGGAGGAGATGCCCCCTGCAGAGGAGATCAGCAGCGCTCAGGGAATTAGCAGTCCGCAGAAAGACTTAACTCAGTGGGGGAGCTGAACTACCCTGAAGAGGCTTTGAGAATCCCTAGCACCTAAGACAGCAAAGAGTGAGAAGCTAGTGTGTGAGTTGCCCCTAATTGGTGCACCTCAAGAACAGCGAAACTGGTGGATTGAAGGCATTGGCCTGGCACAAATGGGCAGTGGGGACCCTGCAGCAAACAGAGAAACTGGGTTGTAGGCTGGGCAGCTGAAGATTGCAGCCCAGACCTGGCTTCCATCCTCACAAAACCATAGGAAGAGAAAAAAATGAAGCTCAACCCCTTAACTTGCTATAGCCAGGAAGACCAGCAGAACTTGCTTGGCCAATTTAAAGTTAGCAGAAGGCTTTGTTTTCTAAATTTTTAAATAAATCCCAAGTGAGACAATAAGATCTGGAGCTGTGAAAGGACCTGAGTCAGAACCAAAGAGCAGTCACAAGGCTCATAACAACAAATGAGAAACTGAGAGAAATTTCACTTTGCTATTCCAGAGAACTTGCATGTTAGTGTTTATTTGTATTATTATTTTCCCATTATTTTCATTTCTTTTATTTTATTAGTATTTTTTATTTTTCTTCTTTTGTCAAGTTTTCTTTATTTTGTTTGTTTAATTGCGTTGTTTGACTTTTCCTTATTTTCTCTTTCATAGTGTATTTTAATTTTTCTTCTTTCACTTCACTTGTGTTCCAATAGCACGCTAATCTAGGTCATGTAATTCCTATTCTTGATATTCAGATCATATAGTTTCTGTCATATGATTGTTGTTAAAGTATTATGGCAAATAATTGATATTCCACACAGTTGTAAATACTACCCAGCACCCCTGTCATATCTCAGTCCATTTCACTATCTTCCGGAACTTTACTACTGTTGTGGTTAACTGTATTTTCTCACACACTATGCCTACTTTCTATTCTTTACTCTCACTATATGTCATAATCTCACCTTCCACAAGGTCTCTGTTTTCTGAATTCAACTCACAATCCTATCCCCTTCTAACAAGAGTCTTATCTCGTTGATAGAGAAAATGGCGCCAGAGTAGGACGGAGCGACTGCAGTTCTCCTACACCTGGGGGAAAGTCCTGGCAGATTGACAGAAGAACAGCGCAATCAATTCCCCAACCAACAATTCCCCAGCATTTATGAAAATAAGAGACCAGAGATAGTGACGAACCAGACAGCTAGAGGCCCTGGGGGTCTTAGGGACGCGAGTTAAGGATGGAGGCGGCCAGGCCGGCGGCAGCCATTAGCTGGCGCGTAAAGACCTCGGGGCCGCGGCTGCCGGAAAGGTTGGAGCCCAGAGGCTTCCTTCCGTCTGTGCCCAGCGACAGGGGCGTCTGACACGGAGAACTCATCGGGAGCCTGGCGACCCTGAGAAAGGTCTAGGGCAGCGGCAGCGGTGATGGCGGCGGCGGCAGGACGGCAGCCATTGGCCGGCGCATAAAGACCTTGGAGCCTTGGCAGCCTCAGTGGTCGGGGCCCAGAGGCTTCCGCCTGCACCCAGTGACAGGGGCGTCTGACACAGAGGACTCATTGGGACCCCGGCACCTGTGAGTAAAGACAAAAGCGGCAGCGGAAGGGCTGGCTGTCCTCGAGAGCCAGGCACCCCAGAATAAAGTCAAAAGCAGCAGCAGTGGGACCAGCAGCCATTGGCCGGAGCGTAAAGACCTCGGAGCTGCTGCTGCCGCAGCTCCCAGGGCCCAGAGGTTTCTGTCTACGGCCAGCGTCGGGGTGTCTGCCACAGAGGACTCAGCGGGAGCCCAGCAACTGTGAGTAAAGACAAAAGTGGCAGTGGCTGGAACGGCTGCCCTGGGCCAGCCCAAAACACCTCAGAGCCGCCGCTGCCACTGTGTTAGGGGTGTAGAGGGTTCCGTCTGTGGCCAGTGCCACGGAGGATTCATAGGGAGCCCAGCACCCAGTGGAGGATTGGGCTGGCTGCGGGGTCCCTGAAAGAGCTGGCTCCCTCCCTCACCATCTAGGCGGGACTGGGAGGCAGAGACCTGTCTGCCTAGGTATGCAGGGAGGGTGGCAAGAACAGGGGGCCGTGTTCAGTTGCGATCTCTGTGGTCGCCAGCCCACCAGCCTGCCAGCCCAGGAAATTTGAGAGGAGCATTGTCCTAATCAGTCAGGTTGGAGATTGGGCTGGGCTGACAGGCACGCTTTCTGGAGAAGTTTTTACCGGAAAGTGGTCTGAGGTGTTCTCCTTTTAAGGCAGCTTGACTTGCTTCTCACCCAGCCACAGGACTGGGAAGGACCAGTACCAGATCCCGTGGGAACAAGGCAGCCTGTTAGGTGGGCGGGTGCCCCCACACCAGTCTGGTAGCCTGGCTTGTGGGCGGGTGTGCGCCTGGGCCTACAACCCAGCCCACAGAGGGGTCCCACCAAAACCAGAAAAACCAGATTGGACAGTTTGAAACCAACAAGGAAGGAGTTTTTGTTGTTGGGTTTTTTTTGTTTGTTTGTTTTTTTCTTTTATTTTTAAACTTTTTTCAGTAATCCTATATATTTTTTAATTTTATTGTTGCTGTATCTTTCAGTACTCTGTTCCTCTCCTTTCTTTTTTCCTGTTTTAGTCCCTCTTCATTTCACCCCAAACTTATTGCTTTTTCCTCACTTCTCCTGCCCTTTTTTGGTGTGTGTGTTTGTTTGTTTGTTGCTTTCTATACCACTGTAAATACTTCACAACACATCCCTCTGGTCTTAGCCCACATTACAGGTTCCTGAATTCTATTACTGTAGTGATTAACTCTACTTGCTCACACGCTACGTCTATTTACTATTCTTTACTCTCACCTTACCTCAAAATCTGACCACCCGCAACCTCACTGCTCTCTAGATACAACTCACAACCCTTCCCTCCCCAACAAGAGGCTTATCTTTGGTCTATCCTTACCTAGAGGTGGCAAATTGGGTTGAAGATTACAGTTAACACTATATAGAGCCTAAAGATCTTCTATATTTACAGCTGTGACTGTAAATATCATACAGTAATCTCCTGCTGTCATAAACCATTTTGCCTCCCCCTCCAGCTGATTACACACACACAAAGAAAGGAGTAGGTGGAAGCAGAGAACATCAAAATACCTGCAGGAGACTGCAACACTGAATTTCACAGGAATTCCACCACAGAAGTTCATACCATAAACCTAGGGAGTCAGAACAGATCAATTCAAGAAGCTGAAGCTAACAAGAAGAGTCTCATAAGCAATGGGAAGACAAAGAAACAATGCCCAAATGAAAGAAAAGGTGGAAGTCTCAGAAATAATGTTAGATGAAAGAGAGGCAAGTCAGCTATCAGATATTGAATTCAAAGCACTAGTTATCAGGAAATTCAAAGAGCTCACAATGAGCTACCAGAAACTAGAGGGGAGCTACCATGAGCTCTCCGCAAACTATATCAACATGAAAAAGGAAATAGAAACTATCACCAAAGGACAAGAGGAAATGAAGAATACAATTTCGGAACTGAAGAACACAGTAGAAGGAATGAAAAGCAGGATCGATGAGGCAGAAGATCGGATCAGTGAGTTGGAGGACACAGTAGAAAGAATCTCCCAGAAAGAGCAAGAAAGGGAAAAGAGGCTCAAAAAGAATGAAGATGGGCTAAGAGAAATGCAAGATAATATGAAACGTAATAATATCCGAATAATAGGAATACCAGAAGGAGAAGAAGAAGAACAAGGGATAGAAAACCTATTTGAAAGAGTAATGATGGAAAATTTTCCTAATTTGATGAGAGAAAAAGTTACACGAATCCAGGAATCACAGAGAGTCCCATTCAAGAGGAACCCAAAGAGGCCCACTTCAAGACACATCATCATTAAAATGGCAAAATTTCAAGACAAAGAGAGAATCCTAAAGGCAGCAAGGGAGAAAAAGGAAGTAACATACAAGGGAGCCCCAATAAGGTTAGCTACTGACTTCTCAATGGAAACACTCCAAGCAAGAAGAGAATGGCAAGAAATATTTCAAGTAATGAGAACCAGAGGCCTACAACCAAGGCTACTTTACCCAGCAAGGCTCTCAATCAAGATAGAAGGCCAAATAAAGAGCTTCCAAGACAAAAGAAGTCTAAAAGAATATGCCTCCACCAAACCAGCTCTACAAGAAATACTAAAAGGGCTGCTTTAAGGAAAGGAAGGAAAAGAGAGAGACAGAGAGGAACTGTGGTACAAAAATGGCAATGAATAAGTCCCTATCAATAATAACCTTGAATGTAAATGGATTAAATGCTCCAATCAAAAGACATAGAATAGCTGAATGGATAAGAAAGCATGACCCACACATATGCTGCCTACAGGAGACCCACCTCAGGACAAAAGACCATCACAGACTAAAAGTGAAAGGCTGGAAACAAATTTTCCAAGCAAATGGACAAGAAAAAAAAGCCGGGGTAGCAATTCTAATATCAGACAAAATAGACTTCAAAAAAAGGGCCATAAAGAGAGACCCAGAAGGTCACTTCATATTGCTCAAGGGAAGAATCCAGCACGAAGACATTAACATCATAAATATATATGCACCCAACATAGGAGCACCCAAATATATAAGAAAAATCCTAGAAGACTTCAAGAAAGATATTGACAGCAACACAATTATAGTAGGGGATTTTAACACCCCACTGTCAAAAATGGACAGATCTTCCAAACAAAATATCAACAAAGATATAGCAGCATTAAATGAAACTCTAGAAGAAATGGACTTGACTGATATATATAGAGCGCTTCATCCCAAAGAAGCTAAATACACATTCTTTTCAAATGCACATGGAACATTTTCAAAGATAGACCACATGATAGGACACAAAATGAGCCTCAACAAATTCAAGAAAATTGAAATCATACCAAGCATTTTCTCTGACCACAAGGGACTGAAATTAGAAACCAACCCCAAAGGAAAAAACCCAAAACACCCAAAATCATGGAGACTGAATGGTATGCTATTAAACAACGAATGGGTCAAGATTGAAATTAGGGAAGAAATCAAAAAGTTTCTGGAAACAAATGAAAATGAACTCACAACAACCCAAAACTTATGGGACACGGCCAAGGCAGTCCTGAGAGGGAAGTTCATAGCAATACAGGCTTACCTAAAGAAAATAGAAACATTTCAAACAAACAACCTAACCCGACGCCTGCAAGAACTCGAAGAACAACAACAAAGACAGCCCAGAGCAAGTACAAGGAAGGAAATAACCAAGATCAGAGCAGAATTAAATGACATAGAGACCAAAAGCACAATTATAAGGATCAATGAATCCAAGAGTTGGTTTTTTGAAAAGATAAACAAAATAGACAAGCCTTTAAGTAGGCTCATTAAGAAAAGAAGAGAGAGGACACAAATAAACACAATCAGAAATGAAAGAGGAGAGATTACAACTGATACCACAGAAATAGAAGGGATTGTAAGGAATTACTATGAAGAACTGTATGCCAAGAAATTTGAAAACCTAGGTGAAATGGACAAATTTCTAGAAAAATATAATCTTCCAAAACTCAATGAAGAAGAAGTAGAAAGCCTGAACAGACCAATAACAGCAAATGAAATTGAAGCAGTAATCAAAAAACTCCCATCACACAAAAGCCCCGGACCAGATGGTTTCACAGGAGAATTCTACAAAGCGTTTAAGGAAGAGCTAACCCCTATTCTTCACAGACTATTCCAAAAAATCCAAAATGATGGGAAACTCCCAAACTCTTTTTATGAAGCGAGCATTATCCTAATTCCAAAACCAGAGAGAGACACAACAAAGAAAGAAAATTACAGGCCAATATCACTGATGAACATAGATGCTAAAATCCTCAACAAAATATTGGCAAATCGCATCCAACAATACATCAAAAAGATCATACACCATGACCAAGTGGG
The DNA here is from genome assembly GCF_014824575.4 of Sturnira hondurensis. Taxonomy (NCBI): domain Eukaryota; kingdom Metazoa; phylum Chordata; class Mammalia; order Chiroptera; family Phyllostomidae; genus Sturnira; species Sturnira hondurensis. The sequence goes on from NW_028082003.1 coordinate 111,876, forward strand.
ATTCATCCCAGGGATGCAAGGATGGTTCAATATCCGCAAATCAGTAAATGTAATACACCACATAAACAAAAGCAAGGACAAAAACCACATGGTCATATCAATAGACGCGGAAAAAGCTTTTGATAAGGTACAACACCCATTTATGATAAAGGTACTCAGCAAAGTGGGAATAGAGGGAGCATTCCTCAATATAATAAAGGCCATATATGAAAGACCTACAGCCAACATCATACTGAATGGGCAAAAACTGAAAGCTTTTCCACTAAGATCAGGAACAAGACAAGGTTGTCCACTTTCACCACTTCTATTTAATATAGTATTGGAAGTTCTAGCCACAGCAATCAGACAAGAAAAGGAAATAAAAGGCATCCAAATCGGAAAGGAGGAAACAAAACTGTCACTGTTTGCAGATGACATGATAGTGTACATGGAAAATCCTATAGACTCTACCAAAAAACTGCTGGAACTAATAAATGAATTTGGCAAAACAGCGGGATACAAAGTCAATATCCAGAAATCAAAGGCATTTCTGTATACTAACAATGAATCAGCAGAAGCAGAAATCAAGAAAAAAATCCCATTCGATATAGCAAAAAGAAAAATAAAATATCTGGGAATAAATCTAACCAAGGAGGTTAAAGACCTGTATGCAGAAAATTACACAACACTGAAGACAGAAATCAAGGAAGACACAAACAAATGGAGACGTATACCGTGTTCATGGATTGGAAGAATTAACATCATCAAAATGTCCATACTACCCAAAGCAATTTACAGATTCAATGCAATACCTATTAAAGTACCAATGGCATATTTCACAGACATAGAACAAACACTTCAAAAATTTATATGGAACCATAAAAGACCCCGAATAGCAGCTGCAATGTTAAGAAAGAAGAACAAAGTAGGAGGGATCACAATACCTGATATCAAACTGTATTACAAGGCCACTGTAATCAAAACAGCCTGGTACTGGCATAAAAACAGGCACATAGACCAATGGAACAGAATAGAGAGCCCAGAAATAAACCCAAATCTCTACAGTCAATTAATATTCGACAAAGGGGGCAGTATCATAAAATGGGGTAAAGATAGCCTCTTCAACAAATGGTGTTGGGAGAACTGGACAGCTACATGCAAAAAAATGAAACTCGAGCACCAACTTACATCATACACCAAAATAAATTCAAGGTGGATAAAAGACTTAAATATAAGCCATGACACCATTAAAGTCCTAGAGGAGAACATTGGCAGGAAAATCTCAGATATTTCACGCAGCAACATTTTTACTGATATGTCCCCTAGAGCAAGGACTATAAAGGAAAGAATAAACAAATGGGATCTCATCAAAATAAAAAGCTTCTGCGCAGCTAAAGAAAACAGCATTAAAATAAAAAGACAACCAACTGTATGGGAAAACATATTTGCCAATGATACCTCAGACAAAGGTTTAATCTCCAAAATATACAAAGAACTCACACGACTTCACTCTAAGAAGACAACTAACCCAATTAAAAAATGGGGAAAGGACTTGAACAGACACTTCTGCAAGGAGGACATACAGAGGATCCAGAGACACATGAAAAGATGCTCAATATCACTAGCTATCAGAGAGATGCAAATTAAAACTACAATGAGATACCACTTTACACCGGTGAGAATGGCTATCATAAACAAAGCAATAAACAACAAATGTTGGAGAGGGTGTGGGGAAAAGGGGACTCTGGTCCACTGTTGGTGGGATTGCAGACTGGTACAACCATTATGGAAAACAGTATGGAATTATCCCAGAAAACTAAAATTGGACTTGCCTTTTGACCCAGCAATTCCACTGCTGGGATTTCCTAAGATCCCTAAAACACCAATCCCAAAGAACCTATGCACCCCAATGTTCATAGCAGCACAATTTACAATAGCCAAGAGTTGGAAGCAACCTAGGTGCCCGACAGTAAATGAATGGATCAAAAAACTATGGTACATATGCACAATGGAATTTTATGCAGCAGAAAGAAAGAAGGAGCTCCTACCTTTTGCAACAACATGGATGGAACTGGAAAGCATTATGCTGAGTGAAATAAGCCAGGTGTTAAAGGACAAATAACATATGATCTCACCTTTAACAGGAAGCTAAACAACAAAACAAACAAGCAAGCAAAATATAACCAAAGACACTAAAATAGAGAACAGGCTGACAGTGACCAGAGGGGAGAGGGGAGGGAATTTCAGGGGAAATAAGGGAGGGATTTAGAGGAACATATATAAAGGATATGTGGACAACAACTGAGAAGGGTGGAAATGGGAGGGAGAGGGAGGATGGGGGGGCTGGATGGGATGGGAGTAATAGACAGAAAACTGTACTTGAAAAATAATTAAATAAAAATTCGGGAAAAAAAGAGTCTTATCTCTTTTCCACCCTTTCTAAAAAGTGGCTTCTTGGGTGAAATACCCTGGTTGACACTATAGTTATCTAAAGCATCTCCTAACTCTTCTCTATGGGTTGGAAATTTAAATCTCATAGAATACACTCCCACTTTCTTGTTCCATTTGCCTTCCCCCTCCAACTAATCACATAAAAGAATAGGTGAGAGCTCTGAACACCAGTATACTTGCTGGAAGAGAGACCCACCAACAAAGGAACCACCAACCGATAATAAAGGAAGTGGGAGAAGTGAGTGAAAGCCACAGTCACCTCTAACCAGGACCAATCTACAATTGCAACTAAATGGTAGAGAAATTATTCAGAAGAAACAACTAAACAATTAGCAAGAGAGAAGCCTCATGACCACAGATAGACAGAGGAACCAGCTTCAACACAACCTGTCCACACCTGCACGACAGCGTACAAGATGTGGTAGGCAGAGTGACACTTAGTTAATAAGCTGAGGGAAGCACCCATGAAAGAAAGACCCAACAATAATCAAGACCCAGAGACATACAGAGCCAACATAAATGACAGCCCAAGAGCAGCAAGTTCAGGATATCAGGGAGATTACATAACTAAATGTCACAGGTTTCTTACAATAGAAGTTCACACCACAAAACCAGAGAGTCAGAACAGATCAATTTCAGAAGCAGAGGCTAACAAGAAGAGTCTCACAAACAATGGGAAGACAAAGAAACAATCCCCAAATGAAAGGAAAGGAAGAAGCCTCAGAAAAAATGCTAAATGAAATAGAGGTAAATCAACCATAAGATATTGAGTTCAAAGCAAAGGTTATAAGGAAGCTCAATGAGTTCACTAAGAATCACCAAAACTACAGGAAAACTATGATGAACTCACTTCAAACTATATCAAAATGAAAAGGAAACAGAGCTCTCAACAAAAGTGAGGAGGAAATGAAGAACACAATATCTGAATTTCAGAACATAGTAGAAGAAATCAAAAGCAGGCTACATGAAGCACAGAGTCAAATCAGGGATCTGAATGACAAGGTAGAAAAAACACTCAGAAAAAGCAATAAAAGGGAAAAAACTCAGAAAGAATGAAGAGATGTTAAAGGAACTGCAGAACAGCATGAAATGTAATAATATCCCTATAATGGTATTCCAGAAGGAGAAGAAGAGCAAGGGATAGAAAACCTGTTTAAGAAAGTAATGATGAAAAACTTCCCCAATTTGATTAAACAAATAGTCACACATATCAAGAAAACATAGAGTCCCAATTAAGGGGAACACATGGAGGCCCACTTCAAGACACATCATAATTAAAATGGCAAAATTGAAAGACATAGAGAGAATCTTAAATGCAGCAAAGGAAAAACAGGAAGTAACAAACATGGGGTGCCTGATAAGAATAAGGATAGCAGCTAACTTCTCAATGGAAATGCAACAAGCCAGAAGGGAAAGACAAGAAATATTCCAAGTGGTGAAAAACAAAGGTTTGCAAATACAACTACTCTATACATCAAAGCTCCCAACAAAGATGGAAGGTGAAATAGTTTCCCAGATAAAAGAAGGCTAAGAAATACACCTCCTGCAAACCAAGACTGCAAAGATGCTAAAAGGTCAGCTCTAAGAAAAGGAAGACAAAAAGTGAGTGAGAACACAGGTAAGAAATAAGTAAAATTGCACTGAATAAGTACCTATCAATAATAGCCTTAATGTAAATACATTGAATGTGATAATCAAAAAACATAGAATAGCTAAATGGATACAAAAGCATGACCCACACATATGCTGCCTACAAGAGACCCTCCTCTTAACAAAAGTCTTACACAGGCTGAAAGTGAAGAGCTAGAAACAAATATTCCAAGCAAATGGACATGAGAAATAGCCAGGTACCGATACTCGTATTAGACAAGATAGACTTCAAAACAAGGGCCATGAAAAGAGACCAAGAAGGTCACTTCAAAACACTCAAGGAAAGAATCCATCAAAAAGACACAAACATTGTAAATGTATGTGTACCCAACATAGCAGCACCCAAATATATAAGGATAAACTTGAAAAACCTTAAGAAAGATATTGACAGCAACACAATTATAGTAGGGGATTTTAACACCCAACTATCAAAAATGGGTAGATCTTCCAAACAAAATAACAACAAAGATATTGTGGCATTAAACAATGTCTTAGATCATATGTATCTAACTGATATATAGAGGAAGCAAAATACATCCCAAAGAAGCAAAATACACATTCTTTTCAAATGCACATGGAACATTTTCAAAGATGAACTACATGATAGGATGCAACATAGGCCTCAACCAATTCAATAAAATTGAAATCATATCAAGTATTTTCTCTGACCACAAGGGACTGAAACTAGAAACAAACCTCAAGGAAAAAAAAAAACACTCAAACTAATGGAGATTGAATAGCATGCTATTAAACAATAAATGGGTTAAGAATGAGATCCAGGAAGAAATAAAAAAGTTTCTAGAAACAAATGAAAATGAACTCACAACAATCCAAAACTTATGGGACACAGTAAAGGAAGTCCTGAGAGGAAAGTTCATAGTGATACAGGTCGACCTAAAAAAGATAGAAACATTTTAAATAAACAACCTAACCCTACACATACATGAACTTGAAGAACAACAACAAAGACAGCCCAGAGAAAGTGGAAGGAAGAAAATAACCAAGATCTCAGCAGAATTAAAAGACATAGAGACTAAAAGCACAATTCTAAGGATCAATAAATCCAGGATCTGGTACTTTGAAAAGATAAATGGAAGTGGCAAGACTTTAAGCAGACTCATCAAGAAAAAGAGAGGACCCAAATAAACACAAGCAGAAATGAAAGAGGACAGACTACAACTGATACCACAGAAATACAAAAGATTGTAAGAAACTACTATGAAGAACTATATGCCAAGAAATTTGAAAACCTAGGTAAAATGGACAAATTTCTGGAAAAATATAATCTTCCAAAATTGAAAAAGAAGCAAAAAACCTTAACAGACCAATAACAGCTGATGAAATTGAAGTAGTAGTCAAAAAAATTCTGGCACACAAAGAAAGACCTTGGACTGCACACTTTCACAGGAGAATTCTACAAAGCATTTAAGGAAGAGTTAATCCCTATCCTTCATAGACTATTCCAAAAAATCAAAGAATATGGAAGACTCCCAAACTCTTTTTATGAAGCCAACATCATCCTAATCCCAGAACCAGATAAAGACATAACAAAGAAAGAAAACTTCAGGTCAATATTTCATGAACATAAATACTAAAATCCTCAATAAAATATTGGCAAACAACATCCAGCAATACATTAAAAACATTGTACACCATAATCAAGTGGGATTCATCCCAGGGATGCAAGGATGGGACAATATTCAGAAATCAATAAACACAATATATCACATAAACACAAGCAAAGACAAAAATCACATGATCATATCAATAGATGTGGAAAACCATTTTGTAAGGAACAATACCCATTATTAGAAAAACAATCAGCAAAGTGGGAATAGAGGGAGCCCTCTTCAACATAATAAAGGCCATATATGAGATATGTACAGCCAACATTATACTCAATGGGCAAAAACTAAAACTTTTCCCACTAAGATCAAGAATTAGACAAGAATATCTTCTTTTACCACTCCTGTTCAACATAGTATTGGAAGTTCTGGCCACAGCAATCAGACAAGAAAAATAAATTAAAAGGATTTTAAAATTGGAAAAGAGAAAGCAAAATTGTCATTGTTTGCAGATGACACAATAGTGTACATAGAAAACCCTATAGATCACCAAAAAAACTGCTCAACTTAATAAGTGAATTTGGCAAAAAGGGAGATAAAAAGTCAATATCTATAAATCAAAGGCCTTTTTATATACCAACAATGAAACATCATAAACACAAATCAGGAAAAATATCCCATTTGGTATAGCAGCAATAAAAATTAATTACATAGGAATAAACCTAACCAGGGATATAAAAGATCTGTACTCAGAAAACTACACAACACTGAAGAAAGAAATTAAGCAAGACACAAACAAATGGAACCATATACCATGTTCATGGATTGGAAGAAATAACACCATCAAAATGTCCATACTACCCAAAACAATTTATAGATTCAAAACAATCCCTATTAAAGTAGCAATGACATTTTTCACAGATGTAGAAAAATGCTTCAAAATTGTTATGGAACCATAAACAACCCCATATACCAGCAGCAATTTTGAAAAGGGTGAACAAAGTAGGAGGGATCACAATACCTAATATCAGACTGTATTACAAGATCACTGTGATCAAAACAGCCTGGTAACCAACATAAGAACAGACACATAGACCAATGGACAAGAATAAAGAGCCCAGAAATAAAATCACGTCTCTATGGTCAATTAACATTTGACAAAAGGGAAGAAGCATAAAATGTAGTAAAAATAGCCTCTTAAACAAGTGGTGTTGGGAGACCTGGACAGCTACATGCAGAAAAATGAAACTTGACAACCAACTTACACTATACATAAAAACAAATTTATGGTGGATAATAGACTTCAATATAAGCCATGGCACCATAAAAGACCTAGAGAGAACATAGATAGGAAAATCTAAAGATATTCCATGCAGCAATATTTTCACCAAGATGTCCCCTAAATCAAGGGATATAAAGGTAATAATAAGCAAATGGAATCTCATCAAAATAAAAAGCTTCTACACAGCTAAAGAAAACAGAATTAAAATGAAAATAAAACCAACTATATGGGAAAATATATTTGCCAATGATACTTCAGATAAGGGTTTAATTTCTGAAATACATAAAGAATTCACACAAGTCCACTCCAGAAAGAGAAACAACCCAATTAAAAAATGGGCAAAAGACCTGGACAGACACTTCTCCAAGGATGACATGCAGAGGGACCAGAGACATTTGAAAAGATGCTTAGCATCACTAACAATCAGAAAAATGCAAATGAAAAGCATAATGAGATATCACTTCACAGCAGTCAGACTGGCCATTCATAAATAAATCAGCAAACAAGTGTTGGAGAGATTGTAGAGAAAAGGGAACCCCAGTACATTGTTGGTGGAAATGCAGATTGGTGCAGCCACTGTGGAAACAATATGGAATTTCCTCAGAAAACTAAAAATGAAACTGCCTTTTGACCCAGCAATTCCACTGCTAGGACTATATCTTGAGGACCCTGAAACACCAATCCCAAAGAACCTATGTACCCCAATGTTCATAGCAGCACAATTTACAACAGCCAAGCTCTGGAAGCAACCTAAGTGGCCATCAGTAAATAAATGGATTAAAAATCTATGGTACATTTACACGATGGAATACTATATAGCAGAAATAAATAAGGAGTTCCTACCCTTTGCAACAGCATGGATGGAACTGGAGAGCACTATGCTAACTGAAATAAGCCAGGTGGTGAAAGACAAATACCATATGATCTCACCTTTAACTGGAACCTTATCAACAAAACAAACAAGCAAGCAAAATATAACCAGAGACATTGAAATTAAGAACAATTTGACAGTAACCAGAGGAGAGGTGGGAGGGGATAATGGGTGGAAGTGAGGAAGTGTTTTCAGGAACAGCTATAAAGGACCCATGGAGAAAACTAAGTGGGGCTGATGTCTGATCAGGGAGGTAGAGACGGGTGGAGTGGGAGGGAGTGATGAGGGGAAAATGGAAACAACCATACCTGAACAACAATAAAATAAAAGTGAATATATATATATATAAAGAAAAAGTGAAAAAATATATATATATCCAGTTATATATGTACAGTGTTTTGACAGTTTGTGGCACCAGAAATACTATAGAACTCTTTGGTCTTCTATTTTGAAAATGTGGTTCCAGATAAATGTTTCTTGATCAGTGATTCTCAAACTTATAGTCTTGGAATCCCTTTTAAAATTGCTAGAAGACCTGAAGGAGCTTTTGTTTAGGTGGGTTATACCTACTAAAATGTACCATATTTTACATTAAAGCCAAATAATTATTTTAAATATTTGTTCATTCATTTAAACATAATAATAATAAACTTATCACATGTTAACATAAAATCTTTTTATGAAAAAATGACTATAGTTTCTAAGGCAGAAAGCAGTTAGGGAGAAGCCCAATGATAATTTGCAGTTTTGGAAATCTCTGTACTGTCTAACTCACAGATGGCAGTTGCTTTCAGCCTATGGTGATGTAACACTTTTATCTTATGGAAGAGCCCACTTACACTCATGAAAGAATGACAGTGAAAATGTAAATAAGATCTTAGTACTATGATGAAAGGAGTTTTGATCTTGCAGACTGCCTCATCCCAACTTGTTGTTGGAGGGTGACTCAAAAATATAACTTTTCTCCCACCTTCTAAGTTCTTCTGGTGGGGCTAGTAATAAAATTAACTTGATACAGATTAACAGGAGAAACTATTCAAAGTTTGTTACAGTGCACATAATGGTATGCCATTATCTGACCAAAATGGGACCAGAGGAAGCACGGCACACTTGAAGTTTGTAGGTCATTTTGTAACTAAGCAGAAGGGGTGGTTGTGGTTTGGAACTTCAAAGGGCAGGAAGGCACCCTGTTCATTGTGGCTCAGTTGGTTGGAGGATCAGTCCCATAAAGCAAAAGATCAGGTCATGAGTTCATTTCCCTGCAGGGTACATTCCTGGGTTGCAGGTTCATCTCCTGTCCCCAATCCAGGTACATACTAGAGGCAACCATTGATATTTCTCACATCAATGTTTCTCTCCCTCTCTTTCTCCTTCCTTTCTTTTCTTTCTAAAATCAATAGGCATGTCCTGGGATGAGAATTTAAAAGGGGGGGGGCAGGAAGGCAATTCACGTGGAGATGGAAAATCAGAATGTTTGGTAAGTAAATGTGTGCTGGGCTATCTTTAACTATGGGCACAGAGAGGACTGAACAATTGGACCTTGTTAGGTTCCTCCCTATCAAACTAGTCCATATTAAAGTATTGTTAGTACAGCTGGTGATGATAACCCTCTTTCTGGAGCAGGCCGTCTATCAAAATCCACTTAGGCAGGTAAAGGGGAAAAGGTTTTTCCTCAGTCTTTTACTTTAATAGTTGGCTTAAAATCAATATTTCAAAAAGGCATACTTTAGGGTACCAAAACTTTGAATCCCCTCATGTGCCAACAAAATTCCCTATTGCTTGGAATGCTGGGGGTGTGCAAACTTTTCATGTCTCTGTGACACACTGGAATAAGAGTTGTCTTGGGCCACACATTAAATACACTGCAATATGTAATCACAAAAAAAATGTCATAATGTTTCAAGTAAATTTACAATTGTGTGTTGGGCCACATTTACAGCCATCCTGAGTTACATCAGCCCATGGGCCACAGGTTGAACACCCCTGGTTTAGACCATTATTTTTTCCTGTTACTTGAATGTTTCCTAACTGACAGCTTTGGGGGCACCAGGAGAATGTCCCCATGGTGGCCTCACAGGAGACCACAGGGGCCATAATGAGGCTACTCCAAGTAGTTTTGTGAACCACAGACATGGAACTGTGGGAGCCAGTACAGGAAAGAAGAGCAGGTAGCTGCCAGATTGTGACTGAAGCTGACACAATAGTTTGTGGACATCTTTGAGGCACCTTATTGAGGACTCTGTAAATAATTGAGGAGCACTTTGCAGTGGTGCTCTAACACACAGTGGACACAAAGATACCACTTTGCAGTAGTATCTTCAGTAGTATCTTCTAACACACAATGGACAGCAAAGTTACAGACCAAGGACATTAAGCATGGGAAAAAGTGTAGCAATCAATTAGTGATGTTTGTCACAAACATAAAATAAGAGTGGGACTTCGGGCCAAGATGGAGGCATAGGTAGATACACTTTGACTCTTCACACAACCAAAAGAAGGAAAACAACAAATTTAAAAACCAAAAATAACCAGAACTGCCAGAAAATTGAACTGTATGGAAGTCTGACAACCAAGGAGTTACAGAAGAAACATTCTTCCAGACTGGTAGAAGGAGCAGAAACTGGCAGCTGGGATGGAGAAGACTCAGGGGGCTGGAGGATGGGGGCAGGCAAGGCAGGAGCTGGCAGAGTAAGTGGTCCCACATTTGCATGTGGATTAACTGGGAGGAACAACTGGGAAGTGAGACAAACTGTGCAACCCAGGGTTCCAGTATGGGAAAAGAAAGCCTCCAAACCTCTGACCGTGAAAACCTGTGGGAGTTGTGGCGGCAGAAGAAACTCCCAGCCTCATCTGAGAGTTGGTTGGAGAGACCCAGAGGGTCCTAGAATGTACACAAAACCACCTACCCTGGAACCAGCACCAGAAGGACCCAATTTGCTTGTAAGTAGTGGAGGAAGTGACTGAAATATTGACTGAGAGCTGAGCAAGTGGCATTGTTCCTTCTTGGACCCCTACTACACATACAGTGCCAAAATGTAGCAATGTGGGTTGCCCCGCCCTGGCGAATACCTAAGGCTCCACCTCTTACTACATAACAGGCCTGCAGAGACAAAAAAATATGGCCTAAATGAAAGAACAGATCAAAATTCCAAAAATAGAACTGAACAATGAAGGAATGGCCAACATATCAGATGCAGAGTTCAAAACACTGGTAATCAGGATGCTCACAGAAATGGTATGGTCACAAAATAGAGGAAATAATGAAGGCCATGAAAAGCAAAATAAAGGAAAATGTACAGGAAACCAACAGTGATGGAAGGACACAAGGACTCAAATTGGGGTAGAAGGAAGAAATAAACATTCAAGCAGAACAGAATGAAGAAACAAGAATTCAAAAAATGAGGAAAGGTTTAGGAACCTCCAGGACAACTTCAATCATTCCAACATCTTTATCATAGGAGTGCCAGAAGAAGAGGAAGAGCAAGAAATTGAAAACTTACTTGAACAAACAGTAAAGGAGAACTTCCCTAATCTGGCAAAGGAAATAGACTCCCAGGAAGTCCAGAAAGCTTACAGTGTACCAGAGAAGTTGAACCCAAAGAAGAACATATCAAGGCACAACATAATTGCATTACCCAAGATTAAAGATAAGGATATCTTAAAAGTAGCAAGAGAAAAGGAGATAGTTACCTACAAAGGAGTTCTTATAAGACTATCAGCTGATTTCTCAAAAGAAAGCTTGCAGGCAAGAAGGGCCTGGAAAGAAGTATTCCAAGACATGAAAGGCAAGGACCTGATGTGTGCACTGACAAGTAGTGCCCGTGGCATCATGGATGAGACATGAGACAAATTCACACGGACTACTGAGTCCTATGGAGGAAAAGGGCTGGCAAGGCTACTCCCTCAAGGGGGAGAAACTCAGAAGGGCCTCGCCACCCTCTCAAGGGGAGAGGGGCTTGGAGCAGCCGGACAACTCTCTCACCAGGGAAGAGAGAGCATGCCCCGACTCTTGCCTAGTCAGGCTTTTATTGGGATTTTTTGAGCAGGCATTCAGGTACAAGCTTATTAATCATGGATAGACAGTAAACAGCAGATAGTATACAAAAGACCATTAGGGCTTGTCCTTAAATCAACATCTATCAACCAAAAGGCTATAAAATAGGGGAAAATAGAAACATTCAACTAGCAGAGCAGAAAAGCATTCTTAGCAGAGCAGATCTCACAGGTTTGTTAAGAATTCTTTATCTTGCCAGATTACCCGGGCCCTGTGCTAGCTGGTGAAAGGTTGCACCATTTTTCCATCACAGGTTTTCAGGCTTAAGCGGATTAGAGCCAGGAAGCACTCTCCCAGAGGACATGGGGACTGGGCTAAATTAGAGTAGCGATGGAGGGGGGAGGTGAGGGCCTATCACTCCCTCCTTGTCACAGCTCCCTGAATCCTGCCATGATGGCTTCCCAAATGACCAAGTCTGGTTTAGGTTGCCCCCCAGGGGGTCTTACCCATCACTGGCTTCCAATCATGCTTTGGGGACAGGGGGATGAAGAAGGGGCAGCATCTGCTGCCAGAGACAAGCCTTGTCTCCTCAGTGGCTCACATTCTGGAGGTTGCACACTCAGCCTTAAATGGTTGAAATTCCTGAAACCAGGCAGAGCAGTTCCCAACAAGGACCTACATTCGAGATTTCTCTATCCAGCAAAGCTATTACTTAGAATGGAAGGGCAGTTAAGTGCTTCCCAGATAAGGTCAAATTTAAGGAGTTCAGCATTACCAAACCTTTATTATATGAAATGTTAAAGGAACTTGAAAAAGAAGATAAAAAATATGAACAGTAAAATGACAACAAACTTACCACTATCAACAACTGAACCTGAAAAAAACAAAAACAAACTAAGCAAACAACTAGAACAGGAACAGATTCACAGAAATAGAGATCACATGGACAGTTATCAGTGGAGAGGGAGATGGGGGAGAATGGGTGAAAGGGTACAAGGAATAAGAAGCATAAATGGTAGGTACAAAATAGACTGGAGAAGTTAAGAATAATATAGTAAATGGAGAAGCTAAAGAACATATGTATGACCCATGGACGTGAACTAAGGGAAGGTAAACGCTGGTGGAGGGGGTGCAGGGTGGAGGGGAATAAAGGGGAGAAAAAATGGGACAACTTTAATAGCATAATCAATAATATATTTTAAAATAATATAGTGGTAGCAATAGTCTATCCTGTATTTGCTTACTCCTGGCTGCTCACTCCAAGGATATATCCAGAGATGCCACTGTCCTGAAGTGTCCTTTTTCCCTCTGAGAGGGAAAGTCAAGTGCTAGAGTTTGAAAAACTCAAGCCCCTCCTCAGCCTTGTCAAGCAAAGGCTTCCAGGACTCCATTAAGTAGGAGGCCCTCCCACTTGCCCTGTGCTATCCATATCTTACTCTCTATCAAGACAATCTGCCGCCTATATGGAGCTCTCTGAGAGCAGGACCCACCTCCTGTCTTGTATGAACCACAACCAGATCAGACACACACCCAGGGAAAGTGCTAGTGACACCCTCAGGGCCTGATCAATTGGATGGGTACTGAAAATTTCCTATCAGAGGTCTGCATCCCCCATTTGAATTCATTCTTCCATGAAATTAAATTGATTTTTCCAGAAATTTTACCTATGATGCAGTGGAATAAAGTAGGAACAGCATGAGGGGAAGAGGTTTGCATCCTGCTTCTGCTGTTTACCAGCGATGAGACCTTGGAAAAGTCACTCAACCTTCTTTAAACCTCAGTTTGTCACAGCAAAATACGGTTACCTACCTGGGAAGTTTCCATGGTTAAAGCAAAATAATCCATGGAAATGGACTTCGGCAACTCTGGAACTCTGAGTGACACATTCATTTGGGAGATGATCCACTTAGCAGAGAAATTAGGATCCTCCTTATGAGTTTGGATATAGGGAATTGACCAGCATGGCAGTGGCAAATGTAGTCCAGTATTGATCTGGAAAACTGATCAATGTGAGGCGGCATACAGGAGCCAGGTGTGCAGATTAGCTTTCCCATGGGGAATCAGGTCTGCATTGTACCTAGGCTGCTATGAGACTTGCTTGTACTAAAAATCCCTCACCCTGAGTTAAGACTGCAGATGTTTAATGTATACCTCTGAAGCAACTCCCTAAAGTCTGCGCTTAGATGTCCCAAGAACTAAATGTAACCAAATAAATCATTTTTATCATTCCCTTGCATTTGCAAATTTTCTCTCTTTTTTTTGCTATCTGTAGAAAGTAATCAGTTAACTAAATCTACAAATAATGAGAACTTTCTTTGATGTAATGGAACTGGAAAGCAATAGAAGCCTGTCCAGGAAAGGGTCAGCATGATCTCCTCTTGAGAGAGTGGCTGTGCCATCCCTTTTTCTCCACAGGACTCGGTAGTCCATGTGAATTTGTTTACCTCATCCACAACACACAGACTCCAGAGGGCTGGAGTCTGTATCACTTGGATATTAAAAGACATGCTTTAAAGGGGAAAGCCATTAGTCACATGCCACATGAGGCTATTTAAATTAAAATTAATCAAAGGAAAATAACTGAAAATTCACCTCTACAGTCATACAAGTCACATATAAAGTGCTCGCTAGTGACATACAGTCAGTGGCTACCATATGGGACAGCACAGATATGGACATTTCAATCGTTGTACAAAGTTCTTATGGAGTTCTTTGTACACTGAGACACAGTCCAGCTGGGAAGACAGAGCTAAACAAGGAGCCAAACACCTAGTTATATACCACAACATTTGTCAGTGAGAAGCAACAGGCAATGCCTTCTCCATTTTCAGATGAGGAATAGAACAAAGGAAATCTCTGTTTCCCATTCTCTCAAAGTGAAGAGAGCATTTAAGAACCTCACATACCTCCTGGCACCTCCTAGAATTGTTCCCTCCAGGCTGGAGACTAAAGGAGCTCTCCAGGGACACGAAGCTTGTCTGTGATAATATCTAATCTTGCAGCAAGCGACACTAGTTTAGTGTAGATGAGAGAAACAGCCTTGGGTGTATCCTAGCTTTGCCAACTGTATGATTGTGGGCCAGTAATTAATCCCTTTTGTCCTTAGTGTCTCTGTTCGTAACATGGAGTGAATAATAGTAAAATATGTGGCCTAGAACATTGCTGGGAGTATTAAATACTTTAAATAAGAGTAAACAGTTACAGCTCTGCCTGACACACAGTAAACACTACATAGGTCATGATGTTGTTGATGATGATGGTGATGATCCATGGGTCCTTGAACTTGTTTGGGGGAGATGAACCTGCTGCTCGATATCCTTCTCTACTTTTACTCTTTGATACCAAAAGTAACATTCCCCCAAAGCTAAACTGGTCATCACAGTCAGGGTCCCTCTATAAAATAAGCCAGGAAAGAGAATATGACCACGACTATAGTATTAATCAACTCACACTATGGGCTTCTCAAGTGCTGGACTCTACATGCAGCACTTTACTTGTATTATGTATTTCATCTTCACAACAGCCCTAACAGGCATGTAATCTGCTAAAATTATTTCTCCTTTGCCTATGAGGAATTTAAAGCTTAGGAGGTGAACTTGCTGTGAAAGGAAAGAAAAGGATCTTGGCGTCAGTTCCATTAGATACCACCAGGTGGAACTGCCCATCCACTTTCCAATTCTCAGTATGGTGGGAAACACTGAGGATCTGCACACAAGCATTTAATGATGGCTCGTTGACAGGTGTGGGTCAAGTGGTTGGAAGTCGTCCCACAAAGTGACAGGTTTCCCGGTTGTCTCCCGGTTAGGGCCCGTGCAAGAAGAAACTAATAGCTGTTTCTCTCCTGTCTCTCCCTTGTCCTCCCTTCCCCTGTCTCTAAAAATAAACAAAATATTTTCAAAAAAATAAATGATCACCCACTGTGTGTAAGGCACTGTTTTAGACACAGAGCATACATCAGTAAATAAAACAGTATTGTTTTTCTGCCGCTTCTTTCATTTTTCTTATAAATAACAATATTCACGTGGATGTGTATGTGGGCTGACTGGCAGAAAAGCATCTTGACTGGGGGCAGGCTTGAGGGAAGGAATGAGGAAAGGTCCGTGGTCCCCAAAGATCAAGGCAGGCAACTACCCCAGAATGCAGTCATTCTGCCACCTTCCTGCTTCCCCATCCCCCAGCCCAACCGCAGGGAGATGGGGAGCAGGGATCTTCTCTTTGTCATGTCCAGTAAGGCCTGGATGGGATAAGGTGAGGGGGGTCTCACCCTGAATAACTGGAGTTGGAAGGGTCCCCAAGTTCTGGGATTTTTTAGGGAAGAGTGAGGAATCTGGTCTACAGGTCGACTGGGGAACCAGCCCAGCGGGAGCAGCCTATGGAATGAAGCCTCCCAAGTCCAGTCGGAGCAGTGCCCACCTCGGATTATGGTAGACTAGGATTGGCTGAGGTGCGATACTGCCCCGGACACCTCCTTCCACCCTGTACCACTGCCCCTAGGTGGGCGCACCTCCTGGCTGTGCCCAGAGTGTCTGCGGAGCGCACAGCCAGTGGCCCCGGGGCCTCGGAGTATGTGCGCCGCGCGGTACCGCCCCCCACCCCCGCCCCGGGAGAGTGGTGGACATGTGTGTACCTGGGTGATGTGTGAGACATTGGTGTTGGGGATCCTGCTTATGGACCCATGAGAGATGTGCACACGTGTGTGTGAGTATGACGCGGGTGTTGACCCAGTGTAGCAAAGTGACGAGAGCACAGGGGTTTGGGGTAGGTAGAGTGGACGGCACCGTGGCAGAAAAGGGCTGCGTTCCAACCTGCGTAGAAGACGCTAAGTGGCTAAAGTGTACACGGTGGTATACAGGCACAAAGGTGACTCTGGAAAGTGCGCCGTGGAGCCCTCTCTGCGTTCTGGATCTAGTAATGTGGGGAAATTACTCAAATTACTCTACTTTGGAGAGTGCCGTGGGCCGGGTAAATAAATGCTCTGCACTGGGATCCTCGTGGGACTATCCCTCCGTGTGTGTTAGTGTAACTGGATCAACCTGGGGACGTGTCTGGACTGTTTATGGCGCACTGTTAACGCGGAGGGAGCTTGTCCCCGAATTTGTGACAATGAGGGGGATCATCTGGGAAAGGACCGGAGGAGCCTGCGCTGCTGGGTGAGGGCTATTGGTGGTCGGTTTGGTACACAGCAGTTAGCAAGGCAGGAGGGGAAGACCGGGTCTCTGAGGCTCAGGGGTGGGACCTGCGGGAGGGGCGGGGCCGAGGCTGCTGCAACAGCTCCACCCAGCCAGGGGGCGCTTCTAGCTGTAGAAGTTAGCGAGGGTGATGCTTTGAGGCCAGAGCGGGTGCACACTGGGCGGGGGCCACCGCAGCGCAGCCGAGATGTGACACCGAGGGCTATCGGAAAGAAACGTTGGCGCTACCGGGCCGCAGAGGTCGGTGAGTGCGAGTCACGCTGATAGTGTGGAAGGCGCTGCGGGTACTCTAGAAACTTTTCCCGCGTGGACTTGGGAGGAGTAGGGGTCTGCTTCTTGTGCTTCTCTAATACCCCCAAGGGGTTAGTCTCTTGGGGAAGATGGGGATCCAGTTGCGAGGAACCACATTCCAGCGTGAGAGGAGCCGCAGAGAGCAGGGCTGGGACGAGGGGGAAGACTAGCGACCTTTGGCGGGTGGTGGAAGGGTAGAGAGATCTAAGTATCTGAGAAGAGTCTGCAGACAAGTAAAGAGCAGCTGGGAGTAGTATAAGGGAATCCAGCCTTGCCGGAGTGACTCTTTGTGTGAGGGGAGTCTCGGGCAGGTACGGAGGCCGCGTAGCAAGCCCGTAGGGGCTGACCAAAGACTTGTCAGGCAGAGCGGGGGGGGGGGGGGCACAAGGACATGGCTCTGGGGGTGGGCTGCCACACCTGCTGCAGGAGCTAGGGGTTAAGCTCGCAGCCTGCTGTGGTTTCTTACTACGGGACAAGCAGGCTACACTGCAGACGAAAAGAGACTGAGTTGAGACTTGAGGCTGGAGGACCAATGAGGGGCAGCCGCACACAATGGTGGGAGCGGGGGCCGGGGGGAGTTGGCGTTTCTGTACAGGCCAGGCTCGGGGTGAGGACTAGTCGTGCGATACGTTCCCTTTCCTTGGGGTAGATGGGCTCCAATCACAGGATCCCTTCCGCCCGCACCCGTCTAGACCCGGGGTGGGGAGCTGGCTAATCAACTGAGGAGTTGGGGAACAGACCTTCCCAGCGCAGCTCGGTACATTCCCCAGGCCTTGCTCTGTCACACCCAGGCCTAGCCACCCCGCCCCCACACTCCTCTCCCCCTATCCCCCCAACCTTCGCCACGCAAACCCGCAGACCTTGTCCTCCTTTCACTAAGGGAGGGCATCTCCTTGAAGCTCGGACAAAGGCCCCTGAAGTGCGGTGGGCAGCAGCATCCTTGTTTGGGGCCCGGCCCACACGCCACACTGGCTGCGCAACTGTTCCAGGTTGAGGTGGGAGGGCGCACTTGAGTACCACCGGGGAGGAACTGGGGCATCCTCGCAAAGACTAAAGAAGTTAGGGTCGGATAGAAGTTGGCAAAAAAGCCTCAGAACTTAAGCCAAGCAGCCGTGATTTAGAAGTTTCCTCGGTGGGTTGGGGGATTTGGAGGATTCAGACTTTGAGCTGAACCGCATGCAGATGAATGTAAATAAGGTGCAGAAGGTGTCTGTGGCCTGGAAGCCCTCCAATGAGCCAGTTTTGTTTCTAGACTGGAGTGGACTTTTCTTACCTATTCCCTGCTTTAAGTCTGAAAAAGGGTCAACGTAGTTGGGAAGGGAAGAAGATGAAAGGGAGGAGTTGCCATTTGGGGCATAGCAAGACAGGCAGTCTTGATAGAGCTAGAAGCTCAAAATCTTCATTGATTAATTTGTTATTTCAATAAGTGTGCCAGCTACAGAACTGGGTCTGGGACACTATGGTATATAACATGAACAAGGCCCCGCTCTCAGGGCTCTAGAGAGGTGGTGAACAAACAATAAACAAGTAAATATGTAGTAGACATAATTTCTGTTTAGGATAAGGCCCACTAGGAAAATCAAACAAAATGCTGTAAAGAAAGTGACAAGGGTTTGTGTATATAAGGGAAGACTGTTCTGGGTAGTGACATTTTAGTGGAGCCCTTTAAGATAAGGGACCCTGCCTCTGGGAGATCTGGGAAGAGAGCACTGCAAATTCAAAGGCCTAGAGGTGGGAATGAAGTTAGAGGAACTGGACAAAGGCCATTGTGGTTGGAGCTCATAGGCAGATGCTTAGGTGTGGGAGGCAAGACTGAACCAGTCAGACTTCCATCTTTTGGGTCATGGAAAGGAGTTTAGGTTTTATTCTCCCTGGGCCAGTGAACACTTACAGGGTGTTAAATGGTAAGCTATGCTATGTGATTTTTAAAACTCCTCTAACCTTGACAAGAACACAGAAAGTAGCTTTTATTCTGCCTCTAAGGATAGCAAGGCTCCAGGAACCTCCTAGGGTCCTTGTCCAGCTTGCCAGCCTGTGGGGAGACCACTCTGAGCCTGGTCAGCTCTGTGAGTGTATTCAAGGATTGGCTCTGGTTTTAAAATCCACTTCCCACTTCTAAGCAGTTCTTGTCTACTCTAAGCAGTCCCCACCCAGAGCCCAGGGCCCCATAAACACTTCCACACAAAGCTTCCTAAGGATTCTGAGTTAGTCATATTTTCTCGTCAGAACTGCAACCCAAGAGGAACCAACAAGCCTTACTGAGCAGCCAAGGATGCAATTTGCATTTAAATGATTGCTTTTATTTACTGGATCAGAGCTGCTTTGCATATTCATGTGCAAAGAACTAGTGTTGGGGCAACCCTATTTATTGACGCTTGAGGATTATTAAACCCAAAGGCCTCCAGACAGACTGGTGGTCTGGGCAGCACTGGGGAATGAAGATTATAAAATAATGTTGTTTGGAAAACAAGGTGAGATTAGGCTCTTTAATGTCAGGAAATCTTTTAACAATTTAATCCTGCCCAAGCCCAAGCAGAAAAAGCACCAGTGGCACAGGGGAGTGGGCTAGGACAGAAGGTAATGCTGGGGTGCATGAGGAGGCTGGCTCCACAGCCTCCCCCTAGGCCCCTGCCAGGATGCAGTTGAGTTCCCCCTGCAGTTGAGTTCCCCCTTTCATCCTGCAAACCAGGATGAAGTAGAAATACCTTGAGGTCAGGATTTGGAGAAATGGCTTCTAGTCCCAGCTTGACCTGTAAATTCCAGTAAGCCTCTGGCCAAACTACCTCGCCACTACCTTCATTTTCCCAGTATGACTATGGGAACTATGACTGTCTTTTTAATAAGCAGGAACACTCTACTCTATGTGCCAGGCACCTTGCTGGATACTATTTATGTACTTGTCACAGCAGCCTTTTGAAGGTGGCAGTGTGGTTATCTTCATTTACAGGCAAAGATACCAGGGTCAGAGAGGTTAAGTAATGTCCAGTGTCCCAGAGTTCTGTTTGGCTTCTCTCCCACACCTGAAGAAACTCCTAGGAGTGTTAATTCTGTGCCGGGTATTTTATGGGTACTGAACTAGAGCCCCTCCTCACCTGCTAATTTTTCTTTACTTCCCATGTTACAGGGCTTTCTTCCATCTTTAGAGAAGATGGGTTTGAGATACCTCTGATCTGCTGGGCACTGGGAGGGTACACTGAGGTTGAGGGCTAGGATCCCTACTGGTAGCAGCCATGATGAGGCTTGTCAGAATGGTGTATGCCAGAGCAGTTTCGTAGAACTTGCATCTCTTTTCACATACTTGGGGAGGAAGGTAGGGTGGTTGGTTCCCAGAGAATGGCTCATGTCTTGTCTCTGAGTGTCCTGGCTCTGACTCCTCATCGGGCACCCAGTTTCAGGGCACCCAAGCTGGGCCTTGGGTCCTCCGGCCCCAGGTTTCTCTTGGGAAAATCACCCTTGCCGTGAGGTTCCCACCTAGGAGAGTTTCAGGGTTCCCAGGGCAGACAGCCACCAAATATATCTCCCTTCACATCACCTCAGGGACCTGTTTGCTTGGTGTATCATTGGGGAGGCTGGAAACCAGTGGTGGACAAACACTTGGGTGAACCCCACTTCCAACTCCATCTCCATGGCAACCACCCCTCCTGAAGAAACAGCCAGGAAAGTTTACACCTCAGACCAGGGAGCATTTCCCAATCTTTTCTATTTATTTAACAGACACTTTATATAAGTGCTTACCCTATTTAATTACTGTCCTAAACTCTAATTATTTTAATTCTCACAACAGCCCTATTCCATGGGTAGTGTTATCATCCCCATTTGCACATGAGGAGACATAGTTATGAAAGGTTAAATCAGTTGCTACCAAGGGGCGGGGTGGAACTTGAAACTGGAAAGTCTCATTCGGAGGTAACAGTGCTGAGTGCTTGCTGAAGAGAGGGCCTGGGGGAACCAGCCCTGCATGTGGCCTTCATGTAGGGAGTACTGTCCTTGCCTACACTCTTTTCAGCTTCTACTGTCCCAGCTCTCAGATACCACCTGCTATGGGCATGGCCCCTCTTCAGGAAAGGAGGGATGGAGGGAGGAAGAGAGAGGAAGAAAGAGAAAGAAAAATGTAGTATATTTAAGAGCATCTGAATGGGTCACATTTCTGGGAGCCTGGCTAGAGCTAAGATAATTAATATGTGAACCGAGTCTTACACAATTGTTCACATTTATTCATTTCTCCTTTGATGAGCTGTATGCTTCCATCCCACAAGTTTGTTGTTATATATTCATCCTGTCCCAATCAACTTTCCCTGGTGGCTGACTTGAAACCTCTAATCTGTACTGTTCTATTCAGAGTTCTTGGAGAGCTGCTCAGATGGCCAGTGCAGCAGAATGAGATTTCCAGAGAGTGGGAACCACCTATCTGACCTTAGGTGGGCATCCTGGCATCCCTACTACATGTTCCTCTGACCTCAGTGTGCCCTAGCATTCTAACAAGTTCCTGGGTGATGCTGCTGCTATTACCTTTCCAAGGGTAAAATTTTGACTTAAACCTCTCAGACCCTCAATCCCTTCCTCTAAAAGATGGGAGTGAGAACATCTGCCCTGTTGGTGATGTTAGGGTTGGAGATCATATTTAGAAATCCATTCATTTGGGTCATGAGCCTTGCACATGTGCCAGGCACTGGGGAATCCATGCAGAACAAGACACACAAGGGCCTTGGGGTGGTGGTTAGAGAACAGAGTAGTAAAATAAAATAGCTGCTCTGGCTGGTGTAGCTCAGTGGATTGAGCCCGGACTAGGAACCAAAGGGTCACCAGTTCAATTCCCAGTTAGGGCACATGCCTGGGTTGCAGGCCAGATCCCCAGTTGGGGGCAAGTGAGAGGCAACCACACATTGATGTTTCTCTCCTTCTCTTTCTCCTTCCTTTCCCTTCTCTTAAAAAATAAATAAATAAAATCTTTAAAAATAAATAAATAAAATAACTGAACATTGTGCTCCATGCAATAAAGATCAAGTGTACTTGCACGGAGCCTAATGGGGGTAGGGAGAAACTAATTCAAATAGATTGGCCATTTTTAGAACCCCAGTCTGGGTAGCCCAGTAATAGCCCAGCAACAATAGTACAATTGTTTGTCTCTTGGCTCTACTACTTTCTGGCCGTGTGAACTTGGACAAGCCAGCTGATCTCCCTGTTTTATTTTCTGTAATATGGAGATAGTAACAGTACTTGTTTCATAGTGTCCTTGTGCAGATTATAAAGGCACTGATATGTGAAGTGTGTAAAAGTGTTCTTGGAGCATAGTTAAGGATGATGAGTTAACGGTTATTGTCACTAGCACTACAACAGCAATAGAAAACTGCAGGTCAATCCTGAACCCCCCAGAAACCCTAAATAAGCCAAACTCTGCTTAATTCTGTGAGGAAGTATGTAGCCCTCCTCCTGATTATCCTGGACATTGTTCTATAGTGGTGGCTTCACCTCATGGGCATCCTTGGCAGCGATAAAGACTCACCTGAGATAGCTGAATCATATTAAAGCCTCAGACTGCCTAGATATTGTGTACAGAGGACTTCATGAAAAAGGGGGGTCACATGATGTTGAAGGAATAATAGAACTTCTCTGTTGGCAAGTAACACAAACCCAGCTCAAACTGGCTTAATTCATAAAAGGGAAATTAATTGGCTACTAGAACTGCAAATACCAAGATTCCTGGCTTCAGGAATAGCTGAATCTAGCCATTTAATATATTAAGACCCTCATTTGGCCATTGCCTCTGGGTCAGCTTTATTCTGGGACAGGTTCTCTTTCTATGATGGTAAATAGGTCCTCTCCAGCTCCAAGTCTATGTCCTTTTAGCTTAGAAGACCTCTTTCCAGTTAATTCTAGCAAATATCCTAAGACTATGTGCCTGTCCATGAATTGATCAGTGTGGCCAAAGGGTGGCATAAATTTTCTGAATGACCTGGCCTGGGTCAGGTGCTTGGAACTAGGGCTTAATGTGGCTTTCCAAGGGAAAATCCAGAGCTCTTTTCAAAAATTGGAGAAATAGATGCTGGACAACAACTTTCCTGAAAAGAGAACCTCTGGAATGAAAGCAGAAATCAAGGGGGGTATCAATTTACCATCTCAGAAAGGAGTGGGAGCCAGGAGACCTGGACCACCACCAGTGTGTTGCTCAAGCTCAGAAGCTTGGTTGCTGTCTTGTTCTCTTCATCATCCCACTGGTTTCTTGGTGTGGTTGGAAAACAAATTAGAAATGTAGAGGATTTGGGGAGACCAAGTCCCAGCTTTTGGCCAGGCCTGGAGAAAGGATATGTCAAGAGTGGAGACAGCTAAAGAAGGCCAAATTCTTTCAAGGAAAGGACATGAGTTGCAGGCCTGGGGCTGAGAGGCCTGACTAGTTACCTACCATTTTCCCTATCAACTCTGGAGTCAAGTGGCCTCAGACTTTCTTAGCCTTGAAACTATTGACATTTGGGGGCGAGATAATACTTTGTTGTGGCTGGTGGGGGTGGGGTGCATCTCGTGCATTGTAGGATTTAACAGCATCCCTGGCCTTTACCTACTAGATATGGGTTGCAGCCCCTTCTCCAGTGTTGAAATCCAAAATGTCCCTAGACATGGCCAAATGTTGCTGGGGGTCAAAATCACCCCTGGTTAGAAACAACTGACCTATAGGATACGTGGAGAGAGGGTTGGGGTTCAAGACTACAGAAGCACATTCCTACTTTTCATCCTCCCAGCCACATTGGTGGGGAGTCTGGTTGCCCTAGAGGGGCTACAGCCACATTGGTGGTGAGCTAGAGGGGCTACATGGTATGTGTCCTGTTGTTACTTAATGAAAAGTCTCTTAATTATGTTCATCATTGATGAGATGTCTGGGGGAACTCAACTGCAGGGCCCCTCCACTATGTCCAGGGTCAGAATGGCATTTAGTTCTGACAGAACCAGTTCTTAAGTTTTCGTTTCCAGCATTCTTACAAGACCTTGTGATAAACAGTTCTCAAGACAATATTTTTCCAAAGGGTGGTAGTAGGGATATGCCACTGGATATGCAACCTGAGTTACCTCAACAGGCAATATCACATTTCAAGATATATGTATTTCAATCTGTTGTTTTCTTTTAAATAAGTTGATTTCAAGGACTCAGTGAGTCAGTTAATTAAATAACTACATAAAAGGTATATAGACAAAGCCTAAGTAGCTGAGGTAGCACTCCAGTAACCTATGTGGCAGGCCCACAAATAGTGGCTGGATGGTGGGCCAGATGGCCAACATCTGGGGTGCATCCTCACTCCTGATTTGCCTGAGCAGGATGTTGTACTAGAAAATCTCTAGCCAGGTGCCATCCCTTGCTAGCCTACCTTCTGTCATCTATAGACAAAGGCAACAGTCCCTGCACCACCAAACTTCTTCTCTGCCAGATTCTTCAATAATTTAATCCAGTCAATGATCTCATGGCCAAGGCAGGATTGGAACTATTCACAGGATCCTCTAAAGGATCAAAGAGAGGTGGTCAATACTGCATTTGCTTAGGGAAGCCCTAGGGACCCACTGGCTGGTTGTAGGCTCACATATAGGTGGAACTAAAGCAGTGAATTTGATGGAGATGCCTATAACATGGGAATAGAGTAAAGCTGTACAAGCCAGGGCTTTCTGGAGATGAGGCTTCTTTCACAAACGAGCAGTAATGGTGGGTAGACGAAGGAGACCTGGTGACTTTGGTTTTTATTAAGCACCTATTTTGTGCCAGCACTGGGATAGTGCTTGAGTTTACACCAGTGGTACTTATCTAGTGATTCTGCCCACAAGGGACACTAGGCAGTGTCTACAAATCTTTTGGGTTGTCACAGTTGGGGGAGGTGGGTTGCTTTGGACATCTGGTAGATAGAGACCAGTGATGCTGCTAAACATCTTGCAGTGCCCAGGAAAGCTCTGCCACAACAAATGATCAGGTGTTAAATGTCAACAGTTTCAAGGTTGAGAACCCCTGTTTATGCTCCCATCCAAGTACTAACCGGGCCCGACCCTGCTTAGCTTCCGAGATCAGATGAGATTGGGCGCGTTCAGGGTGGTGTGGCCGTAGACTCTGTTTATGCTAATGGACAAAACAGACAGCTAGCCATGAAGACAGGAAGGAAGGAAAGAAGGGAGGAACGGTAGAAACTAAACAAGCACAAAGATGACAGATGATTAGACTAAGAAATAGAGAAGAGGCTCTGATAAAGAGGTATATGAGTGTAGTCTTGTCCCAGGTCTGAGTACATGATGTTAGAGCTGAGACCAGCAGGGGACCAGTATTCCATGGTAGGGGTCAGGAGCATCAAGCAGAGGGAACCAGAAGGGTGAGGAGACATGGGTTAAGGCTGTCACCATGACTGCTGTGTAGACTCGTTTGCATGGGGGCCAGAGAGTGTGCCAAGGAGCACCCTGCGGCATCCCTAGGAGAGATAACCTGGCATGGAGTAGAAGGGTGGATTCTTGAGAAATCATTGGAGGGAGAATAAAATGTGTGAAAACTCAGGATGGAACCCAGGAAGATAGTTCATTATGGGTACACAATACCACATTTGAAATGCTGGGAGTCTTCTAGGAGCTGATTTGTGTGACCTTGGGCTAATATCCTAACCTGAAGGCTTTTTTGTCACCAGTGTAAAGACCGAATGTGTTCAGTGGCTGGCCTAGAATGAGTCATTGGTAAGTGTTAGCTGTTACCAATGAGAGATTGAAGTGGTGATGGATGCCATTCTCCCAGCTCAGCCTTGACCTGTGACTATCTCTTTAAAGTTTCATTTTACTCTATTATTGTTGAAGAGGTCAGATATGGCCTCAAAATCAAAGAATATGAAAGGGTATTTAGAGAAAGTGAGTATCCCTCTCAGCCTCTCCTCCATCCACTAGTGATGATGATTCATGGTTGTTTACTGGTCCTGGTGCCAAGGGAGTCAAAATCCATTTACCACCCTATCCCCACTGCCATTGGGGGTGCTGCCTGGATGAATGGTGCCTTTTCCTAAGTGTCCAAAGGCACCATAAGGTATAGCAGGTTTGAAATGAGGTGGAGAAGTCAGGTGAGTGTGAGTCTTGTGATGAACTGATCTTTTTTCCCCACCACCCCCAACTTTTCTGGAATGTTCATGCTGTCAGAAAGAAAGATGAGAACCCACCAAGCACTTGCCTTCCTCCTGCTCTTTGTGATTGCCTCTGGGGCTTCTGAAAACTCCAGCACTTCCCGGGGCTGTGGACTGGACCTCCTCCCTCAGTATGTGTCACTGTGCGACCTGGACACCATCTGGGGCATCGTGGTAGAGGTGGTGGCAGGGGCGGGTGCCCTGATCACACTGCTCTTGATGCTCATCCTCCTGGTGCGGCTGCCATTCATCAAGGACAAGGAGAAGAAGGACCCTCTGGGCCTCCACTTCCTATTTCTCCTAGGGACCCTGGGCCTCTTCGGGCTGACCTTTGCCTTCATCATTCGGGAGGATGAGACTATCTGCTCAGTGCGCCGTTTCCTCTGGGGCATTCTCTTTGCGCTCTGTTTCTCCTGCCTGCTGAGCCAGGCATGGCGCATTCGGAGCCTAGTGCGGCAGGGCAGGAGTCCATCTGGCTGGCATCTGGTGGGTGCAGTGCTGTGCCTGACACTGGTTCAAGTCATCATTGCCACAGAGTGGCTGGTGCTGACTGTGCTGCGTGACTCGAAGCCGGCCTGCGCTTATGAGCCAATGGACTTCACTATGGCCCTCATTTACGACATGGTACTGCTTGTGGGCACCCTGGGACTTGCCCTTTTCACGCTGTGTGGCAAATTCAAGAAGTGGAAACAGAATGGGGCTTGCATCCTCCTCACAGCCTTCTTCTCTGTCCTTATCTGGGTGGCTTGGATGACCATGTACCTCTTCGGCAATGCGGAGCTGCGGCAGGCAGATGCCTGGGGTGACCCCACGTTGGCTATCACACTGGTGACCAGTGGCTGGGTGTTCATCATCTTCCACTCCATTCCTGAAGTCCACTGCACCATCCTGCCCTCCCCTCAGGAAAACACACCTAACTACTTTGACACATCCCAGCCAAGGATGCAGGAGACGGCCTTTGAGGAGGACATGCAGCTACCGCGAGCCTACATGGAGAACAAAGCCTTCTCCATGGATGAACAAAATGCAGGTATAGTGGTGGCTACCTGCTGGGTTAGGTTCTGGGGTCTTTTGTCCTAAAAGGACTCTCTTCTTTCCAGTGGTGCTAGGTGGTCCAGGGGACAGTCCTAGACTGATCAGAGTTCACAAACACTGACCCCTGTGTGGATACTGGCCCAGAAATGGATTTTCATTTAGAATTTTTCCTATAAATTGCCAACTAGTTTAATATAAACATCCAGGTTTCTGGATTATTTTGAAAAGTTGGATCTGACAATGCATGGCCACCATTCCCAGGTAGCAGCAACTGTCTGGAGTTGGCTGGAAGGCCCTGCCTCTTACCCCTCACTATGTTATAGTTGCTCCTTTAGATGGAAATACACTTTTTGTTTACTACATTCCCCACCACTCCCTATTTTCCCTGGCCCAACCATTCTAACATGTTAACATCAATTGTCTGGCTCCCTGGAAGTGTTTGCATTTGTAGCCCATGTGCTAGACACTGAATGGCAATGCTTGTATCCTCTCCCCTACCTCTGTCACCAAGAGTTATGAATTTGAACCCTCAAGTCAGATGTATGGGTTCAGATACTGTGTCTGTCACATCCTAGATATGTGGCTTTGAGTAAATTATTTTATCTTGCTAAGCCACAGTTTTTCTCATCTGTAAAAAAAAGACAGAACATCCCTCATGGAACTGTAGTAAGAAGTAACATGCTGCGTGTAACATCCCTAGAGGCTCCTACAGTACTTGGCATGTTGAATGTGCCTCTTGGTTTGGTTCTCATGAAAGTGGGGCCTGATACCCGGCACAGGTGGTTGGCTTAGGAGGTCAGTGTGGAGATTATCTCTGAGAGCCCAGAGGGCCCTTCAGGGGACATGAACAGCAGAGGCTAGGATCCTGGCCACTTCCTGGTGTCCTAGGGGAGGCACCTCTTACTTGGTGCCTCCTGAAACAGGTTCCTTTTTGTCTGAGCCCTGTGGACTCCCCTGGGACCTCAATGACAATGAGATTGCCTGAAATGGATGTAAAATTTTTTCCATTCATTATCTAATTGGTCTGTCACTTTTTCAGCTCTTTGTAACCCCCAGAAAGTTAAGAACTTGATGGTCTAGCTTCCTTGCAGTGAAATGGGGATGCTAGAAGTATCCAAGTATTAAGTTCTTAAAAAGTAAGGATAGCTAACCTTTACTGCATGCTTATTATGGGCCAAGTACCCTTCTGTGCATTTTAGTATTTAATCTCATTTGATGCCTTCAATAACCCAAGGAAGTCCATATTACAGATAGGAAACTGAGGCAGAGCTGAGGTGTGAACCTGGGTGGTCTGGCTCCAGAGCCCATATGCTTGATCACTCTGCCACAGAATTACTCTTCTTAAAGCTCATTGGTGTCCCTAATCTCACTGATGTGTCAGGACAACTCTGTGCCTTGAGAAGACGGTGGTTATCAGTCCCATTTTATAGGGCAGGAAACTGAGGTAGCTTGCTCAATTCAACACTGTAAGTGCACAGCAGAGCACGGAAGGAGAAAGCTGATTTTCTGGCTCCTGTTACATGCGTCCTTTCCTGTGAAAATACGTCAAGTATGTCCAATCCACATAAAGTCCAGAGATCAAGGGTAACTGGGATCCAGCTTGGTACCAGCAGTGCCAGGGCTGGCTCAGGGTGGTGGATTTCCAAAGGTGCCTCTGCCCCTATCTGTTTCACACCCTGATAGGTACCAATGCCAAGTACTTGTCTTGTAGTACTTTCTTTTCTCTCTCTCTTTTCCAAAACAAAAATAGCTTTAATATTCCCTCCTGATGTCAGAAGATAAATAATAACCTTGTAGAAGTTTTAGCAAGAATAATAAAAAGTGCTCAGAATACCCTTGTCCAAAGGCAGCTACTGCTGACTGTTTGCTCCCATCTTGCCAGACATCTCTACATGAATGCATGCATATACAGTCTCCTTCTCTCTCTCTGTCTCTGTCTCTCTCTCTCCCTTTCTCACACACACAAAGCACATATGACAATCCCATAGAGCCATTCGTAACCTAAATGCACATAAGAATTACTTGAACAGCTTGAAAAAGTTACCAGTGCCTGACTCCTTATTCTGAGTAAGTCTCCTTTGGGTTTAGGTATTTTTAAAGCTTTTCAAGTGATTCTAAGATGTAAGCAGGTTGAAACCATTGGGTGGTGTGCAATGTGCTTGCTTAAATCACTATAATGGCCAAGGCCTTTCCAGGTTAGTGACTACAGAGCTTCAGTGTCCTTATCATGATGCAGAGCTTTCCAGGAGGCACCATAATTAATTTTCTGATTTTCAGCTGGCAAGTATTCCACTTGTTTCCAGCTTTTTTTTCATTAAAAATTTTTTTTCATTTGTAGTTCACATTCAATATTATATTAGTTTCTGGTGTACAATCCAGTGGTTTGACATTTATATAATTTATGAATTGATCACCCCTGATGATATGTCCAGTACTCACTTGGCAACATACATAGTTATTACAATATTATTGACTCTATTTGCTATGCTATACATTACATCCCCATGGCTATTGTGTATCTACCAATCTCTACTTCTTAATCCCTTTCCCCTTTTCACCCAGTTGCCCAACACCCTCCCATACAGCAACCATCAGTTTGTTGCAATCAACATTCTTATCCATTCATCTCTGTGCCACTGATCAATTAACTCCTTGATGGAAGAAAAATCCTAGCCTTCACCTAATGATGTACCAAAGATTCTGCACCTTTAAATCTTGATAGATACTGCAAGACAGCCCTTCAGAATGGTGGGCTAATTTACTATCCCCCTTTAGTCAATAGAGAGCCTTATTGTCTCCACTTCTTCACCAATCTTGAATGTTCTCAGACTTTTTAAAATAGCCCTAGTTTGCATCATCCCAAATTTGTAATCCACCAAAATTTACATGGGGCCAAACAGGGCAGGCTCCAACAGTTAGCTCCCTCAGAAAGCTCACAGAGAGGCTAAATTGGCATCCTGGCTAGGGACTGTCCTTGTTCTAGAAGTCCTTGCTTTGGTAGCTGGGGAATGCCTGAGTACACTCTCTTGCCACAGTGAGAATAGCTATTCACCTGTGGTGCTTATCTCAGCCAGCTTACATTTTAAGAAACGGCCCCACCAAGGGCCTTGCCCCGGAGCTTCAGTAGCCCTGTTTTTCTTGCATTTCAACCAGCCAGACTTTCAGGCTCTCTTCCCTTGAAAGTTTGCTCTGACTCTTTAAGAGGTGGGAAGACCTACCAAGGCTGGCCTATGGCTCAGCCAAGCCCCAGCAGTCTTTCCTTCCTTATTCCCTTCCCCCAAGTGAGACTCCTGATGTATATGACTTCACCAGCTTGCTGCTTACTAATAAGAATCAACAAGGCATGAGATATGTGAGTAAAAGGATTAAAATACATTGAAGGATATAACACATCAGATCACATCTTCAAAGGTGTTAAAAAGGCACATTAAATGTTCATCTTTCAAAAGAGCTGGAAAGAAAAGAGTTCTTCTGTTAGGGAATTTGGGCTCTTAGATCTCATTAGGGCTAAGGACTATTTAAATTCTGACCCTTAGCTTCCCAGTGGAAGAGTCGGCTCTGACCCTTAGCTTCCCTGATTGAGTCGGCTTTGAGGCAGGACCAATTTAGCCTCAGTTGCAGAGTCTAGACAGGGGAAGGCTGGCATGCAATCTATGATCTTTGATTTCTATGGGGGCCCTCTCATGGGTGAGCCCTGCATGTTTTTCCAAGTGGCCCCAGGTCAAAATGGCTGTTAGCTGGGATTCTTGAAGTTGCAAGTAATGAAAATCTGATTTGACACCATTATAGTTAAGCAGAATAGTTTCACTGCTTAATATTGCCCTGCATTCCACCAATTCATCACCACCTCCCAACCCCTAGCAATCACTAATTGTTTACTATCTTCCTAGTTTTGCCTTTTCCAGAATATTATAATGGGAATCATATAGTATGTAGGTTGTACAGACTTGCTTCTTTCACTTAGCCACATGCATTTAAGTTTTCTTTATGTCTTTTGGTGTCATTAGGTTTATCTTTATAAAGAAAGGGGAGAGTATAAAAAGGGGGACCTATAAAGTACAGAACAAATGAAACACAGTTTGCCCACCTTTCAGAGGTAAAAGGTGTCTGTGTGTTTTTCTCTGTTTCAGATCTCCCCCTTTTTTTTTCTATTTAGAAAGAACCCTACATGTCTGGTTGGAGTACTTCCACATCACTTTCCCATGAAGTGTATCTTGATGTCCATGTTCTTTCCTAGCTCTGTGTGTATCCAGAAATAGTGAACAGTATTGAATGGTGCGATGTTGAACTTGACATGAATGGTATTCGGTAGTGAGGAGGTCTTTTGTCAAAGGAGAGCTTCTGGGGAATGCAGATGTGCTTCCTTCCTTGTCACCTGTGGCCTGCAGGAGCTGGGGAGGAGGAGAGAGGGAGGAGGGGGGAGAGAGACCCAGCCCTCTCTACCTCCAGCAGGCTGCAGCCTGGATTCTACAGACTTCACAACACAACTGAGATGGGGTAAGGTCCAAGAGAGCCGGAAAACAAAGTCCCTTTGTGACTTTTGTTTGGAATCAGGCTTGTGACATAGGGGAGGAGAGAGGGGGAAATGTGTGCCCAGAGCATGGTGTTGATACAGGGAAAGAAAACAAAGATGTCTTTTTGTGTGTGTGTGTGTTGCTTTTCCCTCCCTCCCTCAGCTCTTCGGACAGCAGGATTTCGCAATAGCAGTTTAGGAAACAGACCCAGTGCTCCGTTTAGAAGCAATGTGTATCAGCCAACTGAGATGGCCGTTGTGCTCAATGGAGGGACTGTAAGTATTAAGCAGTGATATTTTGTCAGAAAGCCTAAGAAAGGTCAGTGTGTGTGGGGGAGGGTGCAGCTTCAACAGGGACACACTGCTCTGCAGAGGCTGCTGACAGGCCTGTAGAGACAGTGGCTTAAGTAGACACCTTGTGGCTAGAATGCATGCAAGGCTTCCACTTTTCTTTTACCCCCTTCTCCATGCATGGAAGATCCACCTGTACTTAGTATATGACCTGTAGATTCATTTAAAGGGGCCACCATTTTAGGGCTCTTTGTACCCAGTGAATTCTCTGATTTCATTATACAGAAAGTATCCTTCACTCTGCCTGGGAGGTGACTTTCAGGAACAGCTCAGAATTATGAGTCCCTGGCAGATTTTGCTGGTATCCAACCTAGTTTAGGCCCCCCTTTTAGTTCTCCCTCTAACTCTGTGCCCTAGCTGGGTACCAGGTTGCCCTGCTCCCACTCCCTAAGAATTGTCTTGAGAAATTGAAGTAATTGTCATTTGTCTCCCATGTGCACAAAAGCAGGTTTACTAGCTGACGCCAAACAGACATCAGCAGAATTGTCACTGTTTGTGTTTTGCCTGTGAGAATGACATCATTTTGCTTCTCTAGCAACCCAAAGATGCACTCTCATTCCCACATTTAATTTCCAACCATTGCTCTGTGCTTCTTTCTGAACAATGCATGGACCAGTTTACACGTGTAAATTGGATTTCCACTTTTTCTGTTATATGCCCATTACTCAGCCCAAGCTTCTTTTGTTTTTGATGTAAGCCAGAAATGGCCTATGATCTCTAGGTTTTCCTAGCCTTGTGAATACTGTTAGACACTGATTTCCATGGGTATGGAACAGATTCAAATGCAAACATAGTCACAAATTTGCATTCTGAAGCCTCCCTGCAATCCATTGGACTAGATTCATCATTGGGTGCCAAGATAGGCCTAATTCAAGGCATTCACCCATGAGTGTGTTATAATCATGGTTAGAAAGTGGCCCCAATAGTCACTCTTAAGCCCTCCTGATACCTTCAAGACATGAAAACATCCTGAACTTAGAAAGTGAAGTGGGGTTCTAACTAAGAATGTGGTGGCATAACACATAGTGGCTACTGCTTCTCTTGGGAACTCCAGTCCCTGAAATAGCCAGTTA
This sequence comes from Sturnira hondurensis, assembly GCF_014824575.4. Lineage (NCBI taxonomy): Eukaryota > Metazoa > Chordata > Mammalia > Chiroptera > Phyllostomidae > Sturnira > Sturnira hondurensis. Next base: position 145,242 of record NW_028082003.1, read on the forward strand.
CTGATCTTTGGCACATTATTAACTTGTTGGTTCTGACACTTTGTACAGCATAGAGTTCTTAGAGTGTTATCCTTGTTTCCAGATCCCAACTGCTCCACCAAGTTACACTGGAAGACACTTCTGGTAAAAGACAAAGTTCCAGAGAACTCTTACTGATTTTATTTCCTGGCTGTGTCTTTCTTGAGGGGGAAATCAGTAACAGTAGCCAAATAAGGCTGCCTTACAGTCATATTTGGGAATCCTAGACAAGGGGGTTTTGTGAAAATGTGAACACTGCTGAACTGAAAAGCTAACACCAACTGCCCTCCCTACCTGGTCCCCACCCCCACCACAATATCAAACTAACTTCAATCCCTACAAATTAAAGCAAAGCTAATTGCAAACAGTATTAGGCTCACTCAAATATATGACCAAGAAGACTGTTACCATCCTTGGTAGAATAGAACCAAGTTCACAGCCAGTGTGCCAGCATCACCCCTCCTGGACCCCTGGTGGCCTCTTGGAGGTTTCATTGAGGAGGACCAATGGGGGTTTTTCCCACCAGCCTGCACATTTCAGGAGGGTGTCAGGAGCAGTTCAGGAGATTGTATGATTCCAAGGAGAGGCCTAATCAAATCATGGGTTGGGTCTTACAACCAATAGTGGTGGAGGGATGCTATCATGTGCCAAAGAGATGTTGCCTATGAGTTGGTGTCCATCACATTTAGAAACTGGTGACCCCTATGGGCTAGCGTTTGACAGGAAAGCAAGGCACTTCCCTCCTTCATGTTACTAAGCAACACTCTGGCTTGAGACAGCAATGTCTTCTTCCTTTGATCATTTCTCCCTCTTAAGGCACTTACCAGTGCTCTTCCAAGCCCTCTCCCAATTTTATCCCCATTCATTTCAAAGGCTTAAATAGGGCCACCGGCTTAAAGCTCCTGGGTTGGCAGGCTGGGAGGCAGGCACCACAGCATATTTTCCCAGATAATGTCACATGGCAGGGTATTCCAGGGGTGGCCTCTCGAGTGATGACCCTGCTGCTAATGTACAGTGAGTTCTTGGGCTTTTACATTGATGTAATGAAAGTTCCAGGGTGGAGTGGAACATCTGGGGCTTTTTTGCTGCTTTTGAAAAGAGTGGTGTACATTTTAACTTGATGTTCTGAAAGTTCCATGAAAATGGTTTGACTCTTCAAGCTCATTGTTTCTGTCATGATTTCCATTTGTTCTCAGCAAATCATTCCTTGGTTCTTTGGCATTTCAAACTACTCGGCCATTCAAAGCGCCATGTTTTCTGCACTGTTTGGAACCAGCATAATCACTAATGATTCAAAGCAAAGTCTTAACCTGACATCATAGACTGTCTATGTGAGATTGGATCCTTTCGCCTACACTCTAATATTGTTTTTTTCTATAAAATAACCCATAAGTCTATAACCTTTTAAAGAAAATGAAAAAGTTTAGCATTTAGTGAGGGCAAACTGATCTCTTCATAAGCCAATGTGTCTGACCTATGTTTTAATAAACCTGATTATTCTTGAGGACCTAGTCTCTGCTGTGTCCTGTCCTCGCCCTCCCTCCCCTGATCCTTGCAGAGCACTGGGGTAAACAAGACCAATCTGACCATCCCCTGTGAGAGACCCTCCTTTGGGGTTTCTGTCCTGCTAGTGAGTTTCTTGTTACCACACATGGGGAAGGGAAGCATGGAACCAGAATGCCCCCAGCCCTGATCTCCAGAAACTGCCTCCCCTGCCTAAAGAACGTGCTTGCTTCTATAGAATCAGACTCCAGTCATTTGTGAGAGGATCATCATTGGGTGGACTGAAAACTTGGGGTGGGAGTGGAAGTGGATGCATGCACATCAAGAATTGTCAAAATACATAATTCTTCCAACACCTGGGTCCACTTCTGTGAAAACCAACTGCATTGCACATTCGTGTGCCAGGAAATGGTTGCTCACCCCCAGATCCTGGAGTCATTCAGAGCTCCCTGATCCCATTTGTGACTCATTCTGCAGGAGCCCCTTGCAGAAGGGATTAACTTACATAGGTATTTTCTAAGTTCTTGGTGTAGGCATGTAAGATAGCTCAGCATAAATCACTATGAGTGGAATGTAATGTTTTACCACCATAAAAATGGAACCAGTTTTGAGCCATAGAGAACCTTCCTTAATGAGACTTTTCTTCTTTCTTTTCTTTTAAACTTCTGATGTATTATGCTCTGAGTTTTGTTTTATTTTGGCCCTAAGATAGAGAGTAGGCTGAATGTCCTCACAATGGGGGCAAAGATAGGGAATGAGGGGAGAGTGCAGAGAACTGTTATTTTTTTAATAATTACATCTTCATGGTACAAAGAGACATCTTGGCCAAGAGACTCTGGCAGCCAATTTCCTCCATGTAATGAAGTGTAAATGCAAAATTAAATGGTATCTTTGTTTAAGATCTGTTTATGTAAAGGAGACTTGTTGGGAAAGATGACCTGAAAGGGGAGCATCTGTGATAAAAATATCTAATTATAAGCATAAATCTTTCCATGTCTGGTTATTAAAGTTACCTTGGGACTATAATAGCCACTCTTGTCTCCCTTTTAATAGAAAATGGTCATTATGGGCTGGATTTCTCCACTGGAGATGGAGGAGCTGATGAAGTAACTGGCTTGGAGAACTGACTGACAAACTGGGACTCCAGGGTTTTGGGTTCTGTGTTGAAAGCTGGGATCCAGTGCTTGTAGCATAGATTCCATCAGGGGCCAATGAACACACATAGATGTAGGGTGGTCTTCTATGTTGGCCACAGCTGAGCTGAACCCCAGTCTGAAAGGGAGCATTGTGGCTTTTATAATCCAATCATGCAATGATTATACCAGCTTACAGGAGTTCTCAGCAGGTGCTTTTATGAATTAATAAAGAGCTATGGCTCATTTCTGATAGGTAATATCAGAAATGTATTTATTAAATGTATTAATGTGTTTTATAATGTACCTTCACCCTCCCCTGGCTGACTTATAAGAAAAAAATCATTAAATAAATTTCAAGACAATCAATGTGTACTATACATGATTGTATATAAATATTACAAATTAAAGAGGTTTTAAAGCATGAGCACATAGATTTTATTTTCAAAATGCTGTTCTTAACACAAAACTAAAGGCTTCACTATTTCCTTAAGATGTATGGTCACTTGTCAAAACAACCCAATACAACCACGAGGCTTTTGCCCAGAGTCTAAGGCTTTTTGAATGGGAAAATTCTGGTTAACAGCAAACCACAGAACAAATGATGGTAATAATTCAACTTGCCCATAAAATGAGGAACTTCCTATATTGTGGAGCCTACAGAACAAAAATCCTTTGTTACAGTTGTCAGGGTTTAAGTGTTACATCTTGTTGGGTGAACTGTAAAAGTTGAGGGCCAGTCTCCTTTTGAAATGATCACGGGTGGTAATCTTTTTTATGAAGAGTATGCCCCAGATAAACTTCAGAGGTTCTGGGACTTAAATTTAAGTATGGCTCTTTGCAAAGGTGACTAAAAGTGGGAAACTAGTAACTAGGACACTTTATCGCTGGAACTAGAGCTCATGGTTCATTTTCATGAAAGTTGGTATAGAAGAAAACTCCTGAAGCACTGAAGCAATAGATGGATGAAAAAATAAAATTCAGGGATAAGGCAGAAAGTTAAAACTAGTGTATTCTTACCAGTAAATTAAGAACTATTTGCACTAAAGATGTGTGCACAAATCCTATCTTATGTGGGAAAGATTCTGTATTCACATGTACTGAATCTAGTCATTAAAAAACTAACAATAAAGGAAGCAAAATTTGGACTTTCTCCTTGAATGGGGTCATTGGTGCTCAAAAGGGAAGATACCAACAGTGGTTAAGGTGCTGGAGTTGCAGCTACACCCTCCTCCATTTTGTATTTCACTGCAAAGAAACAAAAAAGAAAGTTAGGATTGATTTATTTACTTAGACAGACTTGTCATTTGAAAATCAAGCACTTTGATACGTGAAGAAGGCCAGTTGTACCAAAACCCACCAAGCTACTATGGTTCTGGCCCCATGGATCTTTAGAGAAGGACACAGGGCCTCTGTGCCACAAGGGAAACACCTGGAGTTTCCAAACTTTTCTCATTATGTTCATGGCCATTCTTAGTTTGGTTCAGAAGAAGGTCAAAGTGTGTTTTGCAGGTAGGGGGAACTGAAGAAAACTCCTGTCTGTCGCCACTCACCCTGTTCCTCCAACCCACCCAAAATTAAAAACTCAGCATAGCCCTGGGGTCAATATGAGGTCAGAAGAGAAATTTTTTCTACCCTTAGATGGTCTGGATGAGAAATTGATTCTGGTGATTTTCTGAGTCAGCCAAACAGCACAGTTAGCTAAACACAGAGCATGGCACAATCTATAAGGAAAATTGTCCCAAAAGATAACAGCCCCTCCCCCCAAAATATGGAAACCCAGCCTCCAGGGTGGAAGGAAGATTCTTTAGAAAGACCCTCTTTTTAAAAACGTTTTTGTTTCTAGTGTCCAGGTGCCTGCCCAGATGTTAGTGCCTGAAGGGTTATTCTAAGCAAGGTCATGGCCCTGTTTTTTTTTTTTTTTTTTGTGGAGAGCAACGTTTGAGCAGAAAGGATGTGGTTTTTACCATGTAGAGCAAAGGTTTCAGTTGAACCTGGTCTCCTGGTCCTGATCCTGACCTCCCAGTGACTCAAGGCACACTGGCTAGATTCAAGCCCAGATTGAGAAGTGGATATCACATGCAGTATGGCTACTTCCCGATGGAAGTGGGCTGAAGGATTTTAGCAGCACAGTCTAGGCAAGCAGCTTCAAAATCGGGCTACACAGACTGTCCAAGGGTTCTTGGATGTGGTTTATTCAAATAAAGTCAATTTCCAAATCTTCAGCATCCATGTATGCACCTGCAATCGCAGGGTTTATATTTGTCCCCTTCCCTAACTCCGCATTCTGGCACTGTCCGGTGTTTAAAAATTCCCAAGGTGCCAAATAAGACATTTGAAATGGCATCCCCCAGAGTCTCCTCTGTTTAATAAACTTTCGAAATTCATAATGTACTTATTATAAAGTACTTGTTATAAAGCTGCCAATAATTGTATTAACAACTCAAACCAGGAAAAAATATTTTTAATGCTTGGAGCCTGTGTCATTGGAATATTAATTTTTTAAATATATATATACCTTTTTGTGCCACATATATGGGTAATCACAATGAAGACCCTATTGATTATGACAGTTAATGATTCTTCTAGACCAGATGCATTGCACCACAGTTGGTGGCCTCCCAAATCCCTGCTGGTTATGATGTCATTTGGGTTGTGAATACTTAGCAAATAGCTGAGGGTGGCAGAGTCCTAATTTGCCAATTTCCAGCCACTAAGCCTAACAATGTAATACAGAACTGGGAAGAGGTACACATGACTGGATGCAGTAGCTCAGCACAGCTGCTCTCTAGTCTCACTGGCCAGTGTGCAGGGTCACCACTGGTGCAATATGGTTTTCTAGCTTTGGTTGAGGAAAACAGTAATTTATGTATCACTGGGAACCTTTTAGAAATGGAAATCTAGGGGCCCCATCCAAGACTCACAGAATCAGAAGCTGCCGGTGAAGGCTAGCTATGAGTTTAACCAACATTGAAGGTGATTCTGACATGGGTGCTAGTTAAAGTTGAGATCTCTACTACTAGTTCTCTACCTGTGGCTGCATTTAACAATCACCTGGGTAGCTTCTGAAGCCTAATGGTGCCTGGCTTTTATCCAAGACATTCTAATGTAATGGGTCTGGGGCCCTGGGCATCAGTATTTATTCAAATCTCCCATGCATTGATAACTTCAGCCAGGGTTGAGAAACTCAAGCTATGATTGGAGTCCCTTTAGAGAAATATGACCCTAAAGACTCTCAGAGGCCCTGGATGGTGTATCTCAGTGGATTGAGCATGGGCCTGTGAACCAAAGGATCATGGTTCAATTCCTAGCCGGGGCACATGCTTGGGTGGCAGGCCAAGTACCCAGCAGGGGGTGCATGAGAGGCAACCACACATTGATGTTTCTCTCCCTCTCTCTCCCTTTCCCTCTCTCTAAAAATAAATAAACACTTTTTAAAAATGCTAAGAGCAGTTGAGAGTAGTATCAGTGTTTGAAGACTGAAGCCATTTGAATGACTCTGGACTACAATCAGCATACAGACATTCAAGNGTATCCTTTATATAGGTTCCTCTAAATCCCTCCCTTATTTCCCCTGAAATTCCCTCCCCTCTCCCCTCCGGTCACTGTCAGCCTGTTCTCTATTTCAGTGTCTTTGCTTTGTTGTTTAGCTTCCTGTTAGAGGTGAGATCATATGGTATTTGTCCTTCAACACCTGGCTTTCTAAAAATAAATAAACACTTTTTAAAAATGCTAAGAGCAGTTGAGAGTAGTATCAGTGTTTGAAGACTGAAGCCATTTGAATGACTCTGGACTACAATCAGCATACAGACATTCAAGACTGTGTGGAGGGAAGGAAGGATTGGTTTCTGGGAGAAATTTTCTGCTCTTGGGTTTTATAGTTCCTCAACTCTGCCCAAAGGAAGAACTCACCCAAATGTCTTTCTCCTAGTATTTTAACCAATTCCTGTCCATATCTTGGTAACTTCTCTTACCTAACCTCTATACTCTGACCCTGCCTTGGGAAAGCCCTGATCTCTTTCAGATCACTACACAAAAATCTTGAGGAAGGAGAATGGAAAGGAGTGCTAGGGACTCTCTTTCAGACTGTAGAATAAAGATACTATCTAGAGTTGATGGATTGGAAATAAGGATGGATGTGAAACCTCATGATGAACCCTCCAAGTGCCCCATCCCACCTTAGCTAATGAAGTCAGAATCTTTGAGGTTGAGGACTGTACATTGGTGCAACCACACTGGAAAACTGCCACTATCAAATGAAACCAAGTATGCATGCTTCCTGCAATGAGGATTCCACTCTTGTAATCTGTCCCCTGGAGAAACCCGTGCACACATGTACTGGGAGATAATGAATTAGGATGTTTATGAAGGCAGAAAATGGAAAACAAATGGTCCATCAACAGCTAACTGGGTAAATAAATCTTGTTCTACTTGAACAGTGTGCACACAACAGTGGATGTGAATGAACCACAGTGACACATGTCAGCTTAGATTAGTTTACTGAGGTGAAAGGAACAATATAAAGCACAGAATGGTACCTACTGTGTGGTTCTGTTTATAGCAGATCCAATGTGTAAGGAATGCATCTAAAGATCAAAAGAACTCTAAAGAAAAGCAAAGAACCATTATCAACAAAGTTAGGGTAAGTGACTTCATGCGGGAGAGGGGAGCTTTAAAAGTGATGGCAGCTCTCTAATCCCTAGATAGAATGATGGTCATGTGAGTGCTTTATAGCTATATGTTTCATAGTCACTATTGTATGTATATTTAAAAGCTTGCCCCCCAAATTTAAAAAATAAATATGATAATATACTAGAAATTACAAAGTCAACCAATAAAGGAGTGGAAAAGAACAATTTAACTGCTTTGGGGGAGGGTGGGGATGGATGTAAGTGAGCTACTTACTCCTTGTCTGTCACAGCAAAAAATCAGTAGATAATGCTATCTTTTAGATATGACCACACAGAGACACAGCTAGGAGTTCAAAGTGATTGTCATAGAAGAGGCCACACGGAGATGGTGCTCATTCTGTCCTTCTGTTCTATCCTACATATCTTTTTAACCCTGGGATTCATGTGCAGGGATTACTTTGCCAAAAATTTAGAAAAACAATGAACTCTCTCAGTGGTTTTCCACCTGGTCCTGAAAGAACAGAGTCCTGTACAGGTAGGTGTTCTGTAAAAGGAGGGAGTAGGGGAGGAAGTAGCAGGAAGGATGACTAAATGAAAGAACCCAAGTTCCACAGTTGTGGTTCATTTGTCATGTGGGTCATAATCAGTTTTCTAACTTCATTCGGACAACATGCTCTCATTGTGCTAATTTAGAACACTTGTCATATAGTAAATAAAAAATCATGGGTGACCCTCCAAAAAAACAGAAAGAGAGAAAGAACCCAGTCTCCACTTTTAGCTTAGATATATCACTGTGGTTGGCTTCTAACACCACTAGGCAGTAGCCTCCTGCCTCTGCATGTCCTGGCGCCCCTTGGCTGGCTAGACACAGCCAGTTCTGGAAGGGCTGGGCAGGGAAAAATCCTGGAAAGATGTACCATCCCTTCAGCTTCAGTTAAAGGCAATGTGACATGTAAGGCCCTGCATACTAATGAGACTCCTTCTTCTTGGTTTCCCTTATCCTCTGCTGTTGCAGTCAATAATGGAGTGGAGAGCTCCAGGCAGTTACAGCAGCTGCCTAATGTGCGAGATGTGGAGAGAGAATTCAGGGGCCACCATTCATTCTGTATTGCCTAGATGTAGCCTTAGCATAAAGGATCACCTGGGACAAAAATACAGATTCCTGGGCCACCATCCAGACCTTTAGAATCAGAACTTCCAGGCAATAAGACTGAGGATGAACATCCAGTAATCCCTTCGCCCTCATGCTTTGAATGATTGTTCTGATGTGACAAGTTTGGGACAGAACTCTGTATTATTCAGCTGTCACTCAGTGTCTGTTTCCTGAGGGCTCAGGTCTGAGTATGGCCCACCTCCTAAGGGCACAGGGGGAGCAAATGAGACAAAGCATGCCAAGTGCTCAACACTGAATGTGATCTAGAGCTAAGCACTCAATAAACAGTAGCTGTTATTAGCTTTGTCTTTGACCTCAGAGAGCTCACATTCTAGGGGGCAGTGGAAAAATAAACAGGGAGTTATAAGAACCATGAGATGCTGACACACCAGAGAGAAATTACTTCAATAAATGTTTATCTATCACATAGCTACAGACCCAAAACAGTGCTGAGTCCTGAGTTACAAAGAGGGGACTGGTTCACAATCTCAAGGCCTTAAAATATTTTTTAATATAATAAGCACCTAGTTTCTAGGATCCTGGGTAAATAATAAGAGCAAATACTTCTATGGTGCTTATTGAACCCTTTACACTCATGAAGTGACAGTGAAGTAAGTGCTGTCATTTTCCCCAAGCTTACAGATGAGGAGACTAAGGCACAGACAGGCTACGTTACTTGTCCAAGGTCACACTGTGGGCTGTCTGGCTCTTGCATTCATGTTTGTAACTCCTACAGGATCATGGTCTCACTGCTGTCTCTTACTAGGGAGATGAAGATTTCTATAATCAAAGATTAGACAATGATGCCTGGAGACAAAGCTTCATCATTTACCACATGAACAGTTTGGGAATAACCCAAATGCTCAATAAATAGGGAATGATTAGATATCTGATAACCTAATGTAGCCATTAAAAATATGACACTTTTGTAAAGAAGAGGGAAAAATGTCAAGGGGAAAATATAGTGGGGCACATTTCCTGTATATTTTAATGATGCATATTTGAAAAGTTAAATTTGCATCTAACAGTTAATGTCTCCAGGAGGTATGCAGAAAGTAAGTGCAGGGGGACCAAGACTTCTGTCTGTTGGTGCTGGAAACCAACCATGATGACTTCTCTAAAGGTAAGGCAGAAGCCAGGTTCTTTCACTTAGAAATATCTGCCCCACTTTTCCCTCTTGCCTTCATGAGAAAAAAATTTTTTTTGAGAACAAGTAACTCCTATATTACATTCATTCTTGAGTGATGTCTTCATAGTATGTCCTTTAAATGTGACTACTGAGTACTAAACTACATTCATTCACTCCAAAATTACATTCATTATCTCAACTAAGTTATGGTCCAACTTCTCAAATATATTTATAAAAACAAACTAAAATATTAAACATTGACAAGATGATTAAAAGGAAATAGTTGAATTGTTTTCCCCAAATGTCTACAATAGACATATATTGCTATATAATTGGGAAAGACTTTTCTTTCTGAAAGAATAATCAAAATATATATCAGACAGAAGAAAAAAAAGACTGTCATGGAATCAACACGTACACAGTATTATTGCAAAAAGTCAGAGAATAAAGATGGGGAAAAGCAGGAAGGATAAGAAGTGGAGTTATGTGGTCAGTTGGAAGCTATGAGATTCCTAAAGGAGCTGACCTCTCAATACCTTCAGACCTGCTGTTGGGAGACTAGAAACAGATCTACCTAAAGGTGAGGTTGCCTTAGTAACCATTTCAAAAACATTAATGAAATGTTTTCTGGGAAAAGTTTCTAGAGAATTGCTAAAAAAAGTTTCCCCTTCAATTTGCTTGCTAATAATAGAAGGGTAGACTTTGGACTCAAGCAGGTCTAGTATTCAAATCCTGGATCTTCCACTTAGTAGCTGGGTGATCCCCACTTCCAGCCTTAATTTTTTCATTTGAAATATAAGTATAATAACTAGACTTTACAGAGTCCTTAAGAAGATTAAAGGAGAAATTGTAACAGCACCCTCTCTCCACCTTTAGAAATCATTTCTTGTTGGTTGTCAATAGGGTAGTAGATATTGCAATTTTTTTCAATTTAACCCCTAGATCTTCACTAATTTTGTATTTCAAATCTCAAATTTTACTGGTCTTCTTTCCTACTCTTTTTTTGTTTTCAAATTTTAAATTTCCCTTGTCTCAGTCTGGATTTCATTCCCAAAGCTTAGAATTCCCTCTCCCTCTATCACCTAAAAATCACTTCCCTTTCCTCTAGACATGTCTCCAGGTTTTCTTTCTTTCTTTTTTCACTCTTAATCCCATCCAACCTATACTAATTTTGGCTCATTTGTTGTTAATAGTGCTGTGGCCTTTTTAATTTGGTTCCATTTTTTAAATTATTTATTTACTTTTTCTTTATCTCTCTCACTTTATTTTATTTTAATTTCTGTATAAACCTAATAATATACACTTCCATTCTCTTACCCCATTCCACTTTCTTCATTTGCCTTTTTATTTATGATGTAAATTTTACTTTTTTCTCTTCACACTGCCTTGATTCCCTATTTTTATTAGTGCTCCTCACTCTATTTTCTCAAACTTATTATCCTTTCAGTAGGTCATCTCATATTCACTCTCCTTTCTTATAATAGTCTTAATCTCTTTACATCATTATTAATAGTAGTTCATTTGCTGTTCAGAGTGAGATTGTAGGTGAGAGCTATTTTTGTAGAGATGGGTTTGTTCCCTGGGCTTCATGGTTTTCTTCTGGCAGCACCTATAAAGCAGCATACAAGACATTGTGGGAAAAGTGACTCTCAGTGAACCAGCCAGAGGGAAGGACTCAACAAAGAATGACCCAACGAAAATCAAAACCCAATTACATCCAGACAGCCAGCAAATGATGAAAGGGCATCATGAGAGCATCAATTCTGGAGATCAAGGAGACTGCAACACTGAATCACACAGGTCTCCTATCATATCAGTTCACACCATGAAGACAGGGAGTCAAAGCAAATCAATTTAAGAGCAGAAAAAAAAACAAGAAGAGTCCCCCCCTGAAATGGAAAGACAAAGAAACAACCTCCAGTGAAAGGAAGGGAGGAATGCCCGGAATGAGTGTTAAGTGAAATAGAGGCAAGTAACCTATCAGATATTGAATTTTAAAAATGGTTATAAGGAAGCACAATAAGTTCAGTATGAATAACTAAAAACTACAGGGAAGCTACAAGGTACTTATTGTGAATTACAATCACATGAAAAAGGATATAGAAACTATCAAGAAAAGCCAGGAAGAAATTAAGACAATTTCTGAGTTGAGAACACAGTAAAAGGAATCAAAAGCAGGCTAGATGAAGCAGAGATTCGAATCAGTGAATTGAGGGACAAGGTAGAAAAAACTCCCAGAGAGAGCAAGAAAACAAACAAAAAAACACTCAAAAAGAATGAAGAGGGGTTAAGGGAACTGTACAACATGAAATGTAATACTATCCATATAATGGGGATACGAGAAGAAGAGAAGAGCAAGGGATAGAAAACCTGTTTGAAAAGTAATGATGGAAAACTTCCCTAATTTGATGAAGGAAAATCCAGGAAGCACAGAGGGTCCCAATCAGGATAAACCCAAACAGCCCCACTCTAAGACAAATCATAATTAACATGGCAAAATTAAAAGACAAAGACAGAATCTTGAAGGCAGCTAGTCAGAAATAGGAAGTAATATACAAGGGAGCTCTGATAAGGCTAGCAGCTGATTTCTCAAAGGAAACATTACAAGCCAGAAGAAAATGGCAAGAAATATTCGAAGTAATGAAAAGCAAAGACCTGCTACCATAACTACTTGGACCCAGAAAAGCTCATTTAAAATTGAAGGTGAAATAAGGAGTTTTCTGGACAAAAGAAGGCTCAAAGAATACACCTCCACCAAAACAGCACTGCAAGATATGCTAAAGGGACTGCTTTAAGAAAAGGAAGAAAAGAATGAGACAGAGATGAACATAGGTACAAACGGACAAAAATGGCAATGAATAACTACCTATAAATAATACCCTTAAATGTAAATGCATTAAATGATCCAATCAACAGACATAGATTATGTGAATGGATAAGAAAACATGTCCCACTCATATGCTGCCTAGAATGACTCACCTCAGAAACAAAAACCTTCACAGACTGAAAGTGAAGGGATGGAAATAAGTATTCAAAAAATGGAGAGGAAAATGTCAAATATTTCATGCAGCAATATTTTTATTGATAAGTCCCCTAGAGCAAGGGACATAAGGAAAAGAATAAACAAATGGGATCTCATCCAAATAAAAAGCTTCTGCATGGCTAAAGAAAAAAGTATTAAAATAAAAAGAGAACCAGCCACACAGGAAAACATATTTGCTAATGATACCTCAGACAAGGGTTTAATCTCTAAAATATACAAAGAACTTACATGACTCCACTCTAAGAAGACAAGCAACCTAATTAAAAAGTGGGCAAAGGACTTGAACAGACACTTCTCCAAGGAGGACATACAGAGGATCCAGAGACACATAAAAAGATGCTCAATATCGCTAACTATCAGAGAGATGCAAATTGAAACCACAATGAGATACCACTTTACACTGGTCAGAATGGCCATCATAAACAAAGCAACAAACAACAATGTTGGAAAGGTTGTAGGAAAAAGGGGACCTTAGTTCACTGTTGGTGGGATTGCAGACTGGTAAAACCACTATGGAAACCAGTATGAAATTTTCTAAGAAAACTAAAAATGGACCTGCCTTTTGACGACCCAGCAATTCCACTGCTAGGATTATATCCTGAGAACCCTGAAACACCAATCCAAAAGAACCTATGCACCCCAATGTTCATAGCAGCACAATTTATAATAGCCAAGAGTTGGAAGCAACCTAGGTGCCCAGCAGTAAATGAATGGATCAAAAAACTATGGTATGTTTACGCAATGGAATTCTATGCAGCAGAAAGAAAGAAGGTGCTCCTACCCTTTGCAACAGCATGGATGGAAATGAAAAACATTATGCGGAGTGAAATAAGACAGGCAGTAAAAGACAAATACCATATGATCTTACTTTTAATGGGAAGCTAAACAACAAAACCAACAAGCAAGCAAAATATAACCAAAGACACTGAAATTCAGAACAGGCTGACAAGGAGCAGAGGGGGGAGGGGAGGGAATTTTAGGGGAAAAGGGGAAGGATTTACAGGAACAAGTATAAAGGACACATGGACAAAACCTAAGGGGGTGTGGAAATGGGAGGGAGGTGGGGAGCACTTGGGGGCTGGGATGGGAGTAAAAGACAGAAAACTGTACTTGGACAATAATTAAATTTAAAAAATGGACAATAACAAAGGCTGGGGTAGCAATACTTAGAGAAAATAAAACTTCAAAACAAAGGCCATAAAAAGAAACAGAAGTACACTTCATGTTACTCAAGGGAAGAATCAATCAATAAGACATAAACACTGTAAGCATATATGAACCCAACACAGGAGTAGCCAAATAGATACGGAAAATTGTGGGGGACTTCAAGAAAGATATAGACAGAAACACACTTATACTAGGGTATTCTAACACCTCAGTATCAACAATGGAGAGATGATCTGAACGAAGAATCAATAAGGTTGTTATGGCACACAACAACACTGTAGGTCACAGGACCTTAACTGATATATATAGAATCTTTCACCTCAAAGAAGCAAAATATACATTCTTTCAAATGTACATGGAACATTTTCAAAAACAGACCAAATATAGGACTCAAAAAAGCCTTATCAAGATTAAGAAAATTGAAATCATTAAGTATTTTCTCAAATCACATGGTTTGAAACTAGAAACCAACCACAAGAAAAAACTCAAAACAGTCAAATCAGTGAAGACTGAATGACATATTAGTAAACAATGAGTGGGTTAACAATGAGATCAAGTAAGAAATCAAACAGTTTTTGGAAACAAATGAAATCGAATACAAAACAGTCCAAAACCTATGGAATACAGCAAAAGCAGTCTTGACAGGGAAGTTCATGGCGATACAGGCCCACTTAAAAAGATACAAACATTTCAAATAAACAACTTAACCTTACATTTACAAGAACTGGGGGAACAACAACAAACAAAGGCCAGACAAGTAGAAAAAAGGAAATAACCAAGATCAGAGCAGAATTAAATGACATGGAGACTAAAAGCACAATACAAATGATCATTATATCCAGGAGCTGGATCTTTGAACAGATAAACAAAATCAACAAGCCTTTAACAAACATTCAACAAGAAAAAAAGAAGATCCAAATAAATATAATCAGGAGTGAAAGAGGAAAAATTAGAACTTATACCATAGAAACACATAGGATTGTAAGAAATTACTATGAGCAACTATATGCCAAGAAATTTGAAAACCTGGGTGAAATGAAAATTTCTAGAAAAATATAATCTTCCAAACTGAATGAAGAAGAAGAAACCATGGACATCAATACAGCTAGTGAAACTGAAGCAGTATACAAAAAACTCTCAGCATACAAAAGTGCCGGACTGGATGTTTTCACAGGAGAATTTTACAAAACGTTTAAGAAAGAGCTAACCCACAACCTCTCAAACTATTGCAAAAAAAAAAAAAAACCCAAGAAGAGGGAATACTCCCAAACTCTTTTAACGAGTATCATCCTAATCCCAAAACCACACAACAATACAACAAAGAAACCAAAACTACATCCAATATTGTTTGTTGATGAACATAGATGCTAAAATCCTCAGCCAAATATTGGCAAAGTACATCTAGTAATACATTAACAACACTATACACCAAAATCAAGTGGGATTCATCTCAGGAATGCAAGGATGGTAAAATATTAACAAATCAATAAATCTAGTACATCACAAAAACAAAAGGAAAGAAAGAAATCACATGATCAAATCAATAGATGTGGGAAAACCATTTGATAAGGTACAACAACACCCATTCATGATAAAACACTCAGCAAAGAGGGAACATACCTTAACATAATAAAGCTCACATAAGAGAAACCTATACACAACATCCTACTCAATGTGCAAATACTAACAGCTTTCTTCGTAAAATCAGGAACAAGACAATGATGTCCACTTTCACCGCTTCATTCAATATACTATTGAAAGATCTAGCCTAGTGATAAGAGAAGAAAAATAAAGAAAGGGCATCCAAATTGGAAAGGAGGCAGTAAAACGGTCACTGTTCTCAGATGGCATGATAGTGCAATAGAAAACTCTATAGGCTCCACCAAAAACCTGCCCAACCTAATAAGTGGACTTGGCAAAACAGCAAGATACAAAGTCAATATTCAGAAATCAATGGCGTTTTTGTACAACAACAATGAAATATCAGAAATAGAAAACAGGAAGAAAATCCCATTTGCTATAGCACAAGAAAAATAAAGTACCTAGGAATAAACCTAACCAAGTAGGCACATGACTTGTACTCAGAAACTACAGACACTGAACAAAGAAATTAAGGAAGACACAAATAAATAGAAGCCATATACTGTATTCATGGATTGGAAGAATTAACATCATAAAAATATCCATACTACCCAAAGCAATTTACAGATTGTGGAGATTCAACACAATCCCTATTAAAGTGCCAATGGCATATTTCACAGATATGTGAACAAGTATTTCAAAAATTTTGCTGAAACCATAAATGATCCTAAATAGCCTTAACAATTTTGAGAGAGAAGAACAAAATAGGAGGGATCACAATACCTGATATCAAACTATATTACAAGGCTACTGTAATGGAACAGCTTGGTACCAGCATAAGAACGGAAACATAGATCAGTGGAACAGAACAGAGAGCCCAGAAATAAACCCATGGCCTATGGTTAACTAATATTTGACAAAGGGGAAGAAGCATAAATGAAGTAAAAATAGCCTTTCCAACAAAGATGTTGGGAGATCTGGATAGGTACATGAAAAAAAAAGTGAAACTCGACCGCCAACCTACTCCATACACAAAAATAAACTCAACATGGATAAAAGACTTAAGTATAAGTCATGACACCATAAAAGTTTTAGAGGAGAACATAGGCAGGAAAATTTCAGATATTCCATGCAGCGATATTTTCACCTAAATGTCTGCTAGAGTGGGAATATAAAGGAAAGAATAAAAAATGGGCCACATCAATTTAAAAAGCTTGTGCACTGCTACAGAAAACATCAGCAAAATGGAATGGGAACAAACTTTATGGGAAAATATATTTGCAAATGATACCTCAGACCAGGATTTGGTCTCCAAAATATATTAAAGAACTCACATAACTACATACCAGGAAGAAAAACAATTCAGTTAAAAAAATGGGCAAAGGACCTGAATTGATTCCTCTCTAAGGAATCAATATAGCCCAGGCACATATGAAAAGATGCTCAGCATCACTAGCCATCAGAGAGATGCAAATGAAAACCACAATAAGATACCACTTCATACCCATCAGAATGACCATCATAAACAAAGACCAAACAACAAATATTGGAGAGATGTGGAGAAAAGGAAACCCTAGTACACTGTTGGTGGGAACGCAGACTGGTGCTGCCACTATGGAGAACAGTATGGGATTTCCTCAAAATAAACCTAAAAATGGAACTGTCTTTTGACCTGGCAATTCAATTGCTGGAATTACACTCTAAGAATCCTGAAACACCAATTCAAAAGAACCTATGTACCCCAATATGTTCGTAGTAGAATTATCTACAATAACCAAGTGTTGGAAACAAAGTAAGTGCCCATCAGTAACGGAATGGATCAAAAAAACTATGGTCCATGTACACAATGGAATACTATGCAGCAGAAAGAAAGAAGAAGCTCTTACCCTCTTAGAAAGCATGGATGGAATTGGAGAGCATTATGCTAAGTGAAATAAGCCAGTGGGTAGAAAAAATACCATATAATCTCACCTATAAACGGAACCTAATCAACAAAACAAAGAAGTGACCAAATAGAATCACCCACTTGGAACTGAAGAACAAACTGAGAGTTACCAAGGGATAGGAGGGAGGGGGGTGACGATGGAAAGAAAGGGAAGGGTCAAGTCAAAGAACATGAATAAAGGACCAATGGACAAAACCAGCTGAGGGGAGGACTGAATGTCAGAGATGTGTGTGGATAGGGCAGGGGAGAGTAATGAGGAGGAGAAATGGGGACAATTGTAATTGAAAAACAATTAAAAAATTTAAAAATGTAAATTCCCCCCCCCCCAAAATAGAACATTGCCAAGCCATGAAAAAGAGCCAACTGCTGCTTCCCTTAACAATGTGGCTGACTCTCCCAGATATAATGTTCAGCAAAAGAAGCCAGGGACAAAGGAGTCTGTAATGTGTTTCCCATTTTTATGAAGGTTAAGAATAAGCAAAAGTATTTTACGGTGATAGAAATCAACAGAGAGTTTGCCTTGGGGTTGGGGTTTACTGATGAACAGGGGCATGATGGATCTGCTGGGTGCTGGACACATTTTTATCTGCACCCAAGTGGAGGTTACACAGAGAGAGAGAGAGAGAGAGAGAGAGGGAGGGAGAAGGAGAGGGAGAGAGAAGAGAGTGTGTGTGTGTGTGTGAGAGTGTATTTCACTGAACTGTATACTCATACCAGTGCACCCTAACTGTATAAACTTTTACCTCAAAAACAAAATATAAAATAAAGTTGGAAAAATGAGGAGGAAGAGAACAGGCATGAAAATCTGAGGACATTTGATGCTGAACTAGGGCAAAAAGGCTTAGGTGCTTCAACGGTCCCTCAGGGCATCACACATGCTTTAACAGTATTACATAATTAATCAGAGAATTTCAATTTACTAAATGCTGGACATTATTCTTATTTATGATCTCACTCAATTCTCCCAACCATTCTGGACATAGATGCTATAATTTCCATTTTATTAACAAGGTAACTAAGGCACAGAAATGCTAAGCAACTTGTCTAAGGTCACAGAGCTAAGTAAATGACTAAGCTAACCTTCTAAGCTGGTGTAAGTCCAAAATCCATATTTTTAACCTCATGTCATACTAATGCAGAGTGTAAGAACTGGAGTTTTGATCATGACCTACAATGACTTGATGAAGCTTATGCCATGTTTCAAACTTTCCAATTAAGAAAGCAGGCAGTGTACAATAAATATCGCCAAGATTTTCTCTTTTGTTGTACTGGACTGGTTTTGTAAATAAGATTATTTTTCCATTATAAAAGCAATATATAAACATCAAAGAAAAAATGGAAAGTACACACACAAAAAAGAATAAACTTCCAGGTCCCCCTACTGGAAGAACAAATCATGGAGATTTTCTTTCTAAATAAGTAAGCAAGTAAGTAAGTAAGTAAGTAAATAAATAAATAAATAAATATTGACATCTGGTGTCAGTAGCCTGGTAAATTAACCTCCCTTTCTTGACAGAGCCAGATGTTAGACTGTAGCTTTATTTTAAGGAAAGTTGAGCCTACTTGGGAGCCACAAGGCATTGGGACTAACTTGACAGTCTTGAATTGCAGTAATTACAGCTTTCTCTTGTTGACTTTTACACAATGTTACTAAAGTCAACTGAAGTCTGCTCGAAGGTGGTATTTTAAATGGGAACATTTGGTGCTGGAAGTGACATGGGTTACACTGATATACAATGGCAGGGATTATCAAGTTTTGAAACTGGAAGGGATCTTGATTCCTAGAAAGGACATTTAGTAAAAGGCTTGTGTTTTTATAGATAAGGAAAACTGAGGGGTTAGGAAGCCACCCAAGCAAAGACAGCAACGGGGCCATCAGAGGAACAGTTTAGTTGTCAAGAGTGATCTGGCTTTGAATTCCACAATCATTTACCAATTGGACAACTTGAGTAAGTCTCTCACCTTCTGAAGCCACACCTCTTTTATCCATAAAATGAGGATAGTAAGAACTTCCTCTCAGCAGAGTGCAAGGTTGAAATCAGATGGCACCCACTGCCTAGCATGTGGCAGGTGCTCAATAAAATAATTTCTTAATTATACAAGTAACAAAGCAACTAGAAAAATTGGTAAAGGTGCCATTTTGAAACAAAAATTTAAACACATTTTCTTCAAACCACGTAGGTAAACTTTAAGTGCCATTCGTATGTGTTTATATAGCTACTAGCTTGTTCTTTCTACATCCCAGTTACTAAGGGTAGCTCCACATCACAGTTAGCTGAATTGTATGGAGACTGGAGTTTTAGCACAGCAGTTTAAACAGACACCATCCACTAAGATGTCCTGCAAACTTCTGTGTCTTGAAAAGCTTGGTGAGTCAGACTGTGAATGAGCACAAATGACCTATGTCGGCCATGTTTTATGACTTTTTCATTTATCTCTGCATTTCCAGCTGCTGCTATCAAGATGGAACCTTTAGAAATATCCCTTTAGGCATTTCAAGTGACCTGGGGGTAGAAACGGCTCTCATCTAGTTTAGACTAGCAGAAGCTCTGTACATCAAATGTTGCCTGTAAGTGAAATGGGAACAAATCCTCCAGATTATTTTTAAACAGCTCCTGTAAAAAAATTAATACGTAAATGAGAAATTATTTCAATCTATGCTGAGGAATAGGGCAGTATTCACTCATTATTTTGGTGGTTGGTCTGCCATCTAGACAGGACTCAAGTCAAGAAGCCCCAACGACTAATAAACCAAACTTAACAAGTTTAAACCATAGACTTACTTCTAATTAGGAAGCTCTCTGGAGTACTGAAAGTGCACCATGAATATTTTTAAGCACCGACTTTAGTGAGAAACATACCTCCAAACAAAAACACTTTTTTAGAAAGGATCACTCATCTCACCTATGTCATTCTTTTTCAAAAAATTATTGTTCAAATACAGTTTTCTGCCTCCCCCACCAACACGAGCTCAACCACCCAGCCCTCCCCATATCCCTCCTGTTTCCACATGCCTGCCCCCATTATTGTCCATGTGTCCTTTATAATTGTTCCTGCAAACCCTTTACCCTTTTCTCCTGAAATTCCCTCCCCTCTCCCCTGCGGTCACTGTCAGCCCTTCTCAATTTCAATGTCTTTGGTTATATTTTGCTTGTTTGTTTGTTTGTTTTATTGATTAGGTTTCTGTTAAAGGTGAGATCATATGGTATTTGTCTTTCACCACCTAGCTTATTTCACCTACATAATGCTTTCCAGTTCCATCCAGATGTTGCAAAGGGTAGGAGCTCCTTCTTTTACTCTGCTGCATAGAATTCCATTGTGTAAATGTACCACAGTTTTCTGATCCATTCATTTACTGATGATCACCTAGGTAGCTTCCAGCACTTGGCTATCGTAAATTGTGCTGCTATGAACACTGGAGTGTATATGTTCTTTTGGATTGGTGTTTCAGGGTTCTTAGGATATAATTCTAGCAGTGGAATTGACAGGTCAAAAGGCCATTTTTAGTTTTCTGAGGAAATTCCACAATGTTTTCCACATTGGCTGAAGCAGGCTGCAATCCCACCAACAGTACAGTAGGGTCTCATTTTCTCCACAACCTCACCAACACCTGTTGTTTGTTGCTTTGTTTATGATGGCCATTCTGATGGATGTGAGGTGGTATCTCATTGTGGTTTTAATTTACATCTCTCTGATAGCTAGAGATACTGAACATCTTTTCTTGTGTCTCTGGACCCTCTGTATCTCCTCCTCCAAGAAGTGTCTGTTTGAGTTTTTGCCCTTCTTTTGAATTGGGTTGTTTGTCTTCTTACGAGTGTAGTCGTGTGAGTTCTTTACATATTTTGGAGATTAAACCCTTGTCTGAGGTATCACTGGCAAATACGTTTTCCTGTATGTTTGGTTCTTTTTTTATTTTAATACTGTTTTCTTCAGCTGTGCAGAAGTTTTTTTTTTATTTTGATGAGATCCCATTTGTTTATTCTTTCCTTTATGTCCCTTAGTCTAGGGGACATATCAGAGAAAATGTTGCTGCATGAAATATCTCAGATTTCTCACCTATGTTCTCCTCTAGGACTTTAATGCTGTCATGACTTATATTTAAATCTTTTATCCACCTTGAATTTATTTTGGTGTATGGTGTAAGTTGGTGCTCCAGTTTCATTTTTTTGCATGTAGCTGTCCCGCTCTCCCAACACCATTTGTTGAAGATAATATTTTTACTTCATTTTATGCTGCTGCCCCCTTTGTCAAAAATTAATTGACTGTAGAGACTGGGGTTTATTTCTGGGCTCTCTGTTCTGTTCCACTGGTCTATCTGTCTGTTTTATGCCAGTATCAGGCTGTTTTGATTACAGTGGCCTTGCAGTACAGTTTGGTATCAAGTATTGTGATCCTTCCTACTTTGCTCTTCTTTCTCAAAATTGCAGCAGCTATTTGGGGTCATTTATGGTTCCATATAAATTTTTAAAGTGTTTGATCTATATCTGTGAAATATGCCATCGGTACTTTAATGGGAATTGCACTGAATCTATAAATTGCTTTGGGTAGTCTGGACATTTTGATATTGTTATTTCTTCCAATCCATGAGCATGGCATATGCTTCCATGTGTTTGTGTCTTCCTTAATTTCTTTCTTCAGTGTTGTATAGTTTTCTGAGTACAGGTCTTTTACATCCTTGGTTAGGCTTATTCTGAGGTATTTTATATTTCTTGTTGCTATATCAAATGGAATTTTTTTTCCTGATTTCTGCTTCTGATGTTTCACTGTTGGTATACAAAAATGCATTTAATTTTTGGATATTGATTTTGTATCCCACTGTTTTGCCAAATTCATTTATTTGGTTGAGTATTTCTTTGACGGAGCCTACAGGATTTTCTATGTACACTATCATGTCAACTGCAAACAATGACAGTTTTGTTTCCTCCTTTCCAATTTGGATGCCTTTTATTTCCTTTTGTTGTATGACCACTGTGGCTAAAACTTCCAATACTATGTTGCATTGAAGTGGTGAAAGTGGACAACCTTGTCTTATGCCTGATCTTAGAAAAAAAATTTAGTTTTTGCCCATTGAGTATGATGTTGGCTGCAGATCTTTCATATATGGCCTTTATTATGTTGAGGAATGCTCCCTCTATTCCGATTTTGCTAACTGTTTTTATCACAAATGGGTGCTATACCTTATCAAATGCTTTTTCCACATCCATTGATATGATTACATGATTTTTGTTTTTGCTTTTGTTTATGTGATGTTATGTTTATTGATTTGCAAATATTGTGCCATCCTTGCATCCCTGGGATGAATCCCACTTGGCCATGGTGTATGATCTTTTTAACGTGTTGCTGGATGTGGTTTGCCAATATTTTGTTGAGGATTTTAGCATCTATGTTCATCAGTGATATTGGCCTGAAGTTTTCTTTCTTTGTTGTGTCCTTATCTAGTTTTGGGATTAGTATGATGCTGGCTTCATAAAAAGAGTTTAAGGGTCTTCTATCATTTTGGATTTTTTTGGAGTAGTCTGTGAAGGATAGGGGTTAACTCTTCCTTAAATGTTCACCTATATCGTTCTTACCACAAAAATGTCCCCCAAATCCATCCACTTCTGTCCATTCTCACTGCCACAAAGTCATATGATATATCTCCATCTGTGGATACCCTCATCTCTTTACAAAGCCCATCTGATGCTTCCATTGCCCAGCTGTAAGGGGTGCCCAACCTTTTGGCCTCTCTGGAAGAAGAGGCCACATTGAAGAAGAGAGTTGTCTTTGGCCACACATTAAATACACAAACACTAATGAAAACTAATGGACAAGAAAAAGGTTCGAAATAAATTTACAATTGTGTGTTAGGCCACATTCATAGCCATCTTGGACTGCATGTGGCCCATGGGCCAAGTGTTGGACACCTTGCAAGGATCCCTGCTGCCCTCAGGATTAACTCTAAAGTCCTTAATGAGGCCCAAGGCCACTGTTCTGTTCTGGATCCTCTTTTGCCTTGCTTCCAGATTTTGTCACTCCAGCCTTCTCTTAGGCTCTATTCCAGGCTGAGTCTCTGTCTCTCAAATCTAGTTAGCTCCTAGCTCACTTCTGGTCTCAGACTAGGGGAACCTATTTCAATAGTCTCTCATGGGACCTGGTACTTCTCTGAAGCACTCATCACAATTTGTAATCATGTGTTCTTGTGAATATTGGAACAGCATCTAGCTTTCCCACTAGACTTAGAGTTTCCAGCAGAGGACCCAAAGTGTTGGCTTATGGTCTCCATTGTATCTCTAGCAACTCTCTAGGCGGGTCTGGTCCCATGCCCAGAGCAGGTGCTCAGTCAACCTTTGTTGAACCAATGAATGAAAACTTACTATAACTTCTTGTGTGAGCCCCAAGCCCTTCTTCTCTCTTAGCCTCTACATTGTTAAAAGGAGATACATCTTTCCCAACAATATAAAGCCTGCTTCAGCTCAGGGGGAATTGCCAGGTTTTAATATCAGAGAGGCAAGCATTTGTGTCTGTGCTCCATCACTTACTACAAGGACACCCTTGGCCCGGTTGCTAACCCTCTTGAAACTTGCTTCCTCACCTATAAAATTGTGTTCCTCATGGATCTTATTGCACAGGGTAATTGTGATATTTAAATATATTGATTGAGATATACAAAAATCCTCCAGAAGAGTACCTGGCACACAACTGGTACAGAGTAATGGTGATTTTTTATCATAATTTGAACCTCTGTTTGCCTGTGTTTGCCTTCCTATGTTTAAGCCCTTTTAGCCCTCTGCTGCTGCTACAAGGTAACCAAAAGCAACAAAACTTAACCCTTCCTTCTTGCCTTTCTTTGTCAGAACCTACTCTGTGTGTTGACATAGCCAGGCAGAGCCATTGCTGTCTAGATGCTAATCTCTGTTTTAATTGAAAGAAAAGTGTTTTCAATATCTGAACAATATCTTCAATGACTACACAAGTGGAGTTAAAACCTCTCACAGCCATTGCTAGGCAACGATCCTGGGAAACTAATCTTAAATACCTACCAAGATTTGGAAACAAAGATGTCTGTTTGGTGCATGTCATCAAACCACCTCCCTTTGGTTAATCTAAGAAATCATTTTATGTCAACCCATCATAACTATAATTCCAAGGCTTACAGTGAGACAAAATAGTAAAAAGCTAGGAAAATTCCTTGGCAAGTGGAATTGGAAAACTGAGACATCTGAACAAGAAGGCCAAGCAATTTACAGCCAGGTGCAGATTGTCACCAGGGTGGAAGGTGCCGAAATGCCTGGCAGGCGGAAAAACTTGGGAAACAAGGACTTCAGGGTGAACTTTTCTCCCTTGGCCTTTCCTACCTCGAGATAACATTTCAGCCTCAGTTGTATTTCAGCTCCAGGCCCTAAAGCTGCAAAACCAGATGGGTGACACCAGAACCTAATGCAGTGACTAGAGAGCCTCTGCCCTGTCAATGACCAGTCAATGGAGATCATGATTCTGAGAGGAAACACCTGGAGGACTGATGAATATTCTACTGAAACCTTCCCCTGAGACCTCACCTATGATTCCTGCCTGCAAGTAAGAGATAAAAGCCTCAAGACAAAGGACCTAAGTCGAGTGTTCTCCCTTTGGGGTGCAGGTCACATCATTCCATTTCATTTCTCAGTACCCCCTACTTCTTTCCTCACAGGCACCTGTCTCCTAAACTAAAGTAATGGGCATCTTGGTAGCTTGTCCCTGGATAATACCCTGAACCTGTCACCAAAGCTCCATTTTCTCTGACTTCCCAGAGAGACAAGGCAGCCCACCCTATGCTCTTTTATTGTTCTTCAATGCTAAGCTCTTCCTTGTTTCACTGTCACCGGCTTTAATACATGCATCCTCATAGTCACCTGAACTTGTGTTATGAAGTTTTTCCCACATGCAGTTAAGAACCCACATACTACAGTTGGTCCTAGGCAGACCCACAAAGGGCGAGGTCACCTGTTTGGTAAAAGCAGGAAATTCTACTTAGATAAGGTTAAATTCAAGGAGTTCATCATCACCAAGCCCTTATTATATGGGATGTTAAAGGGGCTTATCTAAGAAGAAGAAGATAAAAAATATGAACAGCGAAAGGACAGCAAACTCACGGTTATTAACAATCACACCTAAAACAAAAGCAAACTAAGCAGATAGCTAGATCAGAAGCAGAGCCACAGAAATGGAGATCACATGTAGGGTTAGCAACAGGGGAGTGGGAGGAGGAGAGAGGGGGAGAAGGTACAGAGAATAAGTAGCATAGATGGTGGGAAGAAAATAGATAGGGGGAGGGCTAGAGTAGTATGGCAAATGTAGAAACTAAAGAACTTATGACACATGGACATGAACTAAAGGGGGGATCTAGGGGGAGGGGTGTGCAGGGTGGAGGGGAATGAAGGGGGAGAAATGGGACAACTGTAATGTCATAATCAATATACTTTAAAAAGTAAATCAATAAAATCTTAATAAAGGAAAAACAAGAAGTTCATACCATATACTCAGGGAGTCAAAACAGATGAATTTAAGAAGCAGAAGCAAACAAGAAGAGTCTCACAAATAAGACTGTGTCCCTCTGTGGGAAGATACAGAAACAGCCCTGAATAGAAAGGAAAGAAGAAATCCTCAGAAAAAATGCTAAATGAAATGGACACAAGTCAACTATCAGATACTGAGTTCAAAACAATGGTTATAAGGAAGCTCAGTGAGAATACCCAACAACTACAGGTAAGCTACAAGGAACTGACTGTGAATTATACCAGCATGCAAAAGAATATAGAAACTATCAGCAAGAGAAAAGAAGAAATGAAGAATACAATTTCTGTATCGCAGAACACAGAAGGGATCGAAAGCAGGCTAGATGAAGCAGAGAATCGAATCAGTGAGCTGGAAGAAAAGGTAGGAAAAACAACCAGAAAGAACAAAAATGAAAAAAAAAGACTAAAAAAGAATGAAGAGAGGTAAACAGAAATGCAGGACAACAGAAACATAACAATATCCATATCATAGGGGTACCAGAAGGAGAAGAAGAGGAGTAAGGGATAGAAAACCTGTTTAAGAAAGTAATGATGCAAAACTTCCCTAATTGGATAAAGGAAAAAGTCACACAAGTCCGGCTAGCACAGAAGATCCCAATCAAGATGAAACCAAAGAGCTCCACTCCACAACACATCATAATTAAAATGTCAAAATTCCAAGACAAACAGAAAATCTTAAAGGAACCAAGGGAGAAACAGGTATTAACAAACATGGGAGCCCCAATAAGGCTCATAGCTGACTTCTCAACTGAAACACTATAAGCCAGAACAGAATGCAAGGAATATTCCAGGTAATATGAAGCAAAGGCCTGCAACCAATACTACTCTGACCAGCAAGGTTCTCAATTAAAATGGAAGGTGAAATAAGAAGATTCCCGAGAGTAGCACGGAGAGAATCCAGCTCCTGTACACCTGGTAGAAAATCCAGGCAGATCTACTGAGGAACAGCATAATCAACCAACAATTCCCCAGCATTTATGAAAATAAGGGACCAGAGAGTGTGACGGAGGGACCAGACAGCTGCAGGTCAGTGAGGACTCCGGGACATGAGTGAGGACAAAAGCGGCTGTGCTGGCAGCCTCAGCCTCTGTGGTGGCTGGCTGTGCCTGAGGCCTGGTAAGTGAGTGCAAACAATAAGAGGTGGCAGGCGACCTCGGCCAGAGCCTAAGGGCCTTGGTGCCGCTGCCACGGCCCTTACAGTTAAGGGGAAACAGAGGCCTTGGTCTGGGACCAGCGTCAGGGCACCTGCTGCAGAGGGAACTCCGGAAGCCCGACACCGGGCAGGTCTACAACAGACTGTGGGAGCCATGGGCCTGCTACAGGGCCCGTGGGAGAGAATGACTCTCTCCCTCCCCGTCTAAGTAAGGCTGGACAATACCTGGTGGAGACCTGTATTCTTAAGTTTACATAAAGGGTAACAAGGGCAGAGGGCCTTGTTCAACTGCAGACTCTGTGGTCACCAGCCCATCAGCCCACCAGCCTGCCAGCCCGGGGGGAATTGAGAAGGACACTGTCATTGCCGATCTTTTGGGGACTCCACTGGGCTGAGAGGCAGGCTTTGTGGAGAAGTCTTTATTGGAAAGTGAACTGAGGTATTCTGCAACAGCAACTTGCCTCACGGCCCAGCCAGCCCAGCAGACATCCAGAGGAGGGGCAGGAGCACTTGGCTCCCACCACAGGACTCTGAAGGAAAGTGTCAGATCCCGTGGGACAGAGGCAGCCTGCCAGGGGTGCAGGCACCCACATCCCAATCTGGTAGCCTGTCTGGCGCGCGTGCGTGAGCGTGCACCAAGTAATCTTATATTTTTTTAATTGTAGTATTGCTCTATCTTTCAATACTTTGTTCCTCTCCTTTCTTTTCATCCAGTTTTAGTCCTTCCTTTCTTCCCAAACTTTTCGCTTATTCCTCCTTCCTCCTGACTTTTTTTTTGTGCATGTTGGATCATTTGTTTGTTTGTTGCTTAGTTTCTTTTACCCACAAGAGACACAAACAACTGGGAACTGCGAAAGGACCATAGTGGGACCTAAAGAGGGGGCATCTCAACAACAGTGACACAGAGACAAATTTCACTTTGCTATAGCAGGGAAGCCTCAGGTTGCTGCATAGGTGTATTATTATTTTTTCCTTATTCTCATTTCTTCTTTTTATTTTAATAGTATCTTTGTATTCCTCTCTTTCTGTATAGGTTTCTAAGTCCTGGCTGGTTATATTGTACTATTTGACAGGTTTCCCCTGTTCTTTCCTCCACAGTGTATCGCTAATTTTCTATATTTCACTCCACTTGCTTTCCTTTGGAATACTACCCAAGCTCTATAACCCCCATTCAGACAGATCACATAGAGTCTGGCATGTGAATGTTGCTCTAATATTATTGTAAATAATAGCTGTTCTATACAACAGTAACTACTTCACAACACATCTCTTGGACTTAGACCACCTTACAGGCTCCTGAATTCCATTAGTGTAGTGATTAACTGTATTTGCTTACATGCTACACCTAGTTACTATCCTCTACTCTCACCTTACCTCAAAATCTGACCACCCGCAACCATACTGCTTTCTAGATACAACTCACAAGCCTTCCCTTCCCAACAAGAGACTTATCTTCTGTCCATCTTTTCTTAAAAGTGGAGAGCCTGGTCCAAGAGTACAGCTAACACTATAAGTAGCCTAAAGATTGTCTATTTCCTCTCTACCGACTGTGACTGTAAATAACATAAAATACTCTTCTGCTATCATAGACCATTTTGCCTCCCCCTCAAACTGATCACACACGCACACACACAAAAAAGAGTAGCTGGAAGCAGAGAACACCAAGATACCTGCACCACTGAATTTCACAGGTATTCTACCAAAGAAGTTCACACCGTAAACGCAGGGAATCAAAAACAGATGAATTTAAGAAGCTGAGGCCAAACAAAAGAGTCTCACAAACAAAGGGAAGACAAAGAAACAATCCCCAAATGAAAGAAAAGGTGGAAGTCTCAGAAAGAATGTTAGATGAAATAGAGGCAAGTCAACTATCAGATATTGAATTCAAAGCACTGGGTATCAGGAAATTCAAAGAGCTTACAACGAGCTGCCAGAAACTACAGGGGAGCTACAATGAACTCACTGCAAAGCATATCAACATGAAAAAGGAAATAGAAACCATCAGCAAGGGCCAAGAGGAAATTAAGAATGTAATTTCTGAACTGAAGAACACAGCAGAAGGTATGAGAAGCAGGATCGATGAGGCACAAGATTGCATCAGTGAGTTAGAGGACAGAGTAGAAAGAATCTCCCAGACAGAGTAAGTAAAGGAAAAGAGGCTCAGAAAGGATGAGGAGGGATTAAGAGAAATGCAAGACAATATGGAATGTAATAATATCCGAATAATAGGAATACCAGAAGGAGAAGACAAAGAACGAGGGATAGAAAACCTATTTAAAGGAGTAATAATAGAAAATTTTCCTAATTTGATGAGAAGAAAAAGTCACACGAATCCAGGAATCACAGAGAGTCCCAATCAGGTGGAACCTAAAGAGGTCCACTTCGAGACACATCACCATTAAAATGGCAAAACTCCAAGACAAAGTGAGAATTCTAAAGGCAGCAAGAGAGAAAAAGGAAGTAACATACAAGGGATTCCCAATAAGGTTCGCTACTGACTTCTCAACGGAAACATTCCAAACAAGAAGAGAATGGCAAGAAATATTCCAGGTAATGAGAAACAGAAGCCTACAACCAAGGCTACTTTATCCAGCAGGGCTTTCAATCAAGATAGAAGGACAAATAAAGAGCTTCCAATACAAAAGAAGTCTAAAAGAATATGCCTCCACCAAACCAGCTCTACAAGAATTACTAAAAGGGCTGTTTTAAAGAAATGAAGGAAAAGAGACTGAAGGAGAGAGACATATAAATGGCAATGAATAAGTACTTTTCAATAATAACCTTAAATATAAATAGATTAAATACACCAATTGAAAGACATAGAATACCTGAATGGATAAGAAAGCATGACCCATACATATGCTGCCTATAAGAGATCCACCTCAGGTCAAAAGACCACTACAGACTAAAAATAAAAGGCTGGAAACAAATTTTCCAAGCAAATGGAAAAGAAAAAAAAGCCTGGGTAGCAATTCTCATATCAGAACAAATAGACTTCAAAAAAGGGGCCATAAAGAGAGACACAGAAGGTCACTTCATAATACTCAAGGGAAGAATCCACCAAGAAGACATTAACATCGAAAATGTATATGCACCCAACATAGGAGCACCCAAACATATAAAGAAAATCCTAGAGGACCTCAAGAAAGATATTGACAGCAACACAATTATAGTAGGGGATTTTAACACCCAACTGTCAAAAATGGACAAATCTTCCAAAAAAAAAATATCAACAAAGATATTGCAGCATTAAACAACACCATAGATGAAATGTACTTAACTGATATATATAGAGAGAGCTCTTCATCCCAAAGAAGCTAAATACACATTCTTTTCAAATGCACAGGTAATATTTTCAAAGATAGACCACATGATAGGGCAAAAACCGAGCCTCAACACATTTAAGAAAATTAAAATTATACCAAGCATTTTCTCTGATCACAAGGGACTGAAATTGGAAACCAACCCCAAAGGAAAAGACCCCAAACAGCCAAAATCATGGAGACTGAATGGTATGCTATTAAACAACAAACGGGTCAAGACTGAAATTAAAGAAGAAATCAAAAAGTTTCTGGAAACAAAAGAAAATGATCTCATAAAAACCCAAAATGTACAGGAGACAGTGAAGGCAGCCCTGACAGAAAAGTTCATAGCAATACAGGCTTACCTAAAGAAGATAGAAATTTTCCAAACAAAAAACCTAACCCGACGCCTGCAAGAACTCGAGGAACAACAACAAAGACAGCCCAGAGCAAGTAGAAGGAAGGAAATAAGCAAGATCAGAGCACAATTAAATGACATACAGACTAATAGCACAATTCAATGAATCCAGGAGTTGGTTTTTTGAAAAGATAAACAAAATAGACAAGCCTTTAAGTGGGCTCATCAAGAAAAGAAGAAAGAGGACACAAATAAACACAATCAGAAATGAAAGAGGAGATATTACAACTGATAACACAGAAATAGAAGATATTGTAAGAAATTACTATGAAGAACTGTATGCCAAGAAATTTGAAAACCTAGGTGAAATGGACAAATTTCTAGAAGAATATAATCTTCCAAAACTCAACGAAAAGGAAATAGAAAACCTGAACAGGCCAACAACAGCAGATGAAATTGAAGCAGTAATCAAAAAACTCCCATCACACAAAAGCTCTGGACCGGATGGTTTCATAGGAGAATTCTATAAAGCATTTAAGGAAGAGCTAACCCCTATTCTTCACAGACTATTCCAAAAAATCCAAAATGATGGAAAACTCTCCAACTCTTTTTTATGAAGCCAGCATCATCCTAATTCCAAAGCCAGATAGAGACATAACAAAGAAAAAAAACTTCAGGCAAATATCGCTGATGAACATAGATGCTAAAATCCTCAACAAAATATTGGCAAATCACATCCAACAATACATCAAAATGATCATACACCATGACCAGGTGAGATTCATCCCAGGGATGCAAGGATGGTTCAATGTTCACAAATTGGTAAACGTAATACATCACATAAACAAAAGCAAAGACAAAACCCACATGATCATATCAATAGATGCAGAAAAACCTTTGATAAGGTACAACACCCATTTATGCTAAAGGCACTCAGAAAAATGGGAATAGAGGGAACATTCCTCAACATAATAAAGGCCATATATGAAAGACCTACAGCCAACATCATACTCAATGGGCAAAAAATAAAAGCTTTTCCACTAAGATCAGGAACAAGACAAGGTTGTCCACTTCCATTTATATTATATTAATTATATTATATTTAATATAATATAATTAAGTTCCATTTATATTATAATTATATTATATTCAATATTATATTGGAAGTTTTAGCCACAGCAGTCAGACAAGAAAAGGAAATACAAGGCATCCAAATTGGAAAGAAGGTAACAACACTGGCATTTTCCGCAGATGACATGATAGTGTACATGGAAAATCCTATAACCTCTCCCAAAAAACTGCTCAAACTAATAAAGGAATTTGGGAAAACAGTGGGATACAAAGTCAATATCCAGAAATCAAAGGCATTTTGTACACCATAAATGAAACAATAGAAGCAAAAATCAAGAAAAAATCCCATTCGATATAGCAAAAGCAAAAATAAAATATCTGGGAATGAACCTAATCAAGGAGGTAGAAGACCTGCATGCAGAAAACTACACAACACTGAAGAAAGAAATCAAGGAAGACACAAACAAATGGAAACATATACCGTGTTCATGGACTGGAAGGATTAATATCACCAAAATGTCCATACTACCCAAAGCAATTCAATGCAATGCCTATTAAAGCACCAATGCAATATTTCACAGACATAGAACAAACACTTCAAAAATTTATATGGAACCATAAAAGAACCCAAAGAGCAGCTGCAATTTTGAGAAAGGAGAATAAAGTAGGAGGGATCACAATACCTGATATCAAACTGTATTACAAGGCCAGTGTAATCAAAACAGCATGGTACTGGCATAAAAACAGGCACATAGACCAACGGAATAGAACAGAGAGCCCATAAATAACCCCAAATCTCTACAGTCAATTAATATTTGACAAAGGGGGCAGTAACATAAAATGGAGTAAAGATAGCCTCTTCAACAAATGGTGTTAGGAGAACTGGACAGATATGTGCAAAAGAAATGAAACTCTAGCACCAACTTACACCATACACCAAAATAAATTCAAGTTGGATAAAAGACTTAAATATAAGCCAGGAAACCATTAAAGCCCTGGTGGAGAACATTGCAGGAAAATCTCACATATTTCACGCAGCAGTATTTTTACTGATATGTCCTCTAGAGGAAGGGACATAAAGGAAAGAATAAACAAATGGGATCTCATCAAAAGTAAAAGCTGCTGCATGGCTAAGGAAAACAGTGTCAAGATAAAAAGAGAAGCAACAACTTGGGAAAACATATTTGCCAATGATACCTCAGACAAAGGTTTAATGTCCAAAATATACAAAGAACTCACTCAACTCCAGTCAAAGAAAATGAGCAACCCAATTAAAAAATGGGCAAAGGACTTGAACAGACACCTCTGCAAGGAGGAAATACAGAGGATCCAGAGACACATGAAAAGAGGCTCAATATCGCTATCAGAGAGATGCAAATTAAAACCACAATGAGATACCACTTTACACCAGTCAGAATGGCTATCATAAACAAAGAAACAAACAACAAGTGCTGGAGAGGTTGTGGGGAAAAGGGGACCCTAATCTACTGTTGGTGGGATTGCAGACTGGTACAACCATTATGGAAAACAGTATGGAATTTTCCCAGAAAACTAAAAATGAAGGTGCCTTTTGACCCAGCAATTCCACTATTAGGAGTGTATCCTAAGAACCCTGAAGCACCAATCCAAAAGAACCTATGCACCCCGATGTTCATAGCAGCACAATTTATGATAGCCAAGAGTTGGAAGCAACCTAGATGCCCCTCAGTAAATGAATGGATCAAAAAACTATGGTATATTTACACAATGGAATTCTATGCTGCAGAAAGAAAGAAGGAGCTCCTACCATTTGCAACATCATGGATGGAACTCGAAAGCATTATGCTGACGAATATAAGCCAGGTGGTGAAAGACCAATACCATATGATCTCACCTTTAACAGGAATCTAAACAACAAAACAAACAAGTAAGCAAAATATGACCAATGACACTCAAATATGGAACAGGCTGATAGGGTCCAGAGGGGAGAGGGGAGGGAATAATAGGGGAAAAGGGTATGGACTCACATGAACAAGTATTAAGGACACATGCACAATAACTAAGGTGGAGGGCAGAAGTGGGAGTGAGGAGGGGAACACTGGTGGGGGCGGGGCAGGGCTGGGAATATAAGACAGAAAACTGTACTTGAACAAGAATTAAATTTAAAAAAAGACAAAGAAGAAATCTCAAAAGTGAAAAGAACTCATAAAACTCAAATGATGTATCTGATAAGAGACTTTTATCTAGAATATATAAAAACTCTTACAATTCAACAATAAAAAGGTGATTCAAATAAATAGGGCAAATGATCTGAATATATGTTTTTCTTTTTAAAATTATTTTTATTGGTCAATTACAGTTGTCTATATTTACCCCCCACCACTACTCCAATCCTAGCCATCCCAATCTCCCTCCCCTGCTTCAACATCTCCTTGGTTTTGTCCATTTGTCCATTATAGTTGTTTCTGAAATTATTTCCGCTTCCTGACATTATCCCCTCCCACTTCCCTCTAGTTACATCAGATTATCTTAATATCAATGTCTCTGGTTATATTTTGCTTGATTGTTCGTTTTGTTAATTTCCCTTAAAGGTGAGATCATATGGTATTTATCCCTCACTGTCTGGCTTATTTTATTTAGCATAATGCTCTCCAGTTATATCCATGCTGTCACAAGGGGTAGGAGCTCCTCATTTCTTCCAGCTGCATAATATTCTATCATGTAAGTGTACCATAGTTTTTGGATCCATTCATTTATTGATCTGCACTTAGGTTGCTTCAAGCACTTGGCTACTGTAAATTATGCTTCTATGAACATTGGGGTGCATAGGTTCTTTTGGACTAGTGTTTCAGGGTTATTTTTAAATTCCGTATATTTCTATATGTTTCATGGTTCTTATGATATAATCCCCGCAGTGGGACTGCTGGGTCAAAAAGTAGTTACATTTTTAGTCTTCTGAGGAAATTCCATACTGTGTCCCACAGTTGCTGCACCAGTCTGCATTCCTACCAACAGTGCACTAGGGTTCTTTTTTCTCCACGTATTCTCTAGTACTTCTTGTTTCTTGATTTGTTTATGATGGCCTTTCTCACTGGTGTGAAGTGGTATCTCATTATGGTTTTAATTTGAATCTCTGTGATGGCTACTAATACAGAGCATCTTTTCATACATCTCTGGGCCCTCTGTATGTCCTCCTTGGAGAAGTGTTCGTGCAAGGTTTCTCCATTTCTTAATGGGTTTTTTTGTCTTCCTGGACTGGAGTCATGTAAGTTCTTTAAATATTTTAGAGGTGAAAATCTAGTCTGAAGTATCATTAGCAAGTACGTTTTCCCATGTAGTTGGTTCTCTTTTCATTTTGGTCATGTTTTCTTTAGCAGTGCACAAAATTTTTATTATCGTAAGTCCCATTTGTTTCTTCTTTCCTTTATGTTCCTTAGTCTAGGGTACATATAAGTGAAAATATTGTTGAATGGAATGCCACAGTTTTTCCTGTTTATGTTCTCCTCTAGGATTTTTATGGTGTCACGATTTATATTTAAGTCTTTTATCCACCTTGAATTTATTTTGGTGTATGGTGTAAGTTGTTGATTGAGTTTCTTTCTTTCTTTCTTTCTTTTTTTTTTTGCATGTAGCTGTCCAGATCTCCCAATACCATTTGTTGAAGAGGCTATTTTTACTACATTTTATGCTTCTTCCCCCTTTGTTAAATATTAATTAATCACAGAAACTTGGGTTTATTTCTGGGCTCTCCATTCTATTCAATTGATCCATGTACCTCTTCTTATGCAAGTGCCAGGCTGTTTTGATTATAGTGACCTTGTAATACCGTTTAATATCAGGTATTGTTATCTCTCCTGCTTTGTTCTTTCACAGTTCCTGTGGCTATTTATGGTTCCATATAAATTTCTGAAATCTTCTGTCTTTAAAATATGTAATTGGTATTTTATTAGAGATTGAATTTAATCTACAAATTACTTTGGATAGTATAGACATTTTGATGATGTTAATTCTTCCAATCCATGAAGACAGTATATGTTTCCATTTGTTTGTGTCTTCCTTGATTTCTTTCTTCAGTGTTG
Organism: Sturnira hondurensis; assembly: GCF_014824575.4. Taxonomy (NCBI): domain Eukaryota; kingdom Metazoa; phylum Chordata; class Mammalia; order Chiroptera; family Phyllostomidae; genus Sturnira; species Sturnira hondurensis. Next base: position 181,018 of record NW_028082003.1, read on the forward strand.
TGTAGTTTTCTGAGTATTGGTCTCTTACATCCTTGGTTAGGTTTATTCGTAGGTGTTTTATTTTCCTTGTTGATATACTAAATGGGATTTTTCCCCTGATTTCTGTTTCTCCTTTTTCATTCTTGGTGTACAAAAATGCCTTTGATTTCTGAATATTGACTTTGTATCCCACTGTTTTGCTAAGTTCACTTATTAAGTTGAGTAGTTTTTTGGTGGAATTGACAGGATTTGCTATGTATAATATCATGTCATCTGCAAACAAGGTCAGTTTTGTTTCTTCCTTTCCAATTTGGATGCCTTTTATTTCTTTTTCTTGTCTGATTGCTGTGGCTAGGACTTGCAATACTATGGTGAATAGAAGTAGTGAAAGTGGACATCCTTGTTTTTTTCCTGATCTTACAGGGAAAGCTTTTAGTTTTTGCCTATTGATTATGATGTCAGCTGTAGGTCTCTAGCATATGGCCTTTATTATACTGAGGAGAGCTCTCTCTATTCCCACTTTGCTGAGTGTTTTTATCATCAATGGGTGCTGTATCTTATCAAATGCTTTTCTTGCATCTATTGATGTGATCATGTGATTTTTTCTTTTGTTTTATGTGATGTATTTTATTTACTGATTTGTGAATATTGTACCATCCTTTCATTCCTGGGGTGAATCCCAGTTGATCGTGGTATGTAATCTTTTAAATGTATTTTTGGATGCAGTTTTCCAATATTTTTTAAAATATATTTTATTGATTATGCCATTACAGTAGTCCCATTTTCTTCGCTTCATTCCTCTCCACCCTGCACACCCTCTCCCACTCACATTCCCCCCCTTTAGTTCATGTCCGTGTGTCTTCCATTCTTTAGCTTCTACATTTTCCACACTATTATTGCCCCCCCATCTATTTTCTGCCTACCATCTATGCTACTTATTCTCTGTACCTTTTCCCCCTCTCCTCCTTATGCTCCCCTGTTGCTAACTCCCATGTGATCTCTATTTCTGTGGTTCTGTTCCTGTTCTAGTTGTTTGCTTAGTTTGTTTTTGTTTTAGGTGTGGTTGTTCATAATTGTGAGTTTGCTGTCTTTTTACTGTTCACATTGTTCATGTCTTTTATCTTCTTTTTCTTAGATAAGCCCCTTTAACATTTCGTATAAGGGCTTGGTGATGATGAACTCCTTTCACTTGACCTTATTTGAGAAGCACTTTATCTGCCCTTCCATTCGAAATGGAAGCTTTGCTGGATAGAGCAATCTTGGATGTAGGTCCTTGCCTTTCACGATTTGGAATACGTTTTTTCCAGCCTCTTTTTGCCTACAAGGTCTCTTTTGAGAAAGCAGCTGATAGTCTGATAGGACCTCCTTTGTAGGTGGCTGTCTCCTTATCTCTTGCTGCTTCTGGGTTTCTCTCCTTCATTTTTATCATGGGTAATGTAATGATGATGTGCATTGGTGTGTTCCTCCTTGGGTCCAACTTCTTTGGGACTCTCTGAGTTTCCTGGACTTCCTGGAAGTCTATTTCCTTAGTGAGGATGTGGAAGTTCTCCTTTATTATTTGTTCAAATAAGTTTTCCACCTATTGCTCTTCCTCTTCCCCTCCTGGTACCCCTATAATTCAGATATTGGAACATTTAAAGATGTCCTGGAGGTTCCTAAGCCTCTCCTCCTGTTTTTGATTTCTTGCTTCTTCATTCTTTTGTTTGGTTGCTTCTTGCTTGCTTCTGGTCCATTGCTTTGAGTCCCAGTTTACTTTCCATCTGTATTGGTTCCCTGTGCATTTTCCTCCATTTCACTTGGTGTAGTCTTCATTTTTTAATCTAATTTGCAATGAAAATCAATCAGTTCTGTGAGCATCCTGATCACCAGTATTTTGAACTGTGCATCTGATAGGTTGGCTATCTGTTAGTCATTTAAAAGTATTGGCTCTGGGGCTTTGATCTGTTCTTCTGTTTGAGCCATCATGTTTTGGTCTGTTTGCTCCTGTTGTGAATGAGGCAGGGAGCTTTAGTTGTTCACCAGGGTGGGAAACCCAGTTGCTGGGTTGTGATGCTGTATATAGGGCAGGGGTCTGAGAGGGAGCAATGACGCAGGCTCTGCTCTTTGTCAGACCTCAGTCCCTTCCTCTCCCGGCTTCCCGCAAGCAAACTGGGCCTTTCTGGTGCTGATTCCCATGTTGGTGGGCTTGTGTATGTTCTAGGACCCTGTGGGTCTCTCCAACAAACAGTCCTGTGAGGCTGGGAGTCTCTTCCTGCACCTAAACCCCCCACAGGTGATTTCAATCAGTGCTTTGAGGCTTTATTTCCTGGCGCTGGGACCCTGGGTTGCACAGTCGGTCTTGTTCTCCAGTTTCATCTGGTGTATGTGTGCACGAATGTGGTATCACCTGGTCAGCCAGACACCTTGCGTGTAGCGCCTTGCTTCACAATTGCCTTGCTGGGCCTGCCTGTTGCTGTCTTGTGCACCTGGGGTACCTTACGCGCCTGGTGCTACCCATTTTTGTGCCTCGACCCCTCTCCACTTGGCCTCCCAACTGCACACTGCCTACTGGTCTGGATGAATGTGTCTATTTTAACTCCTTGGTTGTTGGACTTCCATACAGTTCAATTTTCTGGCAGTTCTGGCTGTTATTTTGTTTCTAAATTGTTGTTGTCCTTATTTTGGTTGTTCGAGGAGGCACAGTGTGTCTACCTATGCCTCCATCTTGGCCGGAAGTCCAGATTTCCAATATTGTGTTGCGGATTTCAGCATCTGTGTTCATGAGAAATATTGGCTTGAAGTTTTCTTTCTTAATTGTGTTTACCTGCTTTTTGGGAATAGGATGATGTTGGCTTTGTGAAGAGGATGGGAGTCATCCATCTTCTTCGATTTTTTGGAAATGTCTATGAAGGATAGATGTTAGCTCTTCCTTAAATGTTTTGTAAAATTATCCTGTGAAACTATCCAGTCCATGGTTTTGTATGCCAGGAATTTTAGATTATTGGTTCAATTTCATCAGCTGTTTTTGGTCTGTTTAGGCCATCTGCTTCTTCTTCATTCCATTTTGGAAAACTATATCTTTCTAGAAATTAGTCCATTTCACCCAGGTTTTCAAGATTCTTGGCATATAGTTCTTGCTAATAATTTCTTACAATCCTTTGTATTTCTGTGGTATCAGTTGTAATCTGTCCTCTTTCATTTGTGATTGTGTTTATTTGGCTCCTCTCTTTTTCATGATGAGTTTGCTTAAATTAAAGGCTTGTTGAATTCGTCTGTCTTCAACAACCAGATCCTGGATTTATTGATCCTTAGAATTGTGCTTTTAGTATCTATGTCTTTTAATTCTTTTCCAATGTTGGTTATTTCCTTCCTTCTATTTGCTCTGGGATGTCTTTCTTGTTGTTCCTACAGTTCTTGTAGGTGTTTATTTGAAATGTTCCTATCGTTTTTACGTAGACATGTATCACTATGAACTTCCCTCTCGGGACTGCCTTCACTGTGTCCCATAAATTCTGGACTATTGTGAGTTCATTTTAATTAGTTTCCAGAAACATTTTGATTTTTTCCTTAATCTTTTTCTGGACCCATTTTTTGTTTAATAGAAAGCTCTTCAATCTCCATGAGTTTGAATGCTTTGAGTTTGTTTCCTTGAGGCTGGTGTCTAGTTTCAGTCCTTTGTGGTCAGAGAAAATACTTGATATGATTTCAATTTTCTTGAACTTGTTGAGGCTTACTTTGTGTCCTGTCATGTGGTCTATCTTTGAAAATATTCTATGTGTATTTGAAACGAATGTGTAGTTTGCTCCTTCGGGATGGAAGGCTATCTTTATACATATATCGGTTAAGTCCATTTGATCTAGGATTATGTTCAATGTTGCAATACCTTTGTTAATATTTTCTTTAGAAGATCTATTCATTTTTGTCAATAGGGTGTTAAAATCCCCTAGTATAATAGTGTTGATGTCTATATCTTTCTTGAATTGTTCCAGGATTTTCTTTATGTATTTGGGTGCTCCTATATTGGGTGTATATATATTTACAATGTTTTTATCTTCTTGATGTATTATGAAGTGTCCTTTGTGGTCTCCTTTTATGGCTCTTTTATTGAAATCTGTTTTGTCTGACATGAGTATTGCTACTCCAGCTTTTTCTCCCCCATCCTTTTGGTTGGAATATTTGTTTCCAGTCCCTCACTTTCAGTCTGTATTGGTCTTTTGTTTTGAGGTGGGTCTCTTGTAGGCAGCATATGTGTGGTTCATGTTTTCTCATCCATTCAGCTATTGTACATCTTTTGATGGGAGCATTTGATAAATTTACTTTTAAAGTTACTACTGATTGGTAGTTATTCTATGCCTTTTTTTCATACATGTTCTTCTCTCTCTTACTCCCCCTCCCTCCCCCCCCCCGCTTTTCTTAAAGCAGACCCTTCAGCACCTCTTGCACAGCTGGTTTGGAAGAGGTGTACTCTTTGAAGCTTCTTTGGTCTGGGAAGCTTGTTATTTGACTTTCCATCTTAATTACAAGAGTTGCTGGGTAGAGTAATCTTGGTTTCAGGCCTCTGGTTCTCATTAGTTGGAATATTTCTTCCCATTCTCTTCTGGCTTGGAGCCTTTCCATTGAGAAGTCAGCTGCTAACCTTACCAGGGTCCCTTGTATGTTACTTCCTGTTTCTTTGCTGCCCTTAAGATTCTCTTTTTGTCTTGGAATTTTTCCATTTTAATTATTATTTGTCTTGAAGTGGGCCCCTTTGGGTTCCTCTTGATTGCGACTCTCTGTGTCTCCTGGATTTGTGTGATTTTTTTCCTCTCATTAAATTGGGGAAATATTCCATCATTACTTTTCAAACAAGTTTTCTATTCCTTGCTCTTTTTCTTCTCCTTCTGCTATCTGTATTATATGGATATTATTATGTTTCATGGAGCCCTGCAGTTCCCTTAACAACTCTGTTTTTTCTGCATCTCTTTTTCTTTTCTTGCTCTTTCTGGGTGTTTTTTTCTACCTTGTCTTCCAGCTTACTGATTGGATCCTCTGCTTCATCTAGCCTGCTTTTGATTCCTTCTGCTGTGCTTTTCAATTCAGAAATGGTATCCTTGCACTCGATTGTGTAGCTTAGTGGATTGAGATTGGCCCTGTGAACCAAAGGGTCACTGGTTTGATTCCCAGTAAGGGCACATGCCTGAGTTGTGGGCCAAGTCCCTACTAGGGGCTGCATGAGAGGCAACCACAAATCATGCTTCTCTCCCTCTCTTTCTCTCTCCCCTTCTCTCTAGAGATAAATAAATAAAATCTTTTAAAAAATTGTATTGATTTCCTCTTGGCCCTTGTTGACACTTTCTATTTCCTTTTTTATGTTGATATATTTTGCAGTGAGTTCATTGTAATTTCCCTGTAGTTTTTAGTAATTCTCTGTGAGCTCACTGAGATTCCTTATAACCTTTGCTTTGAACTCAGTATATAATAGCTGACTTGCCTCTGTTTCACTTAGCATTCTTTCTGAGGTTTCCATCTTTCCTTTCATTTGGTGTTTGTTTCTTTGTCTTCTCACTGTTTGTGAGACTCTTCTTGTTAGCCTCTGCTTCTTATAGTGATCTGTTCTGTTTCCCTGGGTTTATTGTGTGAACTTTTATAGTAAAAGACCTATGAGATTGAGTGGGGCAGTCTCCTTGATCTCCTGAACTTGCTCATCTTGGGCTGTCATTTATGTTGGCTCTCTGTATATCTTTGGTTTTGATTGTTTGGGGGTCTTTCTTTGGTGGGTCCTTCCCTCTAGCTGGTTACTGAGGGTCACTCCACCCACCATGTATTGTATTCTCTTGTGCAGGTGCAGGCAACTTGTGATGAAGCTGATTCTTCTGTCTGGCCAATATTTTGAGGCTTCTCTCTTGCTATTGTTCATTTGTTTGTTCTGGGTAATTTCTCCTCAATTTAGCTGTAATTCCTGATTGGTCCTGGGTGAAGGTTAGTGTTTCGTCCACTCACTCGTTCATCTTCTTCTATTATTATCTGTTGTTGGTTCCTTTGTTGGTTGGTTGTATCTTCTAGCAAGTATACTGGCATTCATAATTCTTACCTGTTGTTTGCTTTCTGACTTCTTTCTGGATCTGAGTATATATTTTTCTTAAGAAGACATACAAATGGTCAAAAGCACATAAAGCTGTTTCACACTATTAAGTATCATGGGAATATGAACCAAACTCCAATGAGATACCACTTCACATGTATGAGGATGGCGATAACCCAACAGGCAGCTAATAATGAGTGTTAGCAAAGATATGGAGAAATTGAAACCCTCATTCTCTGCTGTTTCTAAATATATGTAAATGTAAAATGGTTCTCAATATAGTCTGAAAATAGTCTGGCAGTTACTCAAAAAGTTGAACCTATAGTTACATACCCTATGATCCAGCAATTCTACTCCTAGGTATCCACCCATTAAAAATGAAAATATATGTCCACACAAGAACTTGCACATGAATGTTCATAGCTGCATTACTGATAATAGCAAAGAAGTAGGACTCAATATCTACAACTATGAACAGATGAAACAAGATATGATACATCCACACAAGAGTATTATTCAGCCATGCTATGGAAGGAATTATGCCCCCCTCTTTAATACACTGAAGCCCTAAACCACTGCCATGACTGTATGGGACAAAGCGCCTTTCAGAAGGTGAGTAAAATTAATGAGATCATAGTGTGAAACCCTAATCCAAGAGGACTGGTATCCAAATAAGAAGAGACACCAGAACTCTCCCCTACACTATGTGAGGATGCACCTAGAAGACAGCTTCTGTAAACCAGAAGGAGAGGTCTCACCTAAATCCAATCCATGTTAACACATTGATCTCAGAGTTCCAGCCTGTAGAACTGTAGGAAAATAAATGTCTGTTTTCTAAACCTCTCAGTCCGTGGGAGGAACTCTGGCCCACAGAATCCTCCTGTCCTCCGCAGATAGTAAATAAGTCATCCTGTACAAAATCTTTCTGTGCCAGTGGGAAAGGGGGTGGCAATTCCTTCTAGTGGAGAATGTCCCAGCCCTTCTCCCAAGTGACTTTTACTGGGGATGGTATGTGTACGTGTATACATACATAATTCATCAATCAATGTCAAAAAGGCTATTGTCATACAAAAGCAGGTATTATCTATAGATAACAATTGAAGGAACACAGAGATCTGTCATAGGTCAGGGTCTGTTAGTCATATAAATGCCAGAGGGTCTTTAAGATGTATTTCATGAGATAAGGAGCTTACCCTTTACCCCTTGAACATAAACATCTGGTTTATAATACCAGGGCTGTAAAAAACAAAGAAGAGCAAGCTTGAAAGGATACAATGTATTTATCAGGGCTGATTCCCATGGGAATCCTTGATGTTAGAGTTGGGTCATGTCTGCCACCCGAGTTTTTACATGGTTTTCCAGGGAGAATTACTAGCCCCTTTCAGGGCTTGCTCTCACAAGGCTACAGTCTCAGAAACCACACAGAGTGGTCTTTAACACAGTGTATGGTATTTTGTTATGGCAGCAGAGCTGACTAATACAAGCCATAAAAATAAATTAAGTACTAGTATATGCTACAACATGGATGAATCTTGAAAACATTGTAAAAGAGGCTTGTAAGAAGCCAGTCACAAACACAAACCTATAGAGACAGAAGGTAGATTAGCGGTTATCCAGCACTAAGAAGAAACAAGTATTAGGAAATTATGGCTAAGGGGAGTAGGTTTTTTGAGGGGGAGGGAGGTGATGAAAATGTGCTAAAATTGATTGTAGCTGCAAATTCCGTAAATATACTGAAAGCCACTAAATTGTACAGTTCGAATTTTATGATCTATAAATATAAAAAAATTAAATTTTATGATGTTTAAATGTAGTTTTATTAAAAAAGAAGGATGGCTTTTCAACAGTGGTTTCCTCTGGGTGGTGAGACTTACAATTATTTTTTTGTTCAATTTTCCACAGAGAGTAAATACTACTTTTATAATCTGTTAAGAAGAAAGTTATTTTTCTAAACTTCTGTTAAAATAAATGCCAGTAGTATTCTCCTTTTCTACAAAGCTCATAAAATTCACCCCTCTGCTGAGTTCGACACATCTTAATGACAGCCCCCTCTCTGGGTCAGGCTTATCAGTATTTACTATTCTTTCATATTCATCATTTCATATGAGATTCACTATATTTCTATGCTGTTCACAAGACAAATACTTGTTTTATTCCTGAATTTATTTATAGCCTGCTTCTTCCCTAAAAAGATTTGAGATCAGTATACAACAAAATATAGTTAATAAAAAAGAAGACCAAGTCTAAAGAGAAATGGAGACTTTAGATGTGCTACTCAGAAAAATCAGTATGTTGCTATAAATGAGCTTAAGTTGAATTCTGAGGTTCTTGGCAAACAGGGCAAAAGGATAAAGCTGGGGAAGAAGCAAAGTATTTCCTCAAAGGAAGTGAGGAAATTTTTCCTGGCACCATCTTCTGAATGACATTTCTCATATGGGAATTTATTTTATAAAAAGATTTTAATGGAGTCTGTTCCAAACAATATTTTTACAGAAAATGCTGATGTGCATTTAATATAGCTACTTCCTAGAGCTACCTCAGTTTTGTAAGCCAAAGATATACAGCTTTGGCAAATTTAGGTAAAACCTAAACTCACAGAATCCAAGTTTATAAACTCATATACTCCAGTGGTTTTCATATTTTTAAATTGTCATCTATGATAAGAAATATAATTTACATGCTCTTACAGTACACAAAGATACATACCTGAAATAAAAATTTCACTCTTAGCATTGTCCTTACTGCAAGAAATATTTTCCTAATATTTTCTATCTCTATTCTGCTTCGTTTTTAAATGCCCGTGGCTATTTGACTTCACCAGCCACAGAAAGGAAAATATGATGTAAAAATTGTATGGTTTATAACAGTCAATGATCATTACTGAGCACCTAATATGTGTGAGGCATTGCATGAAGCATGTTACATATGGGTCATCAAAATTCTTATATGGGTCTCTCTGGGATCAGTGATGTGGAGTACTTTTATTATTTTCATTATACAGATGACAGAACTGAAGCATAGAGAGGTCACACAGCCAGTAGGAATCGACAGGTGAGCATTTTTTAGCTCAAGCCTTTTAAAATTTTTTTTTACAGTTTTTTAAATTTATTTAACTTTTGTTCAAGTACAGTTTTCTTTCTTGTATTCCCAGCCCTGCACCCCCCCAGTGCTCCCCACCCCCCTCCCATCTCCGCCCCCCGTCTTAGTTATTGTCCATGTGTCCTTTATACTTATTCATGTGAGTCCATCCCCTTTTACTCTGTGCTTCCCTCCCCTCTACCCTCTGGACCCTGTCCTTTTTAAATTTTTTTTTAAGATTTTATTTATTTATCTTTAGAGGGCAAGGGAAGGAGAGAAGGAGAGCTATATCAATGTATGGCTGCCTCTCATCGGTCTTCTTCTGGGAACTGGCCTGCAATCCAGGTATGTGCCCTGACTAGGAATCGAACCGTGATCCTTTGGTTTGCAGGCCCACGCTCAATCCAGAGCTACACCAGCCAGGACTAGCTCAAGCCTTTTTAACTCAAATAACCTGGTCTTTCAGTTGGGCTTTTAGAACAGTGTTAATTTCATTTTACAGTTAAAAAATGGAACGTCAGGAAGGTTAAGTACCTTGTTCAAAGACACACAGCTAGAAAGTTTCCAAGCAGGGTTCGAATGTGATCTTAAGACTCCAAACCCAGGACTCTTTCTGTCTTTATTGCCTGCTCATTTTGGACAACTTCAAATGTCACTTTGAAACCTCTTAAATGACAAGCTTCTAGATGTCATGAGAAGCAAATAAGGGTAACTTCAATGCACATGACAATAGCAGAACATGCACAATTAACTTAACCTTCTTTACTTTCCTCCTACTCAGATGAGACAAAATAAGGCACTTTTTAAAAGCTTTCTGCCCTGGTTGGTGTAGCTCAGTGGATTGAGCAGGGGCCTGCAAACCACATGATTGTGGTTCAATTCCCAGTCAGGGCACATGCCTGGGTTGCAGGCCAGTTCCCAGCAGGGGACGCATGAGAAGCAACCATACACTGATATTTCTCTCCTCCTCACCTTCCCTTCCCTTCTAAAGATAAATAAATAAAATCTTAGAAAAAAATATTTTTTAAAGTTTTCCTATACACCAAAGTATTATCAGTGACAATGGTGCAGGTAACTTTTTTGATCTCCTGATATTTTTCTGAATTTTCATAACGAGAATGTATTACTTTGACAGGTAAAAATTTTAAAATTATTTTAAAAGGAGTCAGTCTGCCCTTAATATTAACCTCCATTTCCCTACATCTTTAGAATTTTCCATGTCCTGGACTAACCAGAGTTGAATCTGAAAGTGGACAAGATGCTTTAGCTGCTTAGAGCCTATATTTAGATCCTAAGTTTAAATGCCATGTGTCAACAGGGTTGGACTGGGGCTCACTGAGAGAAGATGGAACAATTAGACAGGTGGGACCACTGCCCTTTAAACCAAGCTAACAGGTTTAAAGGAACATGTGCTTCAGCCCACAGCAACTTAATCAGAAGTTGAATCCTGATGGATTTCTTATGAAGCCCAACACCAACAGTTTTCTCCCTAGCATTTTAACTCCATAAATAATATCTGTGCATTGTAGCAGAATAAGGTGAAGAAGAGGTACGACTTCGGAGCTAAGCTGTCTGATTCTGCTACTTTCTTGCTGTGTGGCCCTAGGTATACTCTTCAACCTCTCTGTGCCTCAGTTTTTTCACCTATAATAAGGAGACCCACTACAAAGGGCTGCTGTGAAGAATTATAGTTTCTGCTAGGGAAAGGCTTGGAACTCTGTTTCATAGTAAACATACAGTGCAGGTGAACAATCTCTGCTATCATTTTCAGGAGGGGTCACAAAATGGAGGTGGAGTAGAAAGATATATTTCACACCTCTTCCCAGAAAAAAATTGGAAATGAAACTAAAGAGAGAACTAGATACCCAAAGTAAACTAAAGATTACCTGAAAAAGAGACTTTCAACCAAGGACCCGAAAAGAAAAACCCCCACCACAACCACTAGGAAGAATGAGGTTGTTGAAGGGGTTGCCCATATACAAGGCAGGTGGGCCAAAGCAGCAGGTGAAGCTGTGGGAGCTTCCCCATAAAGGGAGAGAAGCCGGGACCACAAATGGGACTCCCAAGCACAGACCTCCAATGCTGGGATCAGCTGACCATGCAGCATCCAGCAGTGAAAAGCTGCAGGGTTTGTCTTTGCTGGAGAGAGACAAAAACCACTGGAGACAATGCTACTACTTTTTCTTTTTCTTTCTTATTTCTTAAAGGGGCCAAAGCATACATTTTGTGTTCACAACCACTCACCTTGGTCCCAAGAAAAGGGAGGGTGGTAATTGTGCGAGGAGAGTCTGGAGCAGGAGACATCGGGGAGAGATGTGGAGGAGCAGCCACGGGGTTTTATGTGCCGGGATATACCTGGATTCCACAGCAGTCATCTTTTATGAGAAGAGCAAACCCCTCCCAGGGAAAAGCAGTTGCTTTACCTTGTGGGACACTACTTCCCAAACCTCTGGAATCCTACTCATTCTACCCTGCATCTCTTTTTCTTTTGTTTAGTTCTGTGTTTTCTTTTTTCCCCTCCCCTCCCCTGCCCTCCCCTCCCCTCTTTTCCCCCCCTTCCCTCTCCTCTCTTCTCTTTTCTTCTTTTCCCTTTTCTTCTTGCTTTTCTCCCATCCTGCATCTTAACACCTGCTGAGGATACAGCAACATATACAGACTCAAGGGGCATCAGAGACGGGCTATAGAGTGCAGCCATACCACACACTTTCCCAAGAAACAGACTGGTGCTTCTCCCTCATGGGAGAGCTATAGAAACACCCTTCCAGTTTCCAGCAGACCCAAAATTCGGGCTATGGAGATTCTACCTATTAGCCTATTAGGGGTCCTTCCCTGCCGAATACAGGGAAAAACTCCCTGACAGACTCAGACTAGTGGCTTGGAGACAGGGGAACATACCCATCATCTTTGCTTAAGTCTAAAAGGCACCTGATACAGGAGATCAAGGTGTCCCAATATCCCCACCCTGATTCCACCTGAAGCTGTCTCAGAAAGAGTTGGGCCTGCAACTAATCTAAAATTGACAGCAGGCTGACAGAGAGAGATAGGCAGAGGTGGATCCTGCAGTGACTTGGGTCACTTCCTGGCACACCTCTGGACGCAGTGCTGATAAAACAAAGCTTAGAAGAGCAGCTTGGACTACTCTGGGTACAGCCAAGCCTGGAGGTATCAACCACAAACTATGGATCACTAGCAGCTTTGAACTGGCTTATATTAGCCTCAGGCAATATAAGAGTTGTATTTAAAGGCAAGCACTAAACTCTGCTGAGATGAATTCCACTTTGTTCTTTTTCATTAGTTTTGTTATTTTTCTTTTTTCATAGCCTTTTTATTGGCTTTCTATTTTTCTTTTTCTTCTATTTTTATTGCTGTATCTGTTCTTTCATATCTCTTATTTTACTCTTACCATTGATTACCTCATTGTTCCCTTATTTCCTTTTCTGTTTTTGTTATTCTTTCTCATTCTTTGTCCCTCTTTCCTGTTGTCCTCTTTCAGTTCATTATTCATATTAGTTCTCTTCCCTCTGCTACTCCCATAGTCACTTTGCTATCCTTTGATCTTCTCTTATCCTTTTCCTTTCATTTTCCCCTTTCCCTAATATTACATTTCTCTTTCTACTTTTATTATTCTCTGATCTTTTGTCATTGAAAATACTGTTGGTGTTCAGGGGGTGGGTTTTGCTTGTTTTGTTTTCGTTTGTGTGTGCGTTGTTTTGTTTCGTTCAGCTAGCAAAGTACAACAGTGTATAAGACATGGTGGGGGTTGAACCTCTGAGTCAGCCAGCTGGAGGAGAAACCCCACCAAGGAACAAGGCAACAGCATTTAGGATCAAAATACAACAGGAGAACCCACACAACCCAAACAAAGGGCATTCCTAGAGCATCCAGATCAGGAGATCAAGGAATCTGCACTACAAGGCCCCACGAGACTCCTACCACATAAGCCCACAAATACAGGGAGTCAAAGAAGATCTACATAATACATAGAAACAAACAAAAATAAACAACTAAAATGAGGAGACAAAGAAACAACCTCAACCTGAAAGAAAAGGAAGCATCTAAGTGAAATTGAGGAAAATTATGAGACATAAAATTCAAAGTAATGGTTTTAAGAACACTCAAAGAATCAATGAGATCTACATGAGCATGAAAAATGCACAGAAGCTATGAAAAAGAACCAGTTCGAAATGAAGAATGCAATATCTGAAATGAAGAGTACACTGGAAGGAATTAAAAGCAAGCTAAACAAAGCAGAGGATCAAATCAGTGATTTGGAAGACAAGGTGGAAAAAAAAACCCAGAGCACCAAAATGAAAAAAGATTTAAAAAGAGTAAAGGTACCTGGAGAGAGGTTTGGGACAACATGAAATGTAACAATATTCACATCATAAGAAAACCAGAAAGAAAAGAAAAGGAACAAGGGATAGAAAGCCTCTATGGCCCTGGCTGGTGTAGCTCAGTGGATTGAGGGCGGGCCTGCGAACCACACGATTGTGGTTCGATTCCCAGTCAGGGCACATGCCTGGGTTGCAGTCCAGTTCCCGGCGGGGGACACACCAAAGACAACCATACATTGATATTTCTCTCTCTCCTTCCTTTCCCCTCTAAAAAAATAAATAAATAAACTCTTTTAAAAAAAGAAAGCCTCTATGAAGAATAATGATAGAAAATTTCCCTATTCAGTGAGGGAGAGAGTCATACAAGTTCAGGAAGCATAGAGTCTTAATCAAGATGAACCAAAAGAGGCCAACAGTGAGACACATCATAATTAAAATTGGAAAGTTTTAAGATGAAGGGAAAATCTTAAAAGCAGAGAGAGAAACAGTTATCTATAAGGATGCTCTGATAAGGCTGTCAGCTGATTCCTCAACAGAAACACTATAGGTCAGAAAGAACTGGCATGAAATATTCCCAGTAATGTAAAGACATGCAACCAAGACTATTTTATCCAGCAAGGCTCTCATTTAAAATGGAAGGTGAATAAAGAGCTCCCCAGCCAAAAAAAAAATTAAAAAAGGAAAAGGCTAAATGTGTATATTTCCACAAAACCAGTACTGCAACAGATGCAAAAGGGACACTTTAAGAAGAAGAAATAGAGAGAGAAGGAAACACAGATACACAAGGGTAAAATGACAATGAAAAGTACCTGGCAATAATAATCTTAAATGTAAATGGATTAAATGCTCCAATAAAAAGACATAGGGCATCCAAACAGATAAGAAAACAGGACACACATATATGCTGTCTACAAGAGACCCACTTCAGAACAAAAAATTTATAAAGGCTGAAAGTGAAAGGATGGAAAAAGATATTCCATGCAAATGGAGGCAAAAGAAAAGTTGGGGTAGCAATAGTCTTCAATATGAAGACTATAATAAGAGACAGAAAATGTCACTACATGATACTTAAGAGGTCAGTCCAACAAGAGTATATAATCCTAGAAAACATGTATGCACCCAATATAGGAATATCTAGATATATAAAGAAAATCTTGGAGGACTTTAAGAAAAAAATCAACAGCAATATAGTTATCATAGGGAATTTTTAAGATTTTATTTATTTTTAGACAGAGGGGAAGGGAGGGAGAGAGACAGAAACATCAGTACGTGGTTGCCTCTCATGTGGCCCCCACTGGGGACCTGGCCCACAACCCAGGCATGTGCCCTGACTGGGAATCGAACTGGTGACCCTTTGGTTCACAGTCCGTGCTCAATCCACTGAGCTATGCCAGCCAGGGATATCATAGGGAATTTTAACACCACACTGTCGATAATGGACAGATCTTCCACACAAAAAATCAAGAAGAATATAGAGGCATTAAATGACACACTAGATCAAGGGGTTTAATTGAAATTTACAGAATATTTCATCCCAAAGAAGCAGGATACACATTCTTCTCAAATGCACACGGAAGGGAAGATGGTGGCGAGGTAGGTGGGAGCAGAGCCCAGTTTTCCCTGTGCCCAGCTGGAATACCTAGCTGATCTTCTTAGAAACAGAAGAAGATCAGCCAATGTGAACAGCCAATGTAATCCCAGTTTATATGAATTTAGGAGGCCAAAAAGTGTAGATGACATTGAAAAACAGATGGTGAGGAGATTGTACTGGGATGGTAAGTTCCCTGGGATCTGCACAGGGACCTAGGCTACTGTGGTCCTGTGCCTGGTGCCTGCCACAGCATACTTGGAGGAGTGCTAGATCACCAGCTCCCACCCATACCAGAGCAGGGAGGGCAGCCCAGCGTGAGAAAGGACCTGGGTGCTTGAAGTCACTGGGGGGAATAGAGATGAAGTGGGAGACATACAGAGACAGTGTACACTGTCTTGCTAGGATTGTGAACACCAGATGAGCCATTACCAGAGAAACTGGAGAGCCAGGAAATACCCGGAGAAGGGAGAAGAGTTGGACTGTGTCAGACCCTGGCCCAGATAGACAACAGACTTGTTAGAAAGTTAGGCTGTAGAAAAAGCTGTGTGCTTGTTAAGAATGATGGGCTTAAACAGGCTTTTACTAAAAAAAAAAAAAAAAAAAAAAAAAAAAAAAAAAAAAAAAGCTCACAGCTGCTTTGTAAGGAACTCTCACCCAGTAGCTTTCTCCCCTCAAAGCTGATTTGAACTGCGCACCCCTGCCTGGCTCAGGAGACTCAACCAACTGTGGAAACACATTTTTTGCCATACTTGACTTGAGCAGCTTGCTGGGTGGCTGATTCACCCTGCTGGCCCTGGGACTAATTTGAGCTGGTTGCCTACACAAGACTTGGACCACTACCCTGGCAGCTGAGTAGCACCATTCGATTGGAGGCTCACTGGCAACACTCAACCTGCAGCTGATTCTGGCTACTAGTAGCACCACTCACCCTGAGGCTGATTGGAGCTGTGCACCCGAGTTTGATTCATGCTACTTGCCCAGAGACTGAGTGGCTGATTTGAGCCACTTGCCAGGCTTGACTTAAATTGCTTGCCCAGAGGCTGAGTGGTGCCACACGCTGGGAGGCTGACTAGCACTGCTTGCCCAGTGGTGGGTTCCAGCCACAAGGGGCTTGAAAAGAGCAAGGAGGAGGCGCACCGCATGTACCTCAGTGCAACTGGTGAATTGAAAGTGCAGGCCTGATGCATATAGACAGTGGGGGTCTGGCAGCTCTCAGAGGAACTGGGCTGGAGGCTGGGCAACTATAAATATTGTGACTCAGACATGGCCCCCTTCCTCACAAAGCCAATAGGAAGGGAGAAAGGCAAAGCCTAGCCCCACTCTTGCTGTGGCATCCAGAAGGACCAGCAGAATTTGCTCACTGGATTTAAAGTTAGCAGGAGGCATTATTTTTTGCTTTCCTCTCTTTTTTTCCCCCAAGTGAGACAATAAGACCTGGAGTTGTGAAAGCTCCAGAGGCAGATCCTAAAAGGGAGCACAAGGCTAACCACCAAAACTGAGAAACTGAGACAAATTTCACTTTGCTATTCTATAGAACTGGCATTTTCTTGTTTATTTGTATTATTACTATTTTTTTCATTATTTTACTTCTTTTATTTTATTAGCATATTTTATTCTCTTCTTTCTGTTTAGTTTTCTTCATCTCATTTCTGTTTAATTCCATTGTTTGACTGATTTTCTTTATTCATGCTTTCTTGTATATTAATTTTCCTTCTTTCACTTCACTTGTGTTCCAATGACACATTATTCTTGATTGTGTGCTTTCTATTTTGGTTATCCAAACCATATGTTTCTTGTCATATTATTGTTATTCCAGTACCACTGTAAATAATTGTTGTTTCATATAATTGTACATACTACACAGCAACCAGCCCTGGGCTTAGTCCACTTCACTTTATTCCTGAGCTTTTTTATTGTGGTTAACTCTATTCTCTCGCACACCATGCCTACTTTCTATCTTTTACTCTTACTATATCTCATCATCTAACCTTGCACAAGTGCTCTGATTTCTGGAATCAGCTCACAATCCTCCTCCCCTCTAATGAGAGTCTTATCTCTTCCACCTTTTATAAAAAGTGGCTAGTTGGGTGAAATATCACAGTTAACGCTATACTTATCCAAAGAATCTCCTATCTTTTCTCTACTTGCTGGTACTTCAAATCCCATAAAATACTTTCCCGCTGTCTTAATCCATTTTGCCTACCCCCTGCCACTGATCACATACAGGAATAGGTGGGAACTGTGGACATCAGTATACCAGCTGGAGGACAGAAACCACCAAAAAAGGAACCACTAAAAGGTAAAAACCCAAGTACAACAAGAGAGCCCACACAAACAGAAAAAAGGGCAAACATAGAGCATACAGACAAGGGGATCAAAGAGACTACACCACTGAACCCACAGAACTCCTACCATAGAAGTTCACCCTACAAAGACAGCTAGTAAAGTGAGACATCAGAAAGCCCAGAAACAAACAAAAAGAGTCACCTAAAATGGGGAGACAAAAAAAGAACACACAATCCAAAGGAATGGAAAACTCCTCACTAAAAAAGCTAAATGAAATGGAGGCAACCAAACTATCAGATATAGAATTTAAAATAATGGTTATAAAGATGCTCATGGAACTAACAGATAAATACAAGGAACTGAATGGGAACTACAATAGTACGAAAAAGGAAATAGAAACTATAAACACAAACCAGGTAGAAATGGACAATAAAATCTCTGAAATAAA
This sequence comes from Sturnira hondurensis, assembly GCF_014824575.4. Lineage (NCBI taxonomy): Eukaryota > Metazoa > Chordata > Mammalia > Chiroptera > Phyllostomidae > Sturnira > Sturnira hondurensis. The sequence continues at coordinate 198,774 of NW_028082003.1, forward strand.
AAGCACACTAGAAAGCATTACAAGCAGGCTGGATGAAGCAGAGGACAGAATTAGCAAGCTGGAAGACAAGGTGGAAATAAATACCTCGGTAGAGCAGCTGCATGAAAAAAAAACCCTAAAAATATATATTATATAGCTTAAGGGAACTCCAAGATAACATGAAACACAACAACATTCAAATCATAGGAATATCAGAAGGAGAAGAAAAGAAACAAGGGATAGAAACTGTGTTGGGAAAATAATGACAGAAAACTTTCCAGACTTGGAGAGGGAAAAACCCATACAAGTTCAGGAAGCATAGAGAGTTCAAATCCAGATGAATCAAAGACCAACTTCAAGACATATCATAATTAAAAAGCCAAGGATAAAAGTAATAGAGAGAATCTTAAAAGCACCAAGGGAGAAAAAAGAAGTAACATACAAATGGGGCTTCAAAAAGGCTAACACCTGATATCAATAGAAACATGTCAATCCAGGAGAGAATGGCAAGAGATAAACTAAGTAATGAAAAACAAAGGCCTGTAACCAATATTACTCTACCCAGCAAGGCTCTCAATGGAAATGGATGGTGAAATGAGGATTTTATGAGACAAAAAAAGGCTGAAAGAATACATCTCCACCAAGCCAGCCCTAAATATATACTAAGAGGACTATGATAAGAAGAGAAAGGAAAGGAAGGAAAAAGAGAGGAACACAGGTACAAAGGGGGAAAAATGAACAAATACATATCAATAGTGACCTTAAATGTTAATGGGTTAAATCCTCCAATCAAAAGACACAGAGTAGCTGAATGAATAAGAAATCATGACCCACACATATGCTGTCTACAAGAGACCTGCCTCAGAACAAAAGATGTACACAAACTTAAAACGAAGAGTTGGAAAAAAATATTCCAAGCAAATGAGCAGGAAAGAAAAACTGGGCTAACGATACTCATATCAGACAAAACAGACCTCAAAACAAAGGCCACAAAAACAGACCCAGAAGGACCCTTCATAATACTCAAGGAAAGAATCTATCAAGAAGACATAAACATTATAAACAAATATGCACCTAATATAAGAGCACCCAAATATATAAGAAAATCTTGGAGGACTTCAAAAAAGATATAGACAGCAACAACATTATATATTGAGTTATATATACATATATATCTATATCTATATCTATATCTATATATCTATATATATAAAATTATATTTTGAGTAAAAGCCTGTTTAAGCCCACCATTCTTAACAAGTAGGAAGTTTTAACAAGAGAGAGAGAGAGAAATATATATATATAATTATATATATATAATTATATTTTGAGTAAAAGCCTGTTTAAGCCCACCATTCTTAACAAGTAGGAAGTTTTAATACCCCATTACCAAAAATAGATATATCTTTCAAACAAAATATCAACTAAGGTATTGCAGCATTGAACAATGTCTTAAATTAAGTGGACCGAATTAGACAGAATATATATATATATATATTATATTATATATATATATACATATATATATATTCTGTATAATATATATATATGTGTGTGTGTGTGTATTTATGACAGAATTGGACTAAATTGATATATATATATATATAGCCTTTTACCCAAAGGAAAAAAAAATACACATTCTTTTCAAATGCACATAGAACATTTTCAAAGATAGACCACATGTTAGGACACAAAGCAAGCCTGAACAAATTCAAGAAAATTGAAATCATATCAAGCATTTTCTCTGACCACAAGGGACTAAAACTAAAAACCAACCTCAAGGAAAGAACTCAAAAACACTCAAATTCATGGAGATGAATAGCATGCAATCAACCAATGAATGGCTCAAGAATGAGGTCAAGGAAGAAATCAAAAAGTTTCTGGAAACAAATGAAAATGAATGCATGACAATCCAAATCTTATGGGAAACAGCAAAGGCAGTCCTGAGAGGGAAGTTCATACAGAGACAGGCCCACTTAAATATAGGAGACCATTTTGCATGATGTGGGCCCAGCTCCCATTCAGAAAGGCCAGTGAAAAGCAAGGTCCGATGCACAGGACCCACACCCACAGATAGGTTCTCCTGCGGGGCATCAGGCCTGCATTGTATCTAGGCTGCTTTGAGATTTGCTTTTTGCTAAAATTCCCTCACCCTGAATTGAGGCAGAGAGTGCTTACTGTAACTTCCTAAAATCTATGCTAAACCTTCCAAGGAGGAGTGTAACCAGTTCAAGCACTTTTCCCTTTACATTGGAAAATATCCTTCTTCTGTGATGTGATTGTTGGCATCCTCTCCTTTGTTTTCTGTAAAAGATAACCACTTAAAGTGAACCTGTGCTTAGTAAATGAGGACCCTGTGCATAGTAAATAAGGACCATCCTGAATATAATGTACCCTAAAAAGAAATAAAAACTTGTCAAGGCAAGGGTTGGCATGCTCTCCTCTTGAGAGAGTGGCCGTGCCATCCCTTTTCCTCCATAAAACATGGTAGTCTGTGTGAATTTGTCTTGTCTCACCCTTAATGCTACGGACCCCATGGGCAGGGTCTACATCATCTAAAAAAATAGAAACATTTCAAATAAACAACATGACCCTACATCTACAAGAACTGGAAGAACAACAACAAATACAGCCCAGAGCATGTAGAAGGAAGGAAATAACTAAGATCAGATCAGAATTAAACGACACGGAGACTAAAAGCACAATTCAAAGAATCAATAAATCCAAGAGCTGATTCTTTGAAAAGACAGACACTTCAACAAGCCTTTAAGCAGACTCATCAAGAAAAAAAAATAGAGGACTCAAATAAACACAATCAGCAACAAAAGAGGACAAATTACAACTGATACCACAGAAATACAAAGGATTGTAAGAAATTACTATGAAGAACTGTATTACAAGAAATTTGAAAACCTAGGTGAAATGGATAACTTTCTAGAAAAATATAATCTTCCAAAACTTAATACAGAAGCAGCAGAAAGCCTGAACAGACCAATAACATCTGACAAAATCGAAGCAGTAATAAAAAATCTCCCAGCACACAATCCCTTACCTGATAGTTCTCCTGATAGGAGAATTTTACAAATTAGTTAAGGGAGACCTAACCCCTATCCTTCTCAGATTTTTCCCTAAAATCCAAGAAGATGGATGGCTCCCAAACTCTTTTTATGAAGCCAGCATTATCATAAACCCAAAACTAGATAAAAGAAGAACAAAGGAAGAATACTACAGGCTAATAGTGCTGATGAACATATGCTAAAATACTCAACAAAATATTGGCAAACTGCATCCAGCAATATATTAAAAATATCATAGACCATGACCAGTGGGATTCAGCCTAGGAATGCAAGGAAGGTACAATATTTGCAAATCAATAAATGTAATACATCACATAAAAGCAAAGACAAAAATCACATGATCATGTCAACAGATATGGAAAAAGCATTTGATAAGGTACTACACCCATTTTTGATAAAAACACTCAGCAAAGTGGAAATAGAGGGAACATTTCTCAACATATTAAAGGCCATATATGAGAGACCCACAGCCAACATCATACTCAATGGGCAAAAACTAACAGCTTTCCTACTAAAATCAGGAACAAGACAAAGTTGTCTACTTTCACCACTTCTATTCAACATAGTATTGGAAGTCCTAGCCACAGCTTTCAGACAAGAAGAAGAAATAAAAGGTACCCAAATTGGAAAGGAGGAAATAAAACTGTCATTGTTTGCAGATGACATGATAGTGTACATAGAAAACCCTATACACTCCATCAAAAAACTACTTGAACTAATGAGTGAATTTGATGAAACAGCAGGATACAAAGTCAATATTCAGAAATCAAAGACCTTTTGTACACCAATGATAAAATACCAGAAAGAGAATCCAGGGGAAAAAAATCCAATTTGCTAGAGCAACAAGAAAAATAAAATATCTTGGAATAAACCTAACAAGGAGGTAAAAGACGTAGAACCAGAAAACTATACAACACTGAAGAAAGAAATTAAGCATGACACAAATAAATGGAAGCATATAGCATGTTCATGGGTTGGAAGAATTAACATCACCAAAATGTCTATACTACCCAAAGCAATTTACAGATTCAGTGCAATACCTATTAAAGTACCAATGACATATATCACAGATATAGAACAAAGACTTCGAAAATGTACATGAATCATAAATGACCTCGAACAGTTGCTGCAATTTTGAGAAAGAACAAAGTAGGTGGATCACCATACCTGATATCAAACTATATTACATGGCCACAGTGATTAAAACAGCCTGGTACTTGCATAAGAACGCACACATGGACCAATGGAAGAGAACAGAGAGCCCAGAAATAAACCCAAATCTCTAAGGTGAATTAATATTCAACAAAGCAAGCAGCAGCATAAAATGGAATAAAAATAGCCTCTTCAACAAATGGTGTTGGGAAAGCTGGAGAGCTACATGCAAAAAATAAAATAAAATTTGACCACCAACCTATACCATACACAAAAATGAGCTCAAGATAGATAAGTGACTTAAATATAAGTTGTGAGAATATAAAAGTCCTTGAGGAAAACATAGGCAAGAAAATCTCAGACATTCCATGTAGCATATTTTTACTGATATGTCCCCTAGAGGAAGGGACATAAAGGAAAGAATGAACAAATGGGACTTCATCAAAATAAAAAGCTTCTTCATGGTTAAAGAAAACATTAGCAAAATGAAAGGGGAACCAATTATGGGAAAACATATTTGCCATATATTTTGATATACAAAATATATAAAGAACTCACATGACTCTAAACCAGGAAGCCAAATAATGCAATTAAAAAATGGGCAAAGGACCCGAACAGATACTTCTTCGGGGAGGACACAGAGAGGGCTCAGAGGCAATATAAAAGGATGCTCAGACTCACTAGCCATCAGAGATATGCAAATTAAAACCACAATGAGATACCATTTCACACAGGTCAGAAAGGCCATCATAAACAAATTGAGAAACAATAAGTGCTAGCAAGGTCGTGGAGAAGAGGGAACCATAGTGCACTGTTGGTGGGAATGCAAACTGGTGCAGTCACTGTGGAAAACAGTATAGAAGTTCCTCAAGAAACAAAAAATTCAAAGTGGAACTTCCTTTTGACCCAGCAATTCCACTGCTGAATTTATATCCTCAGAATCCTGAAACACTAATTCAAAAGAACCCCTACACCTCAATGTTCATAGCAGCATGATTTACAACAGCCAAGTGCTGGAAGCAGCCGAAGTGCCGAACAGTAAATGAGTGGATCAATAAACTATGGTACACTTACACAATGGAATACTATGCACCAGAAAGAAAGAAGGAGCTCCTACCACTTGCAACAACATTGGTGGAACTGTAAAGTATTAGGTAAGTGAAGTAAGCCAGGCAGTGAAAGACAAATACCATATGATCTCGCCTATAAGTGGAACCTATTAACAAACAAACTGCCAAGCAAAATATAGGCAGAGATTGTGAAATTGACAACAAACTGACAGTAACCAGAGGGGAGGGGAGAGGGAAATAACCTGGGAAGGAAGGGAAAGGTATGTAAATTAACACGAACCAGGGACACATGGACAGAGCCAAGTGGGGTGGGATTGAGGGTCAGAGGTGGGCATGGGTAGGGTGGAGTAAACTGGTGGTAGGGAAATAGAGATAACTGTATTTGAACATCAATAAAAAAGAAAAAAATAGAGTCCTAACACTGTTCTGAAAAGAAGAGCACACAGAAAGCTCAAGAGCATTAACTAGATCTTTTGTTTTTCTTATTTACTTAACAATTAAACTAAGCCAAAACTTCAGAAATTTAGAAAAAATATTCTAAATACAGTTTTCTTGGGATAACTAAAAAAAGAAATAAATGGTGTTGGGAAATCTGGACTGGTATATGGAAAAAAAATCAAACTAGACTACCATATACCAGGATAAACTTAGAATGAACAAAAGAGAAATGTAAGTTGTAATAGCATAAAATTCTAGAAGAAAACATAGTAAAATTTCAGGTATCTTATGTAGCAATATTTTTGCTAATGTTCTCATAGGGCAAAGGAAATAAAGGAATAAATAAACAAATTGGACTATATCAAATTAAAATGCTTCTGCACAGCTAGAGAAAAACATCATCAAAATCCAAAAGGAACTGACTGTATGGGAGAACATATTTGCCAATGATACCTCAGACAAAAGTTTAATTTCCAAAATATATAAAGAATTGATATGAGGTAGTACCAAAAAGACAAACAATCCAATTTTAAAAATGGGCAAAGGACATGAAGAAACATTTCTGTAAGGAAGACATAACAGATGGCAAATAAACACATGAAAAGATGCTCGACATCACTAGCCCTGAGAGAGATGCAAATTAAAATCACAATGGGATATCACCCCAAACCCGCCAAAATGGCTATCATTAATAAATCAACAACTATCAATTCCTGATGAGGATGTGGAGAAAAGAGAACCCTAGTGCACTGCTGGCGGGAATGCAGACTGGGCCAGTCACTGTGGAAAACAGTATGGAACGTCCTCAGAAAACTAAAAATGGATCTACCTTTTGACCCAGCAATTCCACTGCTGGGAATATACCCTAAGAATACTGAAACACCAATTCAAAATAGCTTATGCACTCCCATGTTCATAGCGGTGCTATCTGTAATAGCCAAATTTGGAAACAGCCTACATGCTCATCAGTAGATGAGTGTCTTAAAAGTATATGGTACATCTACACAATCATATACTACATGTCAGTAAAAAGAAGGAATTCCTACCTTTTGCAACAACATGGGTAGGACTGGAGACTATCATGTTAGGTGAAATAATCCAGTGGGCCAATGACAAATACCATATGTTCTCATTTATACAAGGAATCTAATGAACAAAATAAACCAAATGAGTAAAACAGACCTAGAGGTGTACAATCATGGAACAGACTGACAGCTGTAAGTAGGGAGGAGGGAGGTGAGGACTGATCAGAAGAGAGTGAAGGGATTAGTCAAAGAACATATATGAAGGACCCATTGACATGGACAACGGTGAGGGCACTTTATGGAAGTTGGGGGGTGGGCCGGACCAGTGAAAAGGGTTTGGAAAAGTGGGAAAACTTTAATAGCATAAACAATACAATTAAAATAGAAATTGTAAATAATCAAAAAGAGAAAAAATCACATGGACTTCTCTTAAAAAGAATAAATCAACCCCATCAACTGCCTATAGTACTACCACTTAGAAAAAATCACTACTAGCATTTGGGGTAATGTTTTAGACTTTTTGTCTTTGTCCATTTATGTTTGTGCAAACATATATTTTCTCTGTTTATTTGTTAGCTTAGAAAGAGTTCTGTTTACTTTAGATTGACCTTGTACAGAGTGCTGGATGATTTGGGAAGGAGACTGTATAATGCAGATTCATTCACTCAGTCAGTAATTATGTCCTAAACCAGCAGTCACCAACCTTTTTGGCACCAGGGACCAGTTTTGTGGAAGACAGTTTTTTCATGGACAGAAGTGGGGGGATGATTCAAGTGCATTACATTTATTGTACACTTTATTTCTATCATTATTGCATTGTAATATATAATGAAATAATTGTACAACTCACCATAATGCAGAATCAGTGGGAGTCCTGAGCTCATTTTTCAGCAACTAACATATTTTGCCAAGTATAATGGCCCATCCATGTTTTCAACCCCAATTTTCAGGAAAAATATCTTCCATTTTAATTCAATTATTTATTTACTTATTTATATTTAGAAACACAACCAATTATCATATTCCAGAGTATTATTTTGCATATGGATATCATTATCGCTTTCTAGAATTACACTTTTAATGCATAAGCATAAATAAAAGAATTAAAAACACTTACATATATATGGAATTAGTGCCACCCATATATAATGCACAACCTTATTTTTCCCTCAAAAATTTGGAAAAAAATTGTGCATTATACATGGCAAAATATGGTAGAAAGTCCCATCTGGGGGTGATGGGAGACAGTGACACCTGAAGTGTGTTGCTTATGTCCAGTCTATTCTGTAATCTCATTTTGGTTGCTGTCACTGCAGAAAACCCTGCTTCACAAAGATATGATATTGGAAATGGAAGCAGGTATTTCAGTGCTTTTGTGTCAATCTCAGGATATCCTGCCTTCACTTTAACATATGGAGAACACATGGAAATATGAAGTTGCTTCAAACCTACTTAAGGCTACAGTCATTTGTGATCTCAAGCAGTTGATCCTCTTCTAGCAGAGACAAGGTCAATTCACCTGGCTTATTCACAAATGAGTTGCAAGTCCATTCCTTCCCAGTTTGGGGGTCTTTTGTGGTTGGGAAGTAATAGTCAAACTCTTTTTAAATCTGAGATAGGTGATCACACACCAGCTGGGAGTAAGAAGGCCCTGGCTCAGTCTCTTCAAAATCTCTGCTAATGTTTGAAACACCAAAAATCCCAATGTTCACTCGTCACCCCCATAATTCATTTGTCTTTGCATGCAGCCACTTTATTTGCTGACTTGAACACAGTTGTCACTCTCCCTTGAAGTGACAGATTGAGTTCATGGAGAGGTTGAATATGTCACACAAGTAAGCAAGTTTTGTGACTCATTCTGTGCTACTGAAATGTGCTGCCAGTGGTGACTCTTCTTCTAAAAGAAATCTATGGAGTGGCTCTTGTAACTCAAAAACTCTGGCCAGTGATCAGAAAACCACCCCACTTAGAAAACCACCTCACTTCTGTGCATAACAGATGTGTTTGCTCTCCATCCATCTCATCACAGAACTGTATGAACAGACATGAGTTAAGGGTGTGTACTTTAAGGTGGTTGATACTTTTAATCGCATCCTGCAAAACTTTGTTAAGTTCAGGTAACATTTTTCAGTTAGCAAGCATTTCTCTATTGATGACACAGTGCATAGACTCACATTCAGAAGCAACTTCTTTGACCCCAAAAATCAGACAGCTGTCCTGTTATGGCAGCCACTCTGACCATGCATATACTGACACAAAATGACCAATTCAGTTTTCCTGATATGTAATCATTCAAGGACTTGAATAGTTCTGCAGCTGTGGTGTTGATTGGCAACAAAAGTGCACATAACATATCCTCATGCACATCCTCCTGAAAAATGCATTGCAGAAAAACAAGCATTGCTACCTTGTTAACATCGGTAGACTTGTTAACCTGGATTGCATACCACAGTGACTCATCAATCCTGTCTAACAATTGTTCCTCAATATCCTCTGCTAGTTCATCAATTCATCTAGTGACCGTGCTAGCCAACGGAGGAACACATGCCACCTTTTGAACTGCAGCCTCTCCTAAAAGTTCATGACCAATATCCTTAGCAGAAGGCACGATCAACTCGTCACCAATAGTAAAGGGCTTCTTAGTTTTTAGCAATGCAGTTAGCCGCTAAGAATGAGGCTCTCAGTGCAGACACATTTGATGAAGTAGTGACCTTCAATAATTGCTTCTGTTCTTTGTGTTCACTTTTTTTTCTTTTGAAAAAATCCATACACTTTTCTTTCAATGCAGGATGCTTGGTATCCATGGGGTAAAACAGTTTTTCAGGTTTCATGGCTTTGTTGGATAGCCAGTAACTACATATAAAAAGAACACTTGGAGAATGTGAATCCCCTGTTGCAATGAACCTGTAATTTAAGTAGGACTCTTGGTATTTATTTATTTATTCATTTATTTATTTCTACTAAGTATATTTTGCTGATTATGCTATTATAGTTGTCCCTTTCCCCCCTCTGTCCCCCTCTGCCCAGTACCCCAACTCCCTCCATTAATCCCTGCTTTAGTTCATGTCCATGGTTCATAAATGAGTTCTTGGCTTTTCTACTTCCCATACTATTTCCAACACCCCCTGTCTATTCTGTACCGACCAACTATGCTTCTTATTCCCTGTACCTTTTCCCCTATTCTACCTGCTCCCCCATCCACTGACAGCCTCCATGTGATCTTCACATCGATGAATCTGCTCCTGTTCTAGCTGCTTGCCCAGTTAGTTTTTTACAGATTCCATTGTTGATATTTGTGAATTTGTAGTCATTTCACTGTTCATAGATTTGATCTTTTTCTTAGATAAGTCCCTTCAATATTTCATACAAGGGCTTGGTGATGATGACTCTTTGAGCTCTACCTTATCTTGGAAGCACTTTATCTGCCCTCCAGTTATAAATGATAGCTTTGCTGGATAGAATAATCTTGGATGTAGGTCCTTGTGTTTCATGACTTTGAATATTTCTTGCCAGTACATTCTTGCCTGCAAGGTTTCTCCGGAGAAATTAGCTGATAATCCTATAGGAACTTCTTTGTAGGTACCTCTCTTTTCTCTTGTGGCATTTAAGAATCTCTATCACTTAGCATAATGTACTCTATTCCATTCATCCTGCCATGAAGGGTAGGAGCTCCTTCTTTCTTTCTGCTATGTAGTATTCCATTCTGTAAATGTACCATATATTTTTTATCCACTCATTTACTGATGGGCACTTAGGTTGTTTTCAGCACTTGCCTATTGTAAATTGTGCTTCTATGAAAAACAAATCCATATGATCTCACCTATAAGTGGAACCTAATCAGCAAAACAAACAAGTGAGCAAAATATAACAAGAGACATTGAAATAAATAACAAACAGAAGGTAACCAGAGGGGAGGTGGGAGAGTAGTAATGGGGGAAAAGAGAGGAAGGGCCATCAAATAACACATATAAAGGACACACAGACAAAGCCAAAGGGAGTAGGTTCAAGGGTGGGAGGTGGGGATGAATGGAGAAGGGGGACTTGGTGGGGAGAAAATGGAGACAACTGCACTTGAACAACAATAAAAATTATTTTAAAATTCTCTTTATCTTTAACCTTTGACATTTTAATTATGATGTCTCTTGGTGTAGCCCTCTTTGGGTCCAAATATTTTGAGACTCTGTGAGTTTCCTGGACTTGCATGTCTATTTCCTTCACCAAATTTTGAAGTTTTCTTTCATTATTATTTCAAATACATTTTCAATGTCTTGCTCTTTCTCTTCTCCTCCTAGCAACCCTATGATTTGGATGTTGGTACATTTCAAGTTGTCCCAGAGGTTCCTAAGCCTCTTCTAATTTTTCTGAATTCTTGTTTCTTCTTTCTGTTCCAGTTGACTGTTTATTTCTTCCTTTTCCCCAAATTGTTGATTTGAATTCCAGCTTCCTTTTCTTCACTGTAAGTTCGCTGTATATTTTGCTTTATGTCACTCTGTGTAGCCTTCACTTCTTCCTTTATTTTGTAGCTGCATTCAATTACTGCTCTGAGCAACCTGATCACAAGTGCTTTAAACTCTGCATCTGATAGATTGGCTATCTTCATGTTGCTTAGTTCTTTTTCTGGAGTTTTGATCTGTTCCTTCTTTTGAGCCTTATCTCCCTGTCTCTTCATTTTGTCAACCTCCCTGTGTTTCCATGTATTAGGTAGAGCTGCTTTATTCCCCATGCTTGGAGTACTTATTAAACTGTAGGGGGTGGAGCCTTAGAGATATCCACCAGGGTGGGCCAGTCCACTTGGTTGTTGTATGTGGGAGTGGTGTCAGGGTGGTAACAAAGCCACTTGCTTGGCTCTTGCTCCATTTCCCATCACTTCCCTCACTTTCCGTAAGCATCTGGTGCCCTTTTAGTTGCTGCCTTTGTGCTACTTTCCAGAATGGGTAGTTTTGCAGATATTCTAGGACACCGTGGGCCTTTTAAATGGAGTCTCCTGAGACAGCAGCAGTTTCTTCTGCCACACTCACCATCACTGGTTTATAGCCAGAGGTTATGAGGTTTATTCTTCCATCATTGAAACCCTGGGCTGCATGGTCTGGCCTGGGGCTGGGATCACTCACTCCCCACTTGTCCCTCCTGGTTTGTATCTGCTGCACATTAATGTGGGACTGCTCATTCCATGGGCTGCTGCCACAGCTGCCTTGCCACCATTGCCTGCCACTACCTCACCATGTCACACTGTGTCTTCTCTCTCTTACCCATCTGGATGAATGTTTCCTCTTTAAATGCTTGGTTGTCAGATTTCCATACAGTTTGATTTCCTGGCAGTTATGGTTGTTTTGTGTTTTTAAGTTGGTTGTTATCCTTCTTATGGTTGTGTGAGGAGGAGATGCAAGTCTACCTATACCTTCATCTTGGCTGGAAGTTGGTATCTTCTTTTATTTTTAAGTATATTTTATTGATTATGCTATTACAGTTTTCCCAATTTCCCCTTCGAACCCTCTTCCCTGCAACCCCCAACACTCCAGCATTCCCCACTCCTTACTTCATGTCCATGGGTTGTACATATAAATTCTCTGAGTCCTCTTCCCTATACCATTCTTAACCTCTCCCTGTCTATTTTATGACTACTAATTATGCTTCTTATTCCCTGTACCTTCCTCCTCTTTCTTCCCATTCCCCCCCACTGAAAACCCTCCATTTGATATCCATTTCTCTGATTTTGTTCCTGTTCTAGTTATTCACTTAGTATTTGTTTCTGTTCTTTGGGTTTTTTTTTTAGGTTCACTTGTTGATAGTTGTGATTTTGTTGTCTTTTACTGTTCATAGTTTTTGATCTTCTTCAATTTCTTGGATAAGTCCCTTTAACATTTCATATAAAAAGGGCTTGGTGATGATGAACTCCTTTAACTNCCCATCCCCCCCACTGAAAACCCTCCATTTGATATCCATTTCTCTGATTTTGTTCCTGTTCTAGTTATTCACTTAGTATTTGTTTCTGTTCTTTGGTGTTTTTTTTTTAGGTTCACTTGTTGATAGTTGTGATTTTGTTGTCTTTTACTGTTCATAGTTTTTGATCTTCTTCAATTTCTTGGATAAGTCCCTTTAACATTTCATATAAAAAGGGCTTGGTGATGATGAACTCCTTTAACTTGACCTTATCTGGGAAACACATTATCTGCCCCTCCATTCTAAATGATAGCTTTGCTGGACAGACTAATCTTTGATGTAGGTACTTGCCTTTCATGATTTCAAATACTTCTTTCCAGGGCTCTTCTTGCCTGCAAGGTTTCTTTTGAGAAAACAGCTGACAGTCTTATGGGCACTCCTTTGTAGGTAACTCTCTCCTTTCCTCTTGCTACTTTTAAGATTCTCTCTTCAGCCCTGGCTGGTGTAGCTCAGTGTATTGAGCATGGGCCTGCGAACCACACGATCACGGTTCGATTCCCAGTCAGGGCACATGCCTGGGTTGCAGGCCAGTTCCCAGCAGGGGACTCACGAGAGGCAATCATACATTGATATTTCTCTCCTTCCCTCCCCCTCTAAAGATAAATAAATAAAATATTTTTAAAAAAGATTCTCTCTTCATCTTTAATCTTGGGTAACTGAATGATGAGGTGCCTTAGTGTGTTCCTCTTTGGGTCCAACTTCTTTGGGGCTCTCGGAGCTTCCTGGACTTCCTGGGATTCTATTTCCTTTGCCAGACTGGGGAAGTTCTCCTTCATTATGTTTTCAAATAAGTTTTCAATTTCATGCTCCTGTTCTTCTCCTTCTAGCACCCCTATAATTTGGATGTTGGAACATTTAAAGTTGCCCCAGAAGTTCCTTAAGCTTCTCTTCATTTTCTTTGAATTCTTATTTCTTCATTCTGTTCCAGTTAGACATTTATTTCTTCTTTTTGTTCCAAATCACTGATTTGAGTACTGGTTTTCTTCCTGTCACTGTTGGTTCCCTGAATATTTTGCTTTATTTCACTTTGGGTAGTCTTCATTTGTTCTTTCATTTTTCGACCAAGCCCCATCAGTTCTGTGAGCATCTTGACTACCAATGTTTTGAATTCTGTTTCAGATAGGTTCACTATCTTCTCATCGCTTAACTCTTTCTCTGGAGTTTTGCTCTGTTCTTTTGTTTGGTCCATATTTCTTTGTCTCAGCATACCAGTCTGATTGACTGTTTAATTCCTTGGTTGTTGGAGTTCCATGCAGTTCGATTTTCTGGCAGTTCTGGTTTTTAAAAAAAATTTTTTAGATTGGTATTATCCTCCTTTTAGTTGTTCAAGGAAGCAAAGGATTTCTACCTATGCCACTATCTTGGCCAGAACTCCTAACTTTTTTGGTATTCTCTTTTAAATGTAGCTTTCTTTTTTTTGGCTGTCTTAGAGTCTTCTGCTGTGTCATCATCAAGTCTTCTCCCTTTTCAAAGAAGCTCTCCAGTGATGTTTGTTTTTTACTCATTTTGGCTAGTGTTAGCATGTGGGCTTACCAAAACTGTGACTGCGACAAGTGTGCCATGTGGGATAGAGGCATGGATGGAAGTGGTAAATAAAATAATGGTTGGGCCACTGCACAGACTAAAATAAGTGTAGATTCTGACTTAAAGTCTGCCACCAGATGCAGCTGTACAACTGAAGTACAGCCACTCATTCGTCACTATAATGTCTGTCTGCCACCAGATACAATTTAATTGTCACTTGTCACTCACTGATAGGGTTTTAATATGAGTCTGCAAGCAATTGATTTTTTATGCTCTCCATGCACTCAGTCCTCTCTGCTAATGATAATCTGTATTTGCAGCCACTTCCCTGTGCTAGCACCACCGCTTCAGCTCCACCTCAGATCACCATGCATTATACTCTCGTAAGGAATGTACAACCTAGATTCCTCACATGCACAGTTCAGTTCACCGTAGGATTTGGGTTCCTATGAGAATCTAATGCTACTGCTGATCTGACAGGAGATGGAGCTCAGGTGGTAATGCGAGCAATGGCTAGCGACTGTAAATACAGATGAAGCTTCACTCACTTGCCTGCAACTCACCTTCTTCTGTGTAGCCTGGTTTCTAACAGGACACAGACATGTATGTGGCCTAGGGGTTGGGCATTCCTGTCCTAAAAAGCTACCATATGCAAGCTGGGCAATGTTGTAGGTGCTGAGGATGCAGCAGTGAGAAAAAACAAGAAGGGAGAAAGTCCCTACTGTCATAGAACTTACAGTATTTTGGCATGTACAGTGTGCACTTCTTTGCTCAAATTTTTGAGGGAAAAATAAGGATGTGCATTATTCATGAGTAGACTAATTATGCATCCATATAATTGTTTTAAATTATTTTATTTATGCTTATGTGTTAAAAGTGTAACTGTAGAAAGCAATAATAACATCGGCACGCAAAAGAATGCTCTTTTTAATACAAAAACCAAGTATCTAAATATAAATAAATAAATAATTGAATTAAGTGAAAATGAATTTTTTTCCCTGAAATCTTGGGCCAAAAACATGGGTGCACATTGTACACGGGAGTGCATTATATATGGCAAAATATGGTACTAAACAAAATAAATGATATGATTGTAATCACTGTATTACACAATCGAAGACAATTTGTAAAGTAACTAACACAGTGATTCCAATGTAACTGATACTCTACATGCAGAACCAGGTAACATATGCAGAAAAGATGGCACCAGGCCATCCTAGAGTCAGCTTCATCCCAGATCCTTTTTTTCTCCAAGGCTGCAAAGAACAGGTGCCACTAACGAAAGTTCTTGATTTATGTCAAGAACATGGCATGTTATAATAAAACTTTAGAAGCATTCAGTTTTGAATTATCCTATGGATAACATATTAGGTGGGGACATGCAGGGCATAGGGATAGGAGAGCCGGCTGATCAGGGAGGACTCACTGCGAAGGTGATATTCAGTGGAGCTTGAAGAAGGTTAGGAAGCAAATCATAAAGGTCATTTGGGATCTGTGCCTTCATTTTTTCCCTCTCATTATTAAAGTTGTATTTAAACACATACAACATAAAATTTAAGATCTTCACCATTTTAAAGAGTACAGTTCAGTTGTAGTAAGTACATTCACACTGTTGTGCAACCATCACCGTCATCCATCTCCAGAACTCTTTTCATCTTGCAAAACTGAAACTATGTCCCTGTTAAACAATAACTTCCCATTCTCTCTTCATTCTAGCCCCTGGCAACCATTATTCTACTCTCTGTCTTTATAAATTTGACTACTCCAAGTACCTCATATCTGTGGAATCATATATTATTTGTCTTTTTGTGACTGGCTTACTTAATTTAGCATAATGTCCTCAACATTCATCCACATTGTAGTGTGTGCCAGAATGTCCTTATTAAGGATGAATAATATTTCATTGTATGGAAAGACCACATTTTGCTTATCTATTCATCCATTGGTAAACATTTGGGTTAATTCTACCTTTTGGCTATCATAAATAATACTACTAATAAACATATATGTACAAAACCTCATTGAGATTTGCTTTCTTTTGTGTATGCACGCCAATGATAATCTTATTTTTAATTTTTAAGGAACTACTTTGCACCATATTACATTCCCACCAACAACAATGCATAAGGGTTCCAATTTCTTCACATCCTTGCCAATACATATTTTTTTTTGATAGTATCCATCCTAATGGGTATGAGTTAATCTATGCCTTCATTTTCATTATTTTTGTACTAACTTTGCAAGATATAACTCATACACCACTATAATGCATCTATTTAAAGTACATATTTTAATGGTTTTCAGTATACTCACAAATGATGTAACCTTCACTAAAACAAAATTTGCAACATTTTCATCACTCCCAAAAGAAACATCATACTCTTTAGCTACTAATCCTTGCCCTCCAAATTCCCCTAACCCTGGGGAACCACTAATCCACTTTCTATCTCTATAAATTCACCTATTCTGGACATTTCATAGAAACAGAGTCATATACTATGTGGTCTTTTGTGTCTGGCTTCTTGCACTGAGCATCAAGCTTTCAAGGTTCATGCAGGTTAAAGTGGTGTCAGTGCTTCATTTCTTTTCATGGTGTAGCCCTTATTTCTGTATTGAACTTCTGTTGCACTTCTAGAGAATGTTAATTCCCAGCCTTTCCCTCAGCCTACTGTTCACAGGCTGATGGAAAGGCTGTGAGAACAATAAGACAGTGATGTAACAGGGCACGGCCAAGAGGGGGCCCCAAAAAGGGATTTGGAATGGGGTCCAGAACTCAAGATGTCTAGGAAATATGTGAAAGACATATAAGATGTCCTCACCCCTTTCCCCACAGGTGTGAGTTGGGGGAAGGGACAAATGGAGCAAGGCCATTCATTGAGAGCCATCCAATCTCCCCAACAAAAGCCCAGAACATTCCCCCATCTATTGTTCTTACCTTCAACCTTGAGATCAAACTCCAAAACCCAAAAACCAGGACCCAGACACAATCAAGAGTTTTCTATGGTTTGATTCTGCCTAACAACAGGCCTCTTGTCCAGGAGAAAGCAAGGCCCATCTACTTGGTAAATTGCAGATTTGGGCCAGAAACTCAGATCCCCTGATTCTAATTCAAATTAAATTGCATTAGTGAGAAGAGCCTTCCAAAAGAAGGTTTTGAACGCACAGCTATTTCAAGGGTCTTGCAGCTAATCCACTGGGATTTTGCTGATGTGGTTACAACACATCTCTACTAAGAGCAAACCCACCTAATCAATTTCTCTGGCTTCTCACTCATGATACATCCTTTTAAGTCCTCCATTTACAACCACTGCTGTAGGAAATTACCTGAAATAAATATTTTGTTTTTACTAACAATTTAAAATATATTATTAAAACCAGCCACAAGTTATTGATCATTCGCTTTGTGCCAGGGATCTATTTAACAGAATGCATGATATTTAATCTTAATTAATCCTCATAGGAACCCTCTGCAATATAGTCATATGTCAGAGGAGAAAACTGGGCCTAGAGAGGTTGAGCAAATCACCCATTAACACACAGATAAGTGGCAAGACTTCACTTCTGTCTGACCCCAAAGCCAATATTCTCAGTAACAACATATATTAATCATGTTAAACCTCTATATTACTAATAATACTTGTCATTTATTGATCACTTATTATTATGAGTGAGACACTATTCCAGGTAATTTAATCCTCACAAAAACTCAATGGGGTGGTTACTAATATTAGTATTTCCATTTTATTGCCCTGTAAACTGAGCCACAAAGGTTAAGCAACCTGTACACTTTTCAACAATTCACAGTTAGTAAATAAAAAAATTAATCCAATCTGGCTCTATTACCCTTCCAAAAGTTTGTTGACTTATCTAGATCCTACAATTGCATTCTGCATCTATCCACCTGCAGAGAATAATGGTGAACAATCAGATAAAAGAATGAAGCTAACAAGGTTGGAAAAAGTCATTTACAGAAATGTAAATTTGAACTTTTGGGGCAGACAATTTAAAGAAGAAAATTATCTTTTATGTTTTAATTTCATCAGAATAATAGGGGACCTTTGGGCATTTCAATAGAAGGTATGTCTTAGCTGTGTGAACTTTTGCAAATTTTAACTGAAAAGACACATATTAAAGTTGATGTCATAAAATATCCCCACCCCTGGTAAGACTTAAATATTGAATTGTTGAAAGTAATAGCGAGGTATAAAGTCACTAGATTTATTTTAATCAAATTTTAATTTATTTTGCAGGTTATAGTGGAGAAGATATGAGAAAAATTTTAAATAAAAGAGACCATTAGCTTTACAGGTACATTTCTTAAAGAACCATGGTATTATCAAAGCAATGACCTCATTTAGAGTTATTCCTGAGACATAATCATTCTAATTGTATAAGCAGAAAACGAAGCACATGGATTATATCACCCATCAAAAGTTCCAAAGTTGGTTGGTGGAATTAGGTATAAATTGACATAGTGTTTTTGAATGATAATATGGTGCTTACTGTTTAAGCTTAATATGTTTATGCCCTTTGATCCAGGAATTCCATTTCTAGGAATTTATTCTATGGATCTACTTCTATAAGTAACCAAGAACATATCTACAAAAAATAATAAGATAGGTCTATATATATTAACATGAAAAGATGTCACTGATTATTGCCAACTGAAAAGGAAGTTACAGTACACTATATATAATACAGTTGCATGTTTATAAATATATACAGGGTGGGGCAAAAGTAGGTTTACAGTTGTTTGTAAGGAAATAATACAATAATAAATAACACAAGAACAAGCTCTGTTTCACATATAACTGTGAACTTACTTTTGCCACATATAGTATGTATGTGTAAATATATTTATTTATGATAGATGGATGAAGAAACTCTTGAGCTGACCCGCTTAACAGTCATTGTCACTGGAAAATAGGTCACTGAATATTTGATTTTTTCTGTTATATCATAAATTATGTTTGTCAGTTACAATGGGTCACATCTAATGCCAGAACCCACCTCCTAACCTATAGGCTAGAGTGTTCTCAGTACCAGGGGTTTGGTGGTGAAGTACTTGCCTGTTCCTCACCTATACATGGCAACTTGGGAGGGAGAGAAACCTGGGAGGGAGAGAACATCCTTATCCTTATCCACTTGTCCCTGGCTTCTTGTTCTAACAGAAATGTCTCTCAGACACATGGTTATAGATCCTTCAGCAGTTGGACTGGGGAGTCATCCTCCCCTATCCTCAAACCTCCTCTAGTCCAATGGCCTATAGTCATTGCAGTGGTAGAGTGCAAGGCAGAAGGCATGGGCAGACACTGCCCACTGCCTTGCCTGGGGGTCCTGATATCCTGCTGAGAAGCTTTGCACTGGGCCAACATGCCCACTGGCACAAAGTGTGATAGTAACCGGACAACTTAGGTTCCCTGGCAGTTAGCAGAACTGGGTAAAAAATCTCTGGTTTCTGTCCCTGTTGGCTATGTAACCACAGTATAAGTCACACATGATCTCAGCCCTTGTTTCCTCATCTGTATAATGGAGATAATACCCTCTCTTAGAGAGGAGGTCTGAGGGTTATGTGAAAATGTAAGGTGCTTAGTACAGTGCCTGGCACATGGTATATGCTCCATAAAGTACAGCTACTCTTTGGTTCTAGACATCCTTATCTATTCTAGGAACTAAGTGTTCAGGGCATCCCAAGACTACAAGCATGTAGTGTGGCCGAGATAACCATCCTTAAAATTCAACCTGAATGGTTAAGGTTTGTCATTATAATCTAACTTAAAATTCTACCCCCCACCCCAGGCTTTCATGTTTTCAAAGAAGCAATGTTACTATAAGAAACTAATTATACTTAGGGAAAGGATGGTTTTCACTATGTTACAGTGTCTTCTTTATGAGGGAAAAATCAGCTGTAGAAATAAATGTGCTTCCTTTATTGTTATGGCTTCTAGGAATCTCAGAGACATATTTCTGTTTATCATAGAAATATTTCTGACATTATTATATTACATAATGGATTACGGAAAAATCCAGTTTCCTGAACAACTGGCCTAATTTTTGTTTCTTATGGACACTGTGAATTATGTAACAGACCCTATTTCTATCTTTGCTTTGTCTCTACGAAATCTACCAAGTGTAAGCCTTAGAGTATTTTGCATACTACATTTAGTGGCTTTATTTTTTCCCTACTCTAAATTTTTTCATTAACTTAAATACACCATTTACAAAAAATGTTGTATGAGTTTCTATATGCTACTATACACCACTCTAGAAAGGAGGTAGAGAATAAGCAGGTAAACAAATAAAAGTAAACCAGCTATTTGTATGGACAGGTCAACTCTTTAATCCTCCATCTTTAAAATATCAAGAAGTAATAAAGCCATTTAAATAATATTTGTACACATACAAAGAATATACACACATATACAAAATCTGATGTTATGGGAACAGTATATATGGTTTCTTTCTTCCTACTCACACAAGATTTCCAATTAAAATATAGATATTTAGTTATAAAGCACTATAAAAAACTATTACTGACTATATGAAGTTAAAAAATATAGTATTAATTGAGAAGGAATTTTTACCACATGTCAAAAATATCTTAGGCATCTTCTTTGGGATTATATTGGCTGCAATGCTTGTCATGGACATTTTAAAATAATTCCTGCAACTGTCCTGAGGAATAGAGACCCAAGGATAACTTCACCCAGTTTCTTTCCTAGAAGAAAATAATATTTGGGACACACTCTGACTCAGAGTAACATGAGACAGATTATAAATGACCAGATTTGACCCTGACAGCTGATGATACTCTCCCTCAGACCTCCTATATGCACCAAGATTGTTTCAAGAAACAAACTTGGCCAAGTTTATTCATACTATAAACACCACAGCACAATGTGAATAACATGGCAACCCCTCAAGAAATATATTTTTGCTGTATTTGTACATAGATGGGTTTGTAGGTTTTTTTAGATAAAGTCAAAACACCATTTTTATTTGGAATCACTCTTCTTCTTTAAAAACATTTTTTTATTGTTGTTCAATCAAAGTTGTCCCCATTTTCCCCCTTTATACTCCTCTGCCTTAACCACCCTCCAACCTTCCACTTTCAATCCTCCCCCACACCTGTTGTCTTTTCCATGGGTCCCCTAAACATGGTCCTTGACTTGATTCTTCCCCTTCTTTCTCCCATTATCCCCTTCCACCTTCCCCCTGGCCACTGTCAGTTTGTTCTTTATTTCCATGTCTCTGGTTCTGTTTTGCTCACTAGTTTTTATGTACTTATGTATGCATGTATTTATTTATTTCTTATTGTTGTTAAAGTACAATTATCTCCATTTTCCACTTCCCACTCCCTCTGCCCCAGCCATCCCCACCTCCCACCCCTGATCCCAAACCCCCTTGGTTTTGTCTACATGTCCTTTATACTAGTTCCTGAAAACCCTTTCTCTCCCTCACCCCCACCAGATTATCTCCTCCATCTCTTCTGTGGTTACTGACAGTTTGTTCTTAATTTCAAAGTCTCTGGCTAAGGAAAATAAGCCAGGCAGTGAAAGACAAAGACCATTAGGTCCCAATTATAGGTGAGATGAATTGGTATTTCTTTCACTGTCTGGTATATTTCACTTAGCATAATGCTCTCCAGTTCCATCCTGTCATGAAGGGTAGGAGCTCCTTCTTTCTTTCTGCTCCATAGTATTCCACTGTGTAAATGTACCATAGATTTCTGATCCACTCATTTACCAATGGGCACTTAGGCTGTTTCCAGCATTTGACTATTGTAAATTGTGCTGCTATGAACATTGGGGTGCATAGGTTCTTATGAACTGGTGTTTCAGGATTCTAGGGGTATAGTCTCAGCGGTGGAATTGCTCAGTCAAAAGGTAGTTCCATTTTCCAGTTTCTGAGGAAATTCCATACTGTTTCCACAGAAAAGAAACAGTCTGTATTCCCACAGTCTGTATTCTCCTACACCAGTCTGTATTCCCACCAAAACTACTATGGCTCCCTGTTCTCCACACACTCTCCAACACTTGTTGTTTATTAATTTGTTTATGTTTATGGTGGCCATTCTGAGCAGTATGAACTGGTATCTCATTGTGGTTTTAATCTGCAACATTCTGATGGCTAGTGATGTTGAGCATCCTTTCATATATTTCTGGGCCTTCTGTATGTCCTCCTTGAAGAGGTGTCTATTTAGTTCCTTTGCCCATTTTTAAACATTTTTTTTCCTGTTTCAAGTACCATTTACCGCCTTTTCTCCCCAGCCCTCCTCACTTCCTTCTCCTGTATATTCTTTATATATATTGGAGATCAAACCCTTGTCTGAGGTATCATTGACAAATATGTTTTCCTGTATGGTTGGTTCTCTTTTCATTTTAATGCTATTTTCTTCAGCAGTGCAGAGCTTTTTATTTTGATGAGATCCCATTTGTTTATTCTTTCCTTTATGTCCCTTAGTCTAGGGGACATATCAGTGAAAACATTGTTGCATTAAATATCTGAGATTTTCCTGTCTATGTTCTCCTGTAGGACTTTTTGGTGTCATGACTTATGTTTGAATCTTTTGTCCATGTTCAATTTATTTTTGTGTATGGTGTAAGTTGGTGCTCAAGTTTCATTTTTTTTTTGCATGTAGCTGTCTAGCTCTCCCAACACCATTTGTTGAAGAGGCTATTTTTGCTCCATTTTATGCTGCTGCCCTCTTTGTTGAATATTAATTGACCTTAGAGATTTGGGGTTATTTCTGGACTCTCTATTCTATTCCATTGGTCCATGTGTCTGTTCTTATGCCAGTACCAGGCTCTTTTGATTACAGTAGCCTTGTAATACAGTTTGATATTAAGTATTGTGATCCCTCCTACTTTGCTCTTCTTTTTTTTTAAAGATTTTATTTATTTTTAGACAGGGAAAGGGAGGGAGAGAGTCAGAGAAATATCAATGTATGGTTGCCTTCTACTTGGCCCCCAGTGGGGATCTGGCCAGCAACCCAGCCATGTGCCCTTGACTGGGAATCGAACTGGTGACCCTTTGGTTCGCAGCCCACACTCAATCCACTGAACTACACCAGCTAGGCTACTTTGCTCTTCTTTCTCCAAATTGCTACAGCTATTTAGAGTCATTTATGGTTCCACATAAATTTTTGAAGTGTTATTTCTATATACGTGAAATATGCCATTGGTACTTTAATAGGTGCTGCATTTAATCTATAAAATGCTTTGGGTAGTATGGACATTTTGAGGATGTTAATTCTTCCAATTCATGAACGTGGTGTATGCTTCCACTTGTTTGTGTCTTCCTTAATTTCCCTCTTCAGTGTTGTGTAGTTTTCTGAGTACAGGTCTTTACCTGCTTGGTTAGGTTTATCCCTAGGCATTTTACTTTTCGTCTTGCTATATCAAGTGGGACTTTCTTTCCTGATTTCTGTTTCTGATATTTCCTTCTTGGTATACAAAAATATCTTTGATTTCTGGATGTTGACTTTGTATCACACTGTTTTGCCAAATTTAGGTCGAGCAGTGTTTTGGCGGAGCCTATAGGATTTTCTATGCATACTCTCATGTCATCTGCAAACAATGACAGCTTTGTTTCCTCTTTTCCAATTAGAATGCCTTTTATTTCCTTTTCCTGTATGATTGTTGTGGCTAGAACTTCCAATACTATGTTGAATAGAAGTGGTGAAAGTAGACAACCTTGTCTTGTCCCTGATCTTAGTGGGAAAGTTTTTAGTTTTTGCCCATTGAGTATGATGTTGGCTGTAGGTCTCTCATATATAGCCTTTATTATATTGAGAAATGTTCCCTCTATTTCCACTTTGCTGAGTGTTTTTATCATAAATGGGTGCTATACCTTATCAAATGATTTTTCTGCATCTACTGATATGATCATGTGATTTTTGTCTTTGCTTATCGTATGTGATGTATTACGTTTATTGATTTGCAAATATTGCACCTTCCTTGCATTCCTAGGATGAATCCCACTTGGTCATGGTATATGATCTTTTTAATGTATTCCTGGAAGTGGTTTGCCAATATTTTGTGGAGGATGTTAGTGACTATGTTCACAAGCGATATTAGCCTGTAGTTTTCTTTGTTCTGTCCTTATCTAGTTTTGGAATTATGATGATGCTGGCTTCATGAAAAGAGTTTGGGAGTCTTCCATCATTTTGGAATAGTCTGTGAAGAACAGGGGTTAGCTCTTCCTTAAATGCTGTGTAGAATTTTCCTGTGAAACTATCTGATCCAGGGCTTTTGTGTGCTGGGAGTTTTTTTGATTACTGCTTCCATTTCGTCTGCTGTTATTGGTCTGTTTAGGCTTCCTGATTCTTCTTAACTGAGTTTTGGAAGATTATATTTTTCTAGAAATTTGCCCATTTCACCTAGGTTTTCAAATTTCTTGGCATACAATTCTGCATAGTAATTTCTTACAATCCCTTCCATTTCTGTGTTATCAGTTGTAATCTCTCCTCTTTCATTTCTGATTGTGTTTATTTGGGTCCTCTCTCTTCTTTTCTTGATGAGCCTACTTAAAGGCTTGTCTATTTTGTTTATCTTAAAAAAAACAACTCCTGGATTCACTGATCCTTAGAGCTGTGCTTTTAGTCTCTATATCATTGAAGTCTGCTCTGATCTTGGTTATTGCCTTCCTTGTACTTGCTCTGGGCTGCCTTTGTTGTTGTTCCTCGAGTTCTTGTAGGCGTAGTGTTAGGCTGTTTGTTTGAAGTGTTTCTATCTTTTTTAGGTAAGCCTCAATTGCTACAAATTTCCCTCTCAGGACTGCCTTTGCCGTGTCCCGTAAGTTTTGGGTTGTTGTGAGTTCATTTTCATTTGTCTCCAGAAACTTTTTGATTTCTTCACTAATTTCATTCTTGACCCACTCGTTGTTTAATAGCATGCTACACAATCTCCATGATTTTGAGTGTTTTGAGTTTTTTCCTTTGGGGTTGGTTTCCAGTTTCAGTCCCTTGTGGTTGGAGAAAATGCTTCATATGATTTCAATTTTCTTGAACTTGTTGAGGCTTGTTTTGTGTCCTATCATATGGTTTAACTGAAAATGTTCCATGTGCATTTGAAAAAATGTATATTTTGTTTCTTTGAGATGAAAAGCTCTCTCTATATAAATCAGTTAAGTTCATTTGATCTGGGACATTGTTCAATGCTGCAATATCTTTGTTGATATATTGTTTGGAAGATCTATCCATTTTTGACAGTGGGGTGTTGAAATCCCCTACTTTAATTATATTGCTGTCAATATTTTTCTTGAAGTCTTCCAGGAATTTCTTTATGTGTTTGGGTGCTCCTAAGTTGGGTGCATGTATATTTACAATGTTTATGTCTTCTTAATGGATTTTTCACTCAAGTATTACAAAGTGACTTTCTGGGTATCTTTTTATGGCCCTTTTTTCAAGTCTATTTTGTCTGATATGAGTGTTTCTACTCTGGCTTTTTTTTTCCCCTGTGCATTTGCTTGGAATATTTGTTTCTAGCCATTCAATTTCAGTCTGTATAGGTCTTTTGTTCTGAGCTGGGTGGCTTGTAGGCAGCATACATGTGCATGGACCATGCTTTATCCATTAGGTATTCTACATCTTTTGATTGAAGCATTTAATCCATTTACCTTTAAGGTTATTATTGAGTGGTACTTATTCATTACCATCTTTTCATACCTGTGTTTCATACTTCTCTCTCTCTCTCTCTCTCTCTGTGTTTTCCTTCCTTTTCTTAAAGCAATCCCTTTAGCATTTCTTGCAGAGCTGGTTTAATGGAGGTGTATTCTTTTAGACTTCATTTGTCTGGGAAGCTCTCTATTTGGCCTTCCATCTTAATTGAAAGTCTTGCTAGCTAGAGTAATCTTGGTTTCAGGCCTAGGTGTGGAGGGACAAACAGGATAATGTGTGCCAAGGGAGTTGGAAGCAGGCCTTGGGTACAGCACAGCTGCCCTAGGCCATGGAAGACTGCCTAATAGATTGTTGTAAGGAACAAATGACTTGGCTGCTTGCTCTATCACTGTACCAAGAAGGGGCAGCAAATGTTCTTAAAAAATACAATGTACCTAGCCTTGCAGTTTGTCTTTCTCATGCTCTGCTTCAAAGTTGGCTCAATATATACAGCCTGACTTCACCAATAAACAGTTTCCTCCTCTGCATCCCAGAGAAGGGATTCCACCTGACCCCGCTTTGACCCTATTTTTCAATCCCCCATCACCTTCCCTCTGGACCTGACCGATCTAGCCATGCTGGTCAAGGCACTGGTTCTCATTACTTGGAATATTTTTTGCTATTCTCTTCTGCCTTGGAGCATTTCCATTGAGAAGTCAGCTGCTAGCCTTGTCAGAGCTCCCTTGTATATTACTCCCTGTTTCTCCCTTGATGCCTTTCAGATTCTTTCTTTGTCTTGGAATTTTGCCATTTTAATTGTGATGTGTCTTGAAGTGGGCCTCTTTGGGTTCCTCTTGATTGTGATTCTCTGTGTTTCCTGGATTTGTGTGATGTTTTCTCTTATGAAATTAGGGAAGTTTTCCATCATTCCTTTTTCAAACAGGGTTTCTATCCTTGCTCTTCTTCTCTTTCTGTTATCCCTATTATATGGATATTGTTACATTTCATGTTGTCTTGGAACTCCCTTACCACCTGTTCATTCTTTCAGGTTCTCTCTTCCTTTTCTTGCTCTATCTGGGTGCTTTTTTCTACCTTGTCATCCAAATCCCTGATTTGATCCTCTGCTTCATCCAGCCTGCTTGTAATTTCTTCTAACATGTTTTTTATTTCTGAGATTTTATTGTTAATTTCTTCCTGGTTTTGTTTATAGTTTGTATTTCCTGTTTCATGTTGATGTAGTTCTCACTCAGTTCCTTGTAGTTTTCTGTGAGTTCCATGAGCATCTTTATAACCACTAATTTGAATGCTTTATTTGATACTTTTGTTACCTCCATTTCATTTAGCTCTTTTAGTGAGGAGTTTTCCCTTCCTTTTAATTGCATGTTCTTCTTTTTTGTCTCCCTATTTTAGGTGACTCTTTTTGTTTGTTTATGCACTTCCTGATATTTCACTTTGCTAGCTGTCTTTGTAGGGTGAACCTCTATGGTACAAATTCTATGAGGTTCAGTGGTGGTGTGGTCTCTTTGATCATCTTGTCTGGGTGCTCTAGATTTGCCCTTTCTTCTGTTTGTGTGGGCTCTCTTGTTGTACTTTGGTTTTGACCTTTAGTGGTTCCTTTGTTGGTGGTTTTCTCCTATAGCAAGTATACTGATATTCGCAGCTCCCACCCATTTTTGTATGTGAGCAGTGGCAGAGGGTAGGCAAAATGGATTAAGACAGCAGGAGAGTATTTTATGGGATTTAAAGTACCAGCAAGTATAGAAGTGATAGGAGATTCTTTGAATAAGTAGAGTGTTAACTGACAAGAAATATATGATTTGGATAGCCAGAATAGGAAGTACACGATCATGAACTGTGTGTTATCAGAACACAGGTGAAGTGTAAGAAGGAAAACTAAAATACAAGAAAGAGAGAATAAGGAAAACCAGTCAAACAATGCAATTAAACAGGAAACTAAAATGAGGAAAACTAAGCATAAAGAAGAGAAAAATACTAACAAAATAAAAGTAGTAAAATGGCAAGGTAATAATAATACACATACACAATAAAATGCTAGCTCTATGGGATAGCAGCGTGACATTTGCCTCAGTTTTTCAGTTTTGGGGGTTAGCCTTGTGTTCCCCCTTTCAATCTGTCTCTGGACCCTTTGTAACTACAGGTCTTATTGTGTTACTTGGGGGAAGAGAAAAAAAGACAAAAAAGAGAAAGGATCCAAAAAGAAAAGAAAAAGCTAACAATAAGACTCCTGCTGACTTTAAAACTGTTCAGCGAGTTCTGCTGGTCTTCCTAGATGTCACAAGAAGAGGGCAGCTGAGCTTTGCTTTTCTCCCTTCCTATGGTTTTGAGAGGATGGGGACCAGGTCTGGATCGAAATAATCACAGTTTCTGGGCCTCAGGCCCAGGACCTCCTTGAGCTGCCAGGCTCAAATCAGCCACTCAGCAGCTCACAGAATGAGCCGATCTCTGGCACAGAGCCCCAAACAAGTGGGGCATACCTTTCTGCTCAGCCACTCAATATGGGGACAAAGTGTGTGCATGGTTCCGCTCAGCTACTATCTCTGGGCACTCAGTGTGAGACAAGTGGGGCTCATGGTTAGGCTCAGCTACCGTCTCTGGGTGCAGGAAAGCTGAAATCACCCTTGGAGCGAGCCAGCTGCTGCTGGAGAATTCCTTATAAAGCAGCTGACAGCAGTTCTTAAAAAGCACATGGCTTTTCACACAGCCCAACTTTCCATCCAGTCAGGAGACTGAGTCAGGTCTGACACAGCCCAACTCCTCCCTTCTCCAGGTATTGCCCGGCACCCAATTTCTCTGATATCAGCGTCCACAGTCCCAGAGGGTTTGTATGAGCAGTGTGTGTCTCCTCTTTTGTCTCTATTCCTCCCAGTGACTTCCAGCATCCAGGTCCCTCCTGTTGCTGGGCTGCCCTCCAGGTTCCAGTAGGGGAGAAAGCTGATGCTCTAACTCTCCTCCCCATATCCTGTGGCAGGTGCTGGGCTAGAGGCTGCATTAGCCTTGGACCCTGCACAGATCCCAGGGACCTTACGGTCCTAGCACATTCTCCACTGTATTTCAATATCATCTGCAATTTTTTTTGCCACTAAAGCTCATATAAGCTGGGATTCCATTGGCTGTTCACTGTGTTTCTCAGAAGATTGGCTAGGTGTTCCAGCTGGGCACAGAGAGAACTGGGCTTTGCTCCCACCTACCTTGCCGCCATCTTCTGACCTATTCGTAGGTATTTTATTTTTCTTGCTATATCAAATGGCATTTTTCTCCTGATTTCTGTTTCTGATATTTCCTTCTTGGTATACAAAAATGCCTTGATTTCTAAATACTGACTTTGTACAGTGTTGTTTTGCCAAATTCATTTATTNTCATCTGCAATTTTTTTTTACCACTAAAGCTCGTATAAGCTGGGATTCCATTGGCTGTTCACTGTGTTTCTCAGAAGAATGGCTAGGTGTTCCAGCTGGGCACAGAGAAAACTGGGCTTTGCTCCCACCTACCTTGCCGCCATCTTCTGACCTATTCGTAGGTATTTTATTTTTCTTGCTATATCAAATGGCATTTTTCTCCTGATTTCTGTTTCTGATATTTCCTTCTTGGTATACAAAAATGCCTTGATTTCTAAATACTGACTTTGTACAGTGTTGTTTTGCCAAATTCATTTATTAGGTCGAGAAGTTTTTTTGTGGAGTATATAGTATTTTCTATGAACACCTACATGCCATCTGTAATCAATGCCAGTTTTGTTTCCTGTTTTCCAATTTGAATACCGTTTATTTCCTTTCTTGTCTGATTGCTGTGGCCAGAACTTCCAATACTATGTTGAATAGAAGTGGAGAAAGTGTACAACCTTGTCTTGTCCTTTGCCCATTTTTTTATTTAATTATTATTCAAGTAAAGTTTTGTCTTATATTCCAAGCCCTGCCCACCCCCCCAATGCTCCCCACCTACCTCACATTTCCACCCCCCACCTTAGTTATTGTCCATGTGTCCTTTATACTTCTTCCTGTGAATCCTTCTCCTTTTCCCTTGTGATTCTCTCCCCTCTCCCCTCTGATTCGTGTCAGCGTGTTCTGCATTTCAGTGTCTTTGGTCATATTTTGCTTGCTTGTTTGTTTTCTTGTTTAGGTTCCTGCTAAAGGTGAGATGATACAGTATTTGTCTTTCACTGCCTGGCTTATTTCACTCAGCATAATGCTTTGCAGTTCCATCCATGATGCTACAAAGGGTAGGAGCTCCTCTTTCTCTCTTCTCCATAGAATTCCATTGTGTAACTGTACCATAGTTTTTTGATTCAGTCATTGACCGATGGGCATCTAGGTTGCTTTCAACTTTTGGCTATTGTAAAATGTGCTGCTATGAACATTGGGGTGCACAGGTTCTTTTGGATTGGTGTTTCAGGGTTCTTAGGATATACTCCTAACAGTGGAATTGCTGGGTCAAAAGGCATATTAATTTTTGTTTCCTTAGAAAATTCCATACTGTTTTCCACAGTGGTTGTACCAGTCTGCAATCCCACCAACAGTGAACTAGGGTTCCCTTTTCCCCACAACCTCTCCAACATTTGTTGTTTGTTGCTTTGTTTATGATGGCCATTCTGACTGGTGTAAAGTGGTATCTCACTGTGGGTTTAATTTGCTTCTCTCTGATAGCTAGTAATATCGAGCATCTTTTCATGTGTCCCTGGATCCTCTCTATGTCCTCTTTGGAGAAGTGTCTGTTCAAGTCCTTTGCCCATTTTTTAATTGGGTTGCTTGTCTTCTTAGAGTGGAGTTGTGTAAGTTCTTTGTATATTTTGGAGATTAAACCTGTGTCTGAGGTATCATTGGCAAATATGTTTTCCCAAACAGTTGCTTCTCTTTTTATGTTTTTTGTTCATTTCATACAGCATTTAATTAAGACTGTTATCAACAGAGCTCCAACAGAATGAGGCCAACATTACGGACCTCAATCTTGCCCGTTACTGTCCCAGCACCAGCCAGCTGAAGAAATTCCATAAACCATCAAAGTCTACCTGAGAAACTCAGATGGCTTTTCTTTACATTTGTGTACTGACCTTTGCCATTGGTTCAGGTATTCATCTGGTCATAGACTGGATCAGTGATTGTACAGATTGCCATGGCCCACAGGAATCCAGGGTAAAGTCTGTTACCTGTATTAAAGTTTGCCCAATTAGTTGATTGAATGCCTTCCAGAGTCCAGGAACCATTAATCACTAAGTTCAGGGGCAAATATTTTTTCACTATTCTAGTTGGATGACTCCACATGTTTGTCAGCTGTCTGCAGGATACACATAAATAAAGTGTCAGTTATTCCTCTAAGAATCCCCCTGAAGAGTCAACAGCAGCTTTATTTGGAGAAAGTGCCACAGTTGCTTGAGGGTTACATGATCTACTTGTGGTATTTTCTTAAACGTTCTGATGCCTCTTACGATTACCACTGAGGTGCAAGTCACCATGTTTTGGGGTGGGTGGCAGGAAAATATTTGTCTTCTACATAAGAAGTACAGTACTGGAGGCATGCATGGGGCTCCTAGAAAGCAAGCCTTGTGTACAGTTCTTGGGCTCCAAGGTGGAACAATTTTTCTCTCAGGCTACTTTATTTATTTATTCACCTATTTATTTATTTATTTAAAATTTTATTTATTTTTAAAATTTAATTCTTATTCAAGTACAGATTTCTGTTTTATATTCCCTGCCCTGCCGCCCCCAGTCCTCCCCACCTCCCTCCCATTTCCGCCTCTCACCTTAATTATTGTCCATGTGTCCTTTATACTTTTTCATGTGAGTCCCTCCATTTTCCCCCTATGATTCTCTCCTCTCTCCTCTCTGGACCCTGTCAGCCTGTTCAGTATTGGAGTGTCACTGGTCATATTTTGCGTGCTTGTCTGTTTTGTTGTTTACATTGCTGTTAAAGGTTAGATGATATGGTATTTGTCTTTCACTACCTGGCTTATTTCACTCAGCATAATGCTTTGCAGTTCCATCCATGATGCTACAAAGGGAAGCAGCTCCTTCTTTCTGCAGCATAGAATTCCATTGTGAAAATGTACCATAGCTTTTTGATCCAGTCATTTACCAATGGGCATCTAGGTTGCTTCCACCTTTTGGCTATTGTAAAATGTGCTGCTATGAACATTGGGGTGCATAGGTTCTTTTGGATTGATGTTTCAGGGTTCTTAGGATATACTCCTAACAGTGGAATTGCTGGGTCAAAAGGCACATCCATTTTTAGTTTTCTTAGAAAGTTCTATACTGTTTTCCATAGTGGTTCTACAAGTCTGCAATCCCACCAACAGTGAACTAGGGTCCCCTTTCTCCACAATTTATCCAGCACTTGTTTGTTTCTTTGTTTATGACGGCCATTCTGACTGGTGTAAAGTGGTATCTCATTGTGGATTTAATTTGCATCTCACTTGATAGCTAGCGATATTGAGCATCTTTTCATGTGTCTCTGGATCCTCTGTATGTCCTCCTTGGAGAAATGTCTGTTCAAGTCCTTTGCCCATATTTTATTTGGGTTACTTGTCTTCTTTGAGTGGAGTCGAGTGAGTTCTTTGTATATTTTGGAGATTAAACCTTTGTCTATGGTACCATTGGCAAATATGTTTTCCAAATTATTGCTTTTCTTTTTATCTTGATACTGTTTTCCTTAGCCATGCAGCAGCTTTTACTTTTGATGAGATCCCATTTGTTTATTCTTTCCTTTATGTCCCTTCCTCTAGAGGACGTATCAGCAAAAATATTGCTGTGTGAAATATCTGACATTTTCCTGCCAATGTTCTCCTCCAGGGGTTTAATGGTGTCACGGCTTATATTTAAGTCTTTTATCCACCTTGAATTTATTTTGGTGTATGGTGTAAGTTGGTGCTAGAGTTTCATTTCTTTTGCACATAGCTGTCCAGTTGTCCCAACACCATTTGTTGAAGAGGCTATCTTTACCCCATTTTATGATACTGCCCCCTTTGTTGAATATTAATTGACTGTAGAGAATTGGGTTTATTTCTGGGTTCTCTATTCTGTTCCATTGGTCTATGTGCCTGTTTTTATGCCAGTAACAGGCTGTTTTGATTACAGTGGCCTTGTAATACAGTTTGATATCAGGTATTGTGATCCCTCCTATTTTGTTCTTCTTTCTCAAAATTGTGGCTGCTATTCGAGTTGTTTTATGGTTCCATATAAATTCTTGAAGTGTTTGTTCTATGTCTGTGAAAGATGCCATTGGTACTTTAATAGGTATTGCATTGAATCTGTAAATTGCTTTGGGTAGTATGGACATTTTGATGATGTTAATTCTTCCAATTCATGAGCATGGTATATGTTTCCATTTGTTTGTGTCTTCCTTGATTTCTTTCTTCAGTGTTGTGTAGTTTTCTGCATACAGGACTTTTATATCCTTGGTTAGGTTTATTCCAAGGTATTTTATTTTTGTTTTTGCTATATCGAATGCGATTTTTCCCCCTGATTTCTGCTTCTTCTGTTTCATTGTTAGTATACAAAAATGCCTTTGATTTGTGGATATTGACTTTGTATCCCACTGTTTTGCCAAATTCATTTATTAGTTTGAGTGGTTTTTTGGTAGAGGCTATAGGCTTTTCCATGTACACTATCATGGCATCTGCAAACAATGCCAGTTTTATTTCCTCCTTTCTGATTTGGATGCCTTTTATTTCCTTTTCTTGTCTGATCGCTGTGACTCAAACTTCCAATACTATATTCAATAGAAGTGGTGCAAGTGGACAACCTTGTCTTGTTCCTGATCTTAGTGGAAAAGATTTTAGTTTTTGCCCATTGAGTATGATGTTGGCTGTAGGTCTTTCATATATGGCCCTTATTATTTTGAGGAATGTTCCCTCTATTCCCATTTTTCTGAGTATATTTATCATAAATGGGTGATGTACCTTATCAAAAGTTTTTTCCCCATCTATTGATATGATCATGTGATTTTTGTCTTTGATTTTGTTTATATGATGTATTACATTTACTGATTTGAGAATATTGAGCCATCCTTCCATACCTGGGATGAATCCCACTTGGTCATGGTGAATGACCTTTTTAATGCGTTGTTTGATGCAGTTTGCCAATATTTTGTTGAGGATTTTAGAGTCTATGTTCATCAGTGATATTGGCCTGAAGTTTTCTTCCTTTGTTGTATTTTTATCTGCTTTTCAAAGTAAGATGATGCTCGCTTCATGATAAGAAATTGGGAGTTTCCCATCATTTTGGAGTCTTTGGAGTAGCCTGTGAAGAATAGGAGTGAGCTCCTCCTTAAATGCTTTGTAGAATTCTCCTGTGAAAGCATCTGGTCCAAGGGGTTTTGAGTGACAGGAGTTTTTTCATTATTGCTTCAATTTCATCTGCTGTTATTGGTCTGTCCAGGTTTTCTGTTTCTTTTTCGTTGAGTTTTGGAAGATTATATTTTTCTAGAAATTTGTCCATTTCACCTAGGTTTTCAAATTTCTTGGCATACAGTTCTTCATAGTAATTTCTTACAATCCCTTGTATTTCTGTGGTATCAGTTGTAATTTCTCCTCTTTCATTTCTGATTGTGTTTATCAGTGTCCACTCTCTTGTTTTCTTAATGAGCCTACTTAAAGGCTTGTCTATTTTGTTTATCTTTTCAAAAAACCAACTCCTGGATTCACTGATCCTTAGAATTGTTCTTTTAGTCTCTATGTCATTTAATTCTGCTCTGATCTTGGTTATTTCCTTCTTTCTACTTCCTCTGGGCTGTCTTTGTTGTTATTCCTCAATTTCTTGCCGGAGTCGGGTTAGGTTGTTTGTTTGAAATGTTTCTGTCTTCTTTAGGCAAGCCTGTACTGCTATGAACTTCCCTTTCAGGACTGCCTTTGCTGTGTCCCATAAGTTTTGGGTTATCGTGACTTCATTTTCATTTGTTTCCAGAAACTTTTTTATTTCTTCCCTAATTTCAATCTTGACCCATTTGTTGTTTAATAGCATACCCTTCAGTCTCCATGATTTGCAGTGTTTTGCATTTTTTCCTTTGGGGTTGGTTTCCAATTTCAGTTTCTTGTGGTCACAGAAACTGCTTGGTATGATTTCAGTTTTCTTGAATTTGTTGAGACATGTTTTGTGTCCTATCATGTGGTCTATCTTTGAAAACGTTCCATGTGCATTTGAGATGAATGTGTATTTAGCTTCTTGGGGACGAAGGGCTCTATAGATATCAGTCAAGTCCATTTTATCTAGGGTGTGGTTTAATGCCACAATATCTTTGTTGATATTTTGTTTGAAAGATCTGTCCATTTTTTACACTGGGGTGTTAAAATTGCCTACTATAATTGTGTTGCTGTCAATATCTTTCTTGTGGTCCTCTAAGATTTTCTTTACATATTATGGTTCTCCTATATTGGGTGTATATATATTTACCATGTTAATGTCTTCTTGGTGGATTCTTCCCTTGAGTAGTATGAAGTGACCTTCTGGGTCTCTCTTTATGGTCCTTTTTTTTGAAATCTATTTTATCTGATAGAAGAATTTGTACCCCAGCTTTTTTTTTCTTGTCCATTTGCTGGGAACATTTCTTTCCATCCTTTCACTTTTAGTCTGTTATGGTCTTTTGACCTGAGGTGGGTCTCATGTATGTGTGGGTCATACTTTCTTATCTATTCTGGTATTCCATGTCTTTTGATTGTAGCATTTAATCCATTTATGTTTAAGGTTATTATGGAAAGGTAGTTATTCATTGCCATTTATGTACCTGTGTTTCTTTCTGTCTGTCTCTCTTTCTTCCTTTCCTTAAAGCAGTCCTTTTAGTATTTCTTGTAGAGTTGGTTTGGTGGAGGCATATTCTTTTAGATTTGTTTTATCTTGGAAGCTCTTTATTTGGCCTTCTATGTTGTTTGAGAATCTTGCTGGGTAAAATAGCCTTGGTTGTAGGCCTTTGTTTCTCATTACTTGGAATATTTCTTGCCATTCTCTTCTTGCTTGGAGTGTTTCCATTGAGAAGTCAGTAGCCAACCTTATTGGGGCTCCCTTGCATGTTACTTCCTTTTTCTCCCTTGCTGCCTTTAAGATTCTCTCTTTGTCTTGTAGTTTTGCCATTTTAATGATGATGTGTCATGATGTGGGCTTCTTTGGTTTTCTGTTGATTGGGACTCTCTGTGATTCCTGGATTTGTATGACTTTTTCTCTCACCAAATTAGGAAAATTTTCACCCTGGCTGGTGTAGCTCAGTGGATTGAGCACGGGCCTACGAACCAGACGATCGCGGTTCAATTCCCAGTCAGGGCACATGCCTGGGTTGCAGGTCAGTTCCCGGCAGGGGTCAGTTCCCAGTAGGAGATGCACGAGAAGCAACCATACATTGATGTTTCTCTTCCTCTCTCCTTCCCTTCCCCTCTAAAGATAAATAAATATTTTTAAAAATTTAGGAAAGTTTTCCATTATTAATATTCAAATAGGTTTTCTATCTCTTTCTTCTCCTTCTGGTATTCTTATAAGTTCAGAAATTGTATTCTGCATTTCCTCTTGGCCTTTGCTGATGGTTTCTATTTCCTTTCTCATGTTGATATTGTTTGGTGAGTTCATTGTAGCTCCCTTGTAATTTCTGGTAGCTCTTTGTAAGCTCTTTGAATTTACTGATAACCAGTGCTTTGAATTCAATATCTGATAGCTGACTTGCCTCTATTTCATCTAACATTCTTTCTGAGGCTTCCTCCTTTTCTTTCATTTGGGGATCGTTTCTTTGTCTTCCCTTTGTTTGTGAGACTCTTCTTGTTAGCCTCAGCTTCTTAAATTGATGTGTTCTGATTCCCTGGGTTTATGGTGTGGTATTCTGTGGTAGATACCTGTGAAATTCAGTGGTGTAGTCTGCTGCAGGAATGTTGGTGTTCTCAGCTTCCATGTACTCCTTTTTTGTGTGTACGTCTGATCAGTTGGAGGGGGAGGCAAAATGGTTTATGACAGCAGAAGAATATTTTATATTATTTACAGTCACAGGCAGTAGAGAAGAAATAGAAAATCTTCAGGCTATATATAGCGTTAACTGTAATGTTCAACCCAACTTGCCACTTTTAAGAATTGATGGACAGAAGATAAGTCTTTTATTGAGAAGGGAAGGCTTATGAGTTGTATCTAGAAAGCAGTGAGGTTGCAGGTGGTCAGATTCTGAGGTAAGGTGAGAGTAAAGGATAGTAAGTAGGTGAGGAAATTGAGCTAATCACTACAGTAGTAGAATTCAGGAACCTGTAAAGACGTCTAAGATCCGAGAGATGTGTTGTGAAGTAGTTACTGTTGTATAGAAGAGCTATTATTTACAATAATATTAGAGCAAGAATCATATGACAAACTCTATGTGATGTGTCTGAATGGGGGGTATGGAGGTTTGGGTAGTATGCCAAGGAAACAAGTGGTGTGAAGTATAGAATATTAGCAATACACTGTGGAGGAAAGAAAAGGGGAAACCTGTCAAATAATACGACATCACCAGCGAAGACTAAGAAACCTACAGAGAAAGAGGAGGAATACAAGAATACTATTAAAATGTAAAAGAAGTGAGTATAACAAAACAAAACATAATACAACTATGCAGCAACTTGAGGCTTCTCTGCTATAGCAAAGTGAAATTTGTCTCTCTGTCTCTATTGTTGAGATGCCCCCTCTTTGGGTCCCACTATTGTCCTTTCGCAGTTCCCAGTTGTTTGTGTCTGTTGTGGGTAAAATAAAACAAAGCAACAACCAAACAAACAAACCAACAGAAAAAAAAGCAGGAGAAAGGAGGAATAAGTGAAAGTTTGGGAAGAAAGGAAGGACTAAAACAGAAAAAATAAAGGAGAGGAACAAAGTATTGAAAGATAAACAATAAAATTTTAAAAATATAAGATTACTTAGGAAAAAAGTTGCTACACACACACACACACACACACACACACACACATACACACACACCAACAACAAACATCCCTTGTTTGTTTCAAACTGTCCAACCCAGTTTTTCTGGTGGCAGCAGGACCTCTCTGTGGGCTGGGGTACAGACACGCATGCTCACGCACTTGTGCCAGCCAGGCTGTCAGACTGGGGTGCGAGCACCCGCACATTCGGCAGGCTGCCTGGGTCCCGAGGGATCTGGCAGGGTCCTTCCCGGTCCTTCCCAGTCCTGTGGCGGGAGTCAAGTGCTCTCGTCCTTCCTCTGGATGGCTGCTGGGTTGGGTTGGAAGTAAGGCAAGCTGCTGTCGCAGAACACCTCAGTTCACTTTCCAATAAAGACTTCTCCACAAAGCCTGCCTTTCAGCCCAGCCCAATCCCCAGATGACCAGTGAGGACAATGCTCTTCTCAATTCTTACGGGCTGGAAGTCTGGCGAGCTGGCGACTACAGAGTTTGCAGTTGAACAAGGCCCTCTGTCTTTGTTACCCTTTACGTAAATTTAAGCAGACAGGTCTCTGCCCGGTATTGCCCAGCCTTGCTTAGACAGGGAGGGAGGGAATCAGTTCTCTCCCAAGGACTCTATAGCAGGCCCAAGGCTCCCACAGAGTCTGCTGTAGACCTGCTGGGTGCCGGGCTTCTGAAGCACCCTCTGTAGTAGGCTCCCCAGCGCTGGTCCCAGACCCTCTGTACCTGGGCCTCAGTGGCAGCACTGAGGCTGTTAGGCGCCAGCCCCCGCGGCCGCCACTTTACTCAGGTTCCGGAGTCCTCACTGACCTGTAGCTGTCTGGTCCCTCTGTCACACTCTCTGGTCTCTCATTTTCATAAATGCTGGGGAAGTGTTGGTTGATTGTGCTGTTCCTCAGAAGATCCACCAGAATTTTCTCCCAGGGGTATGGGAACTGGAATTATTCCGGTTCCCATACTGGAACAATTGTTCTGGAATTCTTACTCCGTCACCATCTTAAATCTCTCTCCTCTTTGCCCGTTTTTAACTGGATTGTTTGCCTTCCTGTAGTGGAGTTGTGTGAGTTCTTTATATATTTTCAAGATCAAACCTTTGTCCAAGGTATCACTGGTAAATATATTTTCCCATATGGTTGGTGCCCTTTTCATTTTGTTGATGTTTTCTTCAGCTGTGCAGATGCTTTTTAACTGGTTTTTTTTTCTCCCAAATTGAAACAACTACCTTATGTTTACCATTCATTTTCAAATTGTTTCAAAGGTCTGTGAGGTCTAATTATGGTGTTACCTTGATTGAGGGATTTATTTTCTGAATCTCTGGATTCATAAGGTTTAAAATAGGTAACATCACCCCAATTAACTTAATAAATAATAAATAATAAAATAAAAAAGGAAGTATCTCTGTAGTGTATGAGTTTAAGAAATGATTCAGTTAGGTGAAACATCAAAGGACACTTGGTGGCAGCAGGTTGTCCCTACTCTTACCTAGGCATTTTGGTCAACAAGAATAGAAGAAGTAAGAACCTGAAGCCTAGGTCATAAGAAATCAGACAAGTAACAATCAGGAGATTCCTAGGGTTTGGGTCTGATGGAAGAATTCAGGAAAATGTCTTGTCTCTGTGTTTCTCCTTGAGTATGTAACAGAAAAGAGAAAGAGAGCACCTACACCCCAGTCCTGGGTGGCCCACTGGCTCTGTGACCTCAGGCAAGTCCCTTGACCTTCCTGGGCCTCTATTTCTTTATATGTAAAGTGTAGCCTAGGGGTCCATCAACCAAATATGTATACACTGCCTGCTCTGTGCTAGGCATTGAACTAGAAACAGGTTTTTGTCCTCATGGAGCTTACACTCTAGTGAGGAAGACAAGTGACAGCCAAGTAAATAACAAATGTATGATCACGCATGAGCTTTGTAGAGCTTGAGACATGCAGGTCTTGAGAACCCCACACTTTAAAGAGCATAAAACAACTGGGAACCTAGCACCTCTTCAGCGTCTCCACCCTGGCAGACCATTAGACCCAGAAAACCTTATATTAACATGGATCCATGGGGCCCACCCCCAAAATATCCAGTCAGAATTCTGGAGATGAAGCCCTTAATGAAATTAACCAACCAACCTTTCCGTTCTTGTTTGGCCCAGAAAATTTTGACTCGTTCACGAATGTGCCTGTCCTCACGCAGTTTCTTCTGCCACTGACGTAATTCTTGAATTTCAGGATCACAGCGAACCTGGAAAATCCCCACAAAGCTTTAGTTCCCTTTCTACTTTTCTATGCCTCAGCTTGTTAGCCCTGCATAGAAAATCCCTTACAAACCAATTTGATAGACTTTTGATTCTAAATGAATTATCTCTACTCCTAAAAAGCTTATGTAAAATTTGAACATAAATGAGGTCGTGTGAAGATTTGCAATTCTCACAGTGGGTGGAAAACGTTCTAAATCCATGTTTTCCAATAGAAATACACTATAGCTATATATGTAATTTTAAATTTCCTTGCAGTCTCATTTTACAAAGTGAAAACAAGCTAGTGACATTATTTTTAAGAATATATTTTATCTGACCTTAGAGATCCAAAATATAATTTTGACATACCATCAATATAAAAACATTACTTATGAGATAATTTCACTTTCTGCTTTCCATATGAAGTCTTCAACATCTCATATATATTTATACTTACAGCACATCTCAAGTTGGCCTAGATTCATTTTAAGTGCTCAATAGTCACTTGCAGTTGGTGGTTATTTACTAGACAGCAGAGTTCTAAATTAATCACAGTTAATTTATCAAGCACAGTTCTGTTTAATACCAATTTATTGAGTGCCTACTGCATACGGGGATTTATGCTAAACACTGGGAATACTGATATAATTAATGGTAATTATAATTATTAGTTATATTTTATTATATAGCTCATATTATTCAGCATGTATGTCCCAGGCATTGTTTAAGTATTTTAGAAATTTTAATCAACAAAACAACCTAATAAAGCAGGAATGATTATTCCCATTCCACTGAGTTTAAACAGCTTGCAAAGTCACAGAGCTAAGAAATGGTAGAGTTGGGATTCAACCACAGACAGACTGTTCTGTCCTTGAGGGAGTCTAGTAAGAGGCACAAGATATACTGAAGTAAGACTAATGAGGTGTGGTGAGAGTAAGAATATCATAGGTACAAGGGAACACAAAGTGGGCACTGAACTCATCCTGGAATGGTCAGGAAACATTCACGGAGGAGGTGACCTATAGGCTGAGTTTTGAAGCATGAACTACAGTCAGAGGGGCAGAGGGGTGGGGCAGAGGGGGTGGAGTGTAATGGTCTTTCAGAGAGAAACCCAAGCCTGTGCAAAGGTGAAGAGGGCGAACAGTCTTGGCTGATCCAGAATTCCAAGGTGAGAAAGCAGTAGAGGACACAAAAACCACAGCCACTCACACCCAACTCCTTTCTGCTTCATCCTTCTACTTCTACACTGGCTGGAGAATACTCCTCATGAGGTGAATTCCTAGACTAAAATGGAGTGATTTTATGTATGTGGGTGTATATCAACTTTATTTTGAAATATATGTTAAAGTTTCAATGACTCCTGAGAGACAGCTTGAGAAATATATCCCCATGATAATGAATTCCTGGCTCAGCTCTTTAGATTAACCGTAAACACAGTCACTTTGGGGCATTCCTTGTTTAATGGACTCTGTTCATTTTAAATGTGGTAGTAGTTTTTTATATTCTGGAAGAAGTACCTATATTGGAACTAGTATGTGGAACTGAGGTTGTCACACACTGCAAGTCTAGATCAATGTGCCCCTTTCTAGGCAGTGGCCCTCTCCCATATAACCGCGGATCCTAGGTGCCCAAAGAGGTTGATTTCTGTGCTCTTGAAGCCACAACTCAGACCTGCTGACCTGACATCCAGAAACTGGAGTCTCAGCTGCTGAGAGGGATGCAGGATACGCTGAAGCAGAAATGGAAATCCCACATACCCACAGGATCCAGTGTTTTATGGGAAATGAATGAAGAAGCCCCAGAGAGGAAAGCGCAGGAGAACACAGGCTTGTCTAAAAAGGAAGTTCCTTCCCAGCTGTACTGCATGTGATATTGTCACAGTCAGGGGCCAACCTCCTGCTTTTCTGGAATGCCACTGGGTCTGTGGCTTCCTATTCTAGTCATTGGGATCCAAGTTTCCTACTGTGATCACTGCAAATATTTGAGTTTTTAAGTGCTTTTATTGATTATGGTATTACTGTTTTCCCAATTTTCCCCCTTTATCCCCCCTCCACACTGCCCCCCAACCCTCCAGCACTCCCCCCTCCTTAGTTCATGTCTATGGGTTGTATATAGAAGTTTTTGAATTCTCTGTTTCCTATACCATTTTTTATATCTCCCCATCTATTTTATGCCTCCTAATTATGCCTCTTTTTCCCCTGTACCTTTCCCACCCTATTCCTCCCTTACCCATCCCCATTGAACTCCCTCCATGTGATGTCCATTTCTCTGATTCTGTTCCTGTTGTGGTTGTTTGCTTAGTTATTGTTTTCATTGTTTTTTTTTTCTTTTAGGTTCATTTGTTGATAGTTGTGAGTTTGTTGTCATTTTACTGTTCATATTTTTATCTACTTTTTCTTAGATAAGTCCCTTTATAATTTCATATAATAATGGCTTGGTGATGATGAACTGCTTTAACTTGACCTTATCTGGGAAGCACTTTATCTGCCCTTCCACTTTACATGAAAGCTTTGCTGGATAGATTAATCTTAGATCTAGGTCCTTGCCTTTCATGATTTCAAATACTTCCTTCCAGCTCCTTCTTGTCTTCAAGGTTTCTTTTGAGAAATCACCTGATAATCCAATGGGTACTCCTTTGTAGGTAACTGTCTCCTTTTCTATTGCTGCTTCGAGGATTCTCTCCTTAATTTTCATCTTGGGTAACTTAATGATGATGTGCCTTGGTGTGTTCCTCTTTGGGTTCAATTTCTTTGGGATTCTCTGGGCTTCCTGGACTTTCTGGAGGTCTATTTCCTTCACTAGACTGGGGAAGTTTTCCTTCATTATTTGTTGAAATAAGTTCTCAATTTCTTGCTGGTGTTCTCCTTCTGACACCCCTATAATTCGGATATTGAAACATTTCAGGTTGTCCCAGAGAATCTTCAGTCGTCTTCATTTTTTGGATTCTTCTTTCTCCATCCTGATCTGGTTGGATGCTTATTTCTTCCTTTTGTTCCAAATCATTGCTTTGAATCCTGGTTTTCTTCCTGTCACTGTTGATTCCCTTAATATTTTGCTTTATTTCATTTTAGACATCTTTCATTTGTTCTTTCATTTTTCAACCAAGCTCAATCAGTTCTATGAGCATTTTGATTACCAGGGCTTAAATTCTTCATCAGATAGGTTGGCAATCTCCTCATTGCTTAGTCCTGAGGTTTTGCTCTGTTCTTTCATTTGGGCCATATTTCTTTGTCTTGGCCCAGCTGATAGGTTGTAAGGCAGTAGGGCCTTAGGTGTTCACTCCAGCAGGGAAGCCCTCTTCGCTACAAAACAGCACTGCCTAAGGGGGAGGGGACAGAGAGGAAGCAGTATAGCTCACCTGCTTATCTCTAGCACAGTTTTCATCTCTCCTGTGAGACTAGGAGAAAATCCCACTGCAGCAACCCCAACAGTAGCCCACAGTCAGCTCTAACTCTCAGTTTTCCCCTTAAGCCCACCAAGCTCTGTAGCCAGCCCCACCCCTCAGCTACCTCTCCAAGGTCTCTCTGAGTCAGCCGTGTTGTCTGTCCCCTTACTGGTCTAGTTGTTTTGGTTGATTTTTTCTTTCGTTCCTTGGTTGTTGGAGTTCCATGCAGTTTGATTTTCTGGCACTTTTGGTTGTTTATTGATTTTA
Source organism: Sturnira hondurensis (assembly GCF_014824575.4). NCBI lineage: Eukaryota > Metazoa > Chordata > Mammalia > Chiroptera > Phyllostomidae > Sturnira > Sturnira hondurensis. Next base: position 242,310 of record NW_028082003.1, read on the forward strand.
GATTGGTTGTTATCCTCCTTTTGGTTGTGCAAGGAAGACGAGGGTTTCTACCTACACCTTCATCTTGGCCGGAACTCCAAATATTTGAGTTTTAACTTTTTAGAGACAACCACACATCCAACTGTGGGACACAAACACAATTCTTGAAAGGACTCAATTGAGTCTGGTTTCACTATCAATGATTTCACAGCTGCAGAACCACCATTCCCTTTTGTTTCTCCCTAGTCAATAGAGAGTTTCCATCTTTCTTCTCATTTAGTAATTTGACTTTGGGAAGCCAATTGCTCCCTCTTCCACTAGATTTTCATTAGAGTCACCAGTAACCCCAATTTTTTTAAAAAAACTGTGATAAAATACACATAACAAAATTTACCATTTTAACTATTTTACAGAGTACAGTTCAGTGGCATTAATGCATTCATAATGTTGTACAACGATCATCATTATCTAGTTCCAGAAGACTTTCACTACCCCTAAAAGAAATCCCATATGCATTAAGCAGTCACTCCTCATTCTCCCCTCTCCCTAGTCCCTGTCATCCACTAATCTTCTTTAGTCTGCATACATTATTTTTACTGTTTAGATCCAGAGTCTCTATGGATTTGCCTATCCTGGACATTTCATATAAATTGAATCATCTAATATGTTACTTTTTGTGTCTGCATTCTTTCACTGAGCATATAATACTTTCAAGTTTCATCCACATTGTAGCATGTGTCAGCACTTCTTTCCTGAACAAAATCCCATTGTATAGTTATGCCACATTTAGTTTATCCATTTACCCATTGATGGATTATTGTTAATAGAGCTGCTAAGAATATTCACGTACAAGTTTTTGTTTGAACATTTATTTTTGATTTTTTGAGTATTTACCTAGGAGTAAAGTTGTAGTTCATAATTTCAGGATTAATTTATTGAGAAATAACCAACTGCTTTTCACAGTGGCTACATCATTTTATTTCTACCAGCAGTGACTAAGAGTTCTAATTTCTTCACATCCTTGCCAATATTAGTATTTCCCAATTTAAAAATTATTATTATAGCCATCATAATGGCTGTAAAGTGGTATCTCACTGTAGTTTTGATNAAGTTTTTGTTTGAACATTTATTTTCAATTTTTTGAGTATTTACCTAGGAGTAAAGTGGTAGTTCATAATTTCAGGATTAATTTATTGAGAAATCACCAACTGCTTTTCACAGTGGCTACATCATTTTATTTCTACCAGCAGTGACTAAGAGTTCTAATTTCTTCACATCCTTGCCAATATTAGTATTTCCCAATTTAAAAATTATTATTATAGCCATCATAATGGCTGTAAAGTGGTATCTCACTGTAGTTTTGATTTCCATTTTCCTAATGATAATGACATTGAGCACCTTTTCATGTGCTCGTTGGCCATTTTTTCTTGTTTATCTTCTAGAAAGAGCCTCTCATGTTTGTTTGTTTTACAATTCTCACCGTAAGATATGTTCATTGATTTGAGAGGGGTAGGGGGAGAGAGAGAGAGATGAAAGAGTAACATCAATTCATTACTTCCTACCCACGCCCTAGCCAGCGTTGAGCCCACAACCTAGGAATGTCCCCTGACTTGGAATCAAACCTGCAACCTTTTTAGGGGGTATACAGGACAAAGCTTCCAACCAACTGAGTCACCTGGCCAAGGCTCCCATAGGTTTTTATAAGTAGGAATCTTGGGGAGGCTTCCTTCCAAGGCTTTATAATTTATTGAATGCACAAATTATTCTATAATTGTATAAATTAAGGCAATAATCAGCTGGTACAGAGGTATTTGAGCTGTGAGGTGTTGCTCACAGGTAGGGAAGATGAAAGAAGCAACTGCATGGACTTCTGAAATTAACCTTTCATAGAAGTATACATACTTCTAATTCCTTTTAGCTCAGTTGTTCCCCCTGCTTCTTGGCAAAACAGACAAAAACATAGCAACAACTATCCTCTCTGGATTATTCTCTGAAGGTTTCCTCATTGCTTTTGAGTAAAGGACTTACTATATTGCAGTTACTGGAACAGTGGCACAGTGCAAGCCCTGCAGCAATGCTCAAGAGAGTGAGCCTCCAGCCTGCTATTAGATGCCCCATACAATTTGAGAATCAAGGCTACTAGTGTGTGCTCAGGAGGAAGGGTCTGTGTGACTCATACAGTAGCTGCTTTTTAGTGAGGCAGTGTTTTCAGTGCAGTTCTAGAGAGGTCTTCTTCCAGAAAGCCCCATCTATTTTATTTTTTTTTACTTGTCTTTTTAATAATAAAGACCTATCACAGTACACACTTGAAAGAATGGAATTTCCCCCAACACCTCAGTTGGTGACAATTGACATAAAGTTCATCCAGCTTTTCTTGGTACTGGCTTACCCAAATAATCAGGAATGATTAATTTGCAAACAAATTTAAGGTAGTCAGTGAACTTTCCAATAATTTATAGGATTAAATTACAGCAAAGTTTGCTAGGCCAAAGACCATACTACTGCACAATGTTTTGGTATCTTAATAATAATCATTAATAATCAGAGCAGACATTTATGTGGTTACAGCTGCCCAGGTGATTCTAATGTACAGTCAAGGTTGAAAGCCACTGTTCTGGACTGCTCTGGACACCTAACCCCTCCACAAATGGCTCAAAGCACAGTCCCTAAACTAGCAGCATCAGCCATTACCTGAGAACTAATTTGAAATGCAAGTTCTCAGGTCACACCCACATCCTACTGACTCAAATAGTCTGGGGGTGGAGCCTAACAATTTGTGTATTAACAGGTTGTCTAGATAATTCTGATGCCAGCTAAAGTTTAACAACTCCTATGCTGTGCCCCCCATTAAATCACAGCTTCCTGGATCCCTGCCCCTTTGACAAGTTTGCTACTCTTTAAGTGGTGAGTCTACACCCCACCTTTTCAATATAGGTGAGCCTCTGAGCAAGTTCCAGAGTCTAGGCATCAATAAGGCTTGGAGATTCCATTTTTGTGGCCCTGTAATGTTCCTTCCATAATGTAAGAAAGTGGGTCTGGCCTCATGCAGGATGAGAAGCACGTGGAGTAGAACTGAAGTACCTTAGCCAATAGCCACCACCAACACCCCAGACATGTGAGAGAGGCCAGGGTGAACCTACCAATTCTGCCCATTCACCAGGTGAATGCAGACATGTGAGTTAAGGAGAAACCAGCAGAAGAACCACCCAGTTAACCAGTGAATTGTGAAAAATAGTCCATTTCTATGGTTTTTAAGTCAATAAGATTTAGCAATTCACACATAAACTTTTCCACCAAAGAAAAAGACTATATAAAAGTTGGGTGCTCCCTGGCTGGTGTAGCTCAGTTGATTGAGCGCAGGCTGTGAACCAAAGGGTCACCAGTTCAATTCCCTGTCAGGGCACATGCCTAAGTTACAGGCCAGTTCTCTCAGTGGGGTGTGTGAGAGAGGCAACCACATAATGATGCTTCTTTCCTTCTCTTTCTCCCTCCCTTCTCTGTAAAAATAAATAAATAAAATCTTTAAAAAAAAAGTTGGGTGCCTTGTATGCAGGGCTAGCTATGAAAGGCCTCACACTCCTTCTAGTGCTCTGCTGTTGCCATTGAGAAACTCTTTATAACTTTGAACAGGGGGCTCTGCATTTTATTTCACACTCAGCCGTGCAGATTATGTAGCCAGTTGTGCTAATTGGCAGTTTTCTCATTTATTTCTAGGAATTAGGTTTATCAGCTTTTGTCACATATAGGGCACATATTGTGAATGAGCAAATAAAAAGGGGTTTTTTACAGAGAGTCTGGTCAGTTGCCAAAGCATTTTGGGGACATACTAAGGAGAGCCCACTTGCAGATATAACCCAGAGTATATTTCAATAACTATGGGGCCAGGCAGGAGGAAAGGAAGGACCTGGCTTGGGAAACTAGGTTCCGAGCAGCCCAAACTCACTATTTATAGTGCTGTGGCCTATTTCAGCTTCCAGAGTAGCCCTGAAAATTGCCCTGAGAACTAGGTATAGAAACTGATAATAAAACCAGTCACCTTCATTTTGGGGTATGGTTCACACTGGGCACAAATACAGGTGTTTCTGATTAGCTCAAGGATGTTTTAAAAAACAGGATTATCTTTGACAAAAATAAAAATAAAAATATTAAGGAAAACTATCAGGAAATGATTAAGAATATATTCTTAGGGAAGAAAATGCACAGGTCAGGTCAAGTCAATGAAAAAGAGCAAACAGTTTTGAGGCCATAACCTTGTGCCAGGCACTATGCACTTGCTGTGCACAATTTCATTTATACCGTCACATATAACCCTACGAGGGCAGCACCATTATTATTCCCATTTTATAGGAAAAAAACGTGAGGCTTGGGAAAATGACGCAATTTATGGAACATGCCAGACTTGGTAAGCCAGGATTGAAAAGTGTAGCATGGCACTTGACTTACCCAGCTGTTACCTACAGAACTGCTCCTCAAACTTCAGCAAAGACTCCTCTGGGAATCTTGTTTATAGGAGACTATTCTGTGTGATGTGGGCCCAACTCCCACTCGGAGATGCACAGGACCCACACCCACGGATAGGTTCTCCCATGGGGAGTCAGGCCTGCATGTACCTATGCCACTTTGAGACTTGCTTTTTGCTAAAACTCCCTCACCCGATATTGAGGCATCAAGTGCTTACTGTAACTTCCTAAAATCTGTGCTGAACCTCCTCAGTATGTAGTGTAACTGGTTCAACCACTTTTGCCCTTGATCTGCAACATCCTTCTCTGTGATGTGATTAGGGGCATCCTCTCCTTTGTTTTCTGTAAAAGGTAACCACCTAAAGTGAACCTCTGCATAGTAAATAAGGACCATCATGTAATGTGCCCAGAAAAGCAATAAAAGCCTGTCAAGGCAAGGGTCAGGGCACTCTCCCCTTGAGAGAGTGGCTCTACCGTCCCTTTCCCTTCACAGGACTCAGTAGTCCATGTGAATTTGTCTCGTGTCTAATTCACAATGTCACAGACCCCACAAGCTGGGGTCTGCATTATTGTTAAGATGCAGATTCTGATTCAGGAGGCCTAGCTGATGTATTTTAAGCAGTTGCCACAAGGAAGATAATACCACTTGTCCATGACCACAGTTTGAGAAGAAAGGATGTAGATAATATAATAGTTTTTCCCTGCTTCTATTTTCATCCACCTGCAATCTATTCTCTCTATTGCATCCTGAGTTGTGTGAGTTTCCAATGCTGCATAATAAATGACCTCCCTATTTGGCAGCTTAAACAATAAACTCATTGTCCTGTACAGTTTCTGAGGGTCAGGAATCTAGGTGCCACTGAGCTAGGTTGTCCTGGCTCAGGGTCTCTCACGAGGTTACATTAGGATATGAGCTGGGCTGTGGTTACCTAAAGGTTTGACTGTACTGGAGAGGTTCATTCATTTTTTAATTTCTTTATTTATATTTATCCTTACCTAAGGACATTTCTTCATTGCTTTTTAGAAGGAGAGGAAAGGAGACAGAGAAACATCAATGTGACAAAGAAGTAGCAATTGGTTGCTTCCTGTATGCACCCAGACTGGGGTGGACCAGGAACCAAACCCGCAAACTAGGTATGGCACTAGTTGTGAATGAACATGCAAACCTTTGGTTATGAGATGATGTTCCAACCAACTAAGCCAGACCAGCCAGAGCTGGAGAGGCTGATTCTAAGATGGCTCACTCATATGGCTAGTGACAGAAGGCCTCAGCTTTCTGTCATTTAGGTGTCTCTGTAGGGATGCTTATGACATGCCAGCCAGCTTCCCCCAGAATGAATGGTCCAAGACAGAGGGAGAGAGGGAAAGGGGAACTGCAGAGTCTTTCATAACCTAATCTTAGAAGAGGAACACCTCTACTTCTCCCATATGCTATTGGTCACATATCAACCTTGGTACAGTTGTGGGAAGGGACTCCTCAGGGATGTGAATACCGGGACGTTGGGATCATTGGGGATTCTGTGTGGATGCTGACTGCCACAGCAAGGAGTGCAAAGTCTATACAGAAAAAGTCTAGCCATTGTTAATATAACAAGAATGGTTTACATGACTTCCATGTAACCTGGCAGCCAATTCTTCTGAGGTCAGAAGAGAGTAGGGGGCAGCCAAACAGAGCAGACTGGAACACACATATGTAAACAATGATGAGTTCACTGTACTAGTCAGAGAGGGTGGTAGATGTTGTTGAATCAGCCTGTGCACTGTGTGGTTGTTGCATTCAAAATGAGTGAGCGAGTAGTGCACTAAGCTTTAACAGTCCTCTGTGGAAAGTATTTGGATGATTCAGAAGACTGAAGCTGTGGGCAACTGGTGATTGGCAGCTTCATCAAGACAATGTGCCTGTTCATGCATCATGTCTCAAGCAGAGTTTTTCAGTGAAACATCAAATCACCTCAGTGACTCAGCTCACCTACAGCCCAGATTTGGCACACTGTGACTTTTGAATTTTCCCAAACTAATATCACCTTTGAAAGGCAAGAGATTTCAGACCATTGGTGAGATTCAGGGAAATACAATGGAGACAGGGAGAACTGTGTGAGGTCCCAAGGTGCCTACTTTGAAGGGGATTGAGGAATCATTGCCTTACGTACCATGTTTCTTGTTCAATAAATGCCTCTATTTTTCATATTACATGGCTGGGTATCTTCTGAACAGACCTTGTATACTTCTCAACTCCATGATGTTGGGCTTAGCCACGGGACCTGCTTTGCCCAATGGAGTATGTCGGAAGTGGCATGTGCTAGTTTCCAGCTTATGCCTTTTTAAGACGTGTTGTGTGTGTTTTGCTCACCTCCTTTGAGAGCTTTTGACCTCTGCCATAAAAAGAATAAGGCCCAGTAGCCTAACTGATCTCAGAAGAATGACAAGGCCTAGAACAAAACTCAACTGCTGGGAGCCAAGTATAGTCAAATCCAGCCTAGAACAGGTGAACTTGGCTGATCTGCAGACATGTAAGTTGCAAGCCACTGAGTTTTGGGGTGGTTTGTTAAGTAGCATTATTGCCACAATAGTTAATTGATACATTTTATTAAATATTTATTTATGTCTGTTAATAGTCATGATCCATGCGCCTTTACCTGGTGCTCTCCTTCCAAGCCTGCTCAGGGGAATTACAATTTCCCATGGCATACTTCATTTCTTCACGTTATGAAGCCTGATGAAGAGGTGGCTGACAAAAGCCAGTGATAAATGGAATTTACTTTTCTTAGGTGTTATCTCTTAGAGATTAACAAACACAGCTGTAGAGTTCAAAGATCCTGGTGCACAAGCAACTCCACACAAAAGTCCATGTTTAAGTGCCTGTGTAAATACCTGAGGAGTTATAATGTGGAGCAATACAATTTGATGTCTTGTTTTTCAAATGGCCTCACTAGAGAGATCATTTAAGAGATGTATTATTCACCAAGATATTTGCAAAGTGCCAGACAGTGTTCTTGAGTCTGGGGATACAAGATGAACAAGTCAAGCAATATCTGTCATGGAGCTCACATTCTAGTCAGGGTGATAGGCAGTACACAGTAAATATCCAATATAAGCGATAGGCAGAAAATGAAGCATAAGAAGAGGATAGAGAGTGATGAGAGGGTGCTATTTTAGAAAGGAAGACTGTGAGGGACATTAAAGAGCTCTGAAGCAAAGGAAGGCAACCACAATTGACAGTTGCAGATATAAAGAACAAACAGTAAGTGTAAAGGCCCTAAGAAAAGAGCATGCTTGGGGGCCCTGAGGTACTATGTGGAGACTCTTAAAAAAGACTCCTTAGTAAGAAAATAGAACCAATACCACAACAATGACAAGAGCTAATATTTATTGTGGATTTACTATCTCCTTATGTGAACTAACTGATTCAATCTTCATAGCAGGACACTTGTTCCATTTTATAGACAGGGAACTGTTGAGAACAAGAAAATTAAGGCTAATGATGAGAATGTCAAGTGACCTTTCACACACACACACACAAATCGTTATACACATGCCAGAAAACCTAGCCAGCTGCCTAGAGCACCTGGCAAGTGCAGAACCTCAAGTTGGAAATTCTGCTTCTTGCAAAAAATATGGGAGGAACAAAAAACTTTTCCTTTGAAGAGCCTTTTCATAGTTGCTTGGTTTTTATTATGGCCCATTTTCATCGTCTATTTTCTATGTAACTATATAGGGTATCTCCAAATAGAAAAAAAAGTGGAGCCCTGGCTGGTGTAGCTCAGTGGATTGAGCGCGGGCCTGTGAACCAGACAGTCGTGGTTCGATTCCCAGTCAGGGCACATGCCTGGGTTGCAGGTCGGTTCCCTGCAGGCCAGTTCCCAGCAGGGGATGCACAAGAAGCAACCATACATTGATGTTTCTCTTCCTCTCTCCTTCCCTTCCCCTTTAAAGATAAATACATAAATAAATTTTAAAAAAAGTGGCTTTCCGGGGTTGGGGGGGAAAGCAAGTTAAATCAAAACACACTTGAACACCATCAGTTTTTTCCTTCCCTTTTTTCTCTTTTTGGTAAAATACACATAACATAAAATGTACCATTTTAATCATTTTAAATGTACAGTTCAGTATTAGTACATTTATAATGTTGTGTAACCATCACAACCATCCATCACCATGACCCTTTTCATCTTGTAAAACTGAAACTCTGTCCCCATTAAACAATAAGTACCCATTCTACCAACCCCCAGTCACTATACACCAGCAACTGCATTTTCTATTTTTATAATTTTGACTATTCTAAGTTCCTCATATAAGTGGACTTACACAGTATTTGTCCTTTTGTGGCAAGCCTATTTCACTGAGCATAAGGTCCTCATAGTTCATTGAACTTGTAGCATATGTCAGAACTGCCTTCTTTTTAAAGATGAAATAAGAAGATTTCCAGACAAAAGAAGGCTGAAAGAATACTCCTCCACCAAACCAGCACAGCAAGATATACTAAAGTGACTGCTATAATAAGAGGAAGGAAAAGAGTAAGAGAAGAACACAGGTACAAAGGGGGAAAATGAATCAATACAAATACCATATGATATCACCATTAACAGGAATCTAAACAACAAAACAAACAAGCAAGCAAAATATGACCAATGACACTCAAATACGGAACAGGCTGACAGGGTCCAGAGGAGAAAGGGGAGAGAATCATAGGGGAAAAGGAGATGGACTCACATGAACAAGTATAAAAGGACACATGGACAATAACTAAGGTGGGGGGTGGAAATGGGAGGGAGGTGGGGAGCACTGGAGGGGGCAGGGCTGGGAATATAAGACAGACAACTGTACTTGAACAAGAATTAAATAAAAATAAAAATTAAAAAAATAAATAAAAATAATAATTTAAAATGGAAAAAAAATCAATAATAACCTTAAATTTAAATGTATTAAATTCTCCAATCAATAAACATAAGTAGCTGACTGGATAAGAAAACATGACCCACACACAGGCTGCCTACAAAAGACCCATCTCAGAACAAAAACCTACAGACTGAAAGTGAAGGGCTAGAAACAAATATTCCAAGCAAACAGACAGGAAAAAAAAACCTGGAGTAGCAATACCTATATCAGACAAAATAGACTTCAAAACAAAGCCATAAAAACAGACATTAAAGAACAATTCATAATACTCAAGGGAAAAATCCTTCAAGAAGACATAAACATTGTAAACATATATGCACCCAATATATAGGAGCATTCAAATATATTAGTAAAATATTGGAGGACTTCAAGAAAGATGTAGACAGCAACACTATTATAGTCGGGGATTTTAACACCTCACTGTCAAAAATGAATAGATCTTCTAAACCAAATATCAACAAAGATATTGTGGCATTGAACAATGCCCTAGGTCAAATGGACTTAACACACACATTTATAAACTTTCATCCTAGACAAGCAAAGTACACATTCTTTTCAAAGACACATGCAACATTTTCAAACACAGAACACAGAAGGACACAAAACCAACCTCAACAAATTCCAGAAAATTAAAATCTTATCAAGCATTTTCTCTGACCACAAGGGACTGAAACTAGAAACCAACCTCAAAAAAAACCCCCCTCAAATTCATGGAGATTGAATAGCATGGTATTAAACAATGAATGGGTTAATAATGAGATTAAGAAAGAAGTCAAAAAGTTTCTGGAAACAAATGACAATGAACATACAACAGTCCAAAACTTACGCAACACAGCAAAGGCAGTCCTGAAAGGGAAGTTCATAGCAATACAGACCTACCTGAACAAAACAGAAAATTTTCAAGTAAACAACCTAATGCCACATCTACAAGAACTGGAGGAACAACAACAAACTAAACCCAGAGAGAGAAGGAAACAAATAACCAGGATCAGAGCAGAATTAAATAACATTGAGAATAAAACAACAATCCAAAGAGTAAATAAATCCAGGAGCCGGTACTTTGAAAAGATAAAGCAAATTGACAACCCTTTAAGCAGAGTCATCAAGAAAAAAAAGAGAGGACCCAAATAAACAAAATCAGAAATGAAAGAGAAGAGATTGCAACTGATACTACAGAATACAAAGGAATATAAAGGCTGGGGTGGGGAGGAGAGCTGGGGGGGAAAGGCAGAAAATTATACTTCAATTGTATTTTTTTGTTAATTTTTTTTTTAAAAAGAAATTACTACAAACAAATATATATCAAGAAGTTTGAAAAACAAGATGAAATGGACAAATTTCTGGGAAAATAAAATATCCCAAAACATAATCTCCCAAAACCAAATGAAGAAAAGCAGAAAGCCTGAACAGACCAATTGATAGAAATGAAGCAGTAATAAAAAAACTACCAGTAGACAAAAGCTCTGGACTGGATGGTTATGCAGAATTTTACAAAATGTTTAAAGAAGAGCTAACCCCTATCCTTCAGACTATTCCAAAAAAACCCAAGAAGATGGAAGGTTCCCAAACTCTTTTTACAAAGCCAGTATCATCCCAATTTCAAAACCAGATAAAGACACAACAAAGAGAACTACAGGCCAATATCACTGATGAACACAGATGTTAACATCCTCAACAAAATATTTGCAAACCGCAACCAGCAATACATTCAAAGGATTATACATCATGACCAAGTGGGATTCATCCCAGTGATGCAAGGATGGTATAACGTTTGCAAATCAATAAACATAATACATCACATAAGCAAAAGCAAAGACAAAAATCATATGATTATATCAATAGATGTGGAAAAAGCATTTGATAGGGTATACCACCCATTTATGATAAAAACACTGAGCAAAAGTAGGAGCAGAGTGAGCATTCCTCAACACGATAAAGGCCATATGGGAGAAACCTATCATTAACATCATACTCAATGGGCAAAAACTAAAAGCTTTCCCACTAAGATCAGGAACAAGACAAGGATGTCTGCTTTAATCACTTCTACTCAGCGTAGTATTGGAAGTCCTAGCTACAGTGATCAAACAAGAAAGAGGAATAAAAGGCATCAAAGTTGGAAAGGAGAAAGCAAAATTGTCATTGTTTGCAGATGATATGACAGTGTACATAAAAAACCCTACAAACCTCACCAAAAACTACTCCATGTAATAAGTGAATTTGGAAAACAACAGTCAATATTCAGAAGTCAAAGGCATTTTTACACACCAACAATGAAAGATAAGAATAAGAAATACAGAAAAAATCCCATTTGCTATAGCAACAGGTAAAATGAAGTACCTAGGAATAAACCTAACCAAGGAGGTAAAAGACCTGTACTCAAAAAAGTACACAACACTGAGTAAAGAAATAAAGGAGGACACAAATAAATGGAAGCATATACTATGTTCATGGATTGAAAGAATTAACATAATCAAAATGCCAACATTATCAACAGCAATTTATAGATCCAATGCAATCCCTATTAAAGTACCATGACATATATCACAGATAGAACAAACATTTAAACAATTTTATATGGAACCATAAAGCTGAATAGCTGAATTAGCTGCAGCAATTCTGAGAAAGAAGAACAAAGTAGGAGGGATTACAATACCTGATATAAAACTATATTACAAGGCCACTGTATTCAAAATAGTATATACTGGGATAAGAACACACACACAGACCAATGGAACAGAATAGACAACCCAGAAATAAAACCAAGTTTCTATGGTCAATTAATATTTGACAAAAAGAGAGCAGCATAAAATGGAGTAAAAATAGTCTCTTTAACAAATAGTGTTGGGAGAGCTGGACAGCTACATGCAAAAAAGTGAAACTCAATCACTAACTTACACCATACACAAAAATAAATTCAAGTTGGATAAAAGACTTACATATAAGTTGTGACATAAATGTCCCAGAAGAGAACAAAGAGGCAAGAAAATATCAGATATTCCATGCAGCAATATTTTCACTGATATGTCCCCTAGAAGAAGGGACATAAAGGAAAGAATAAAGAAATGGGATCCCCCTAAAATGAAAAACTTCTGCATGGCTAAAGAAACCCCATTAAAATGAAAAGAGAACCAACTGTATGGGAAAACATATTTGCCAATGATACCTTGGACAATGGTTTGATCTCTAAAATATATAAAGAACTCACATGACTCCACTCCAGTAAGACAAAAACCCAATTAAAAAATGGGCAAAGGACTTGAACAGACACTTCTCCAAGGAGGACATAAGAAGGGCCAGGGACATATGAAAAGATGCTCAGCATCTCTAGCCATCAGAGAGATGCAAATTAAAACTATAATGAGATACCACTTCACACTGGTGAGAATGGCCATTGTAAACAAATAAACAAACAAGCATTAGAGAGGGTGTGGAGAAAAGGGAACCAGAGTGTGCTGTTGGTGGGAATGCAGACTGATACAGCCACTGTGGAAAGCAGTATGGGATTTCCTTGAATAACTAAAAATGCAACTGCCATTTGACCCAGCAATTCCACTGCTGGCATTATACCCTAAGAATCCTGAAACACTAATTCAAAAGAACCCATGCTCCACAACATACATAGCAGCACATTTTACAATAGTCAAGTGCTGGAAGCAGCTTAGGTGCCCATTGGTAAATGAGTGCATCAAAATACTTCGGTATGTTTAAAGAAAGAAGGAGCTCCTACCCTTTGCAACAGCATAGGTGAAACTGGAGAGCATTATGCTAAGCGAAGTAAGCCACGCAGTGAAAGATAAATACTATATGATCTCACCTATAAGTAGAACCTAACCAACAAAACAAAGAAGCAAGCTAAACACAACTAAAGACATTAAAAAAAACCTGACAGTAACCAGAGAGGAATGGGGAGAGGAATAATAGGGGAAGGGCCATCAAGATACAATATAAAGGACAGATGGACAAAGCTAAATGGGGTAGGTTGAGGCTGAGACAGGGGGAGGAGTGGGGCAGGGGGCATGTTGTGGTGAAAATGGAAACAACTGTACTTGAACAACAATAAATAAAAAGGAGAAAAAAATAAAATGTTTTCCAAATTTCAAAGTATTTTACCTGTATTATATTTCAAAATTATGATTATTATGATTCACAATACTAGAAAAAAGTAATTTGGAAAATAATTCAAGAAATTCAGTAACTAAAGCTTAGAATCAATGAGATGCACAGAAATGATTAAATCTGCTCCATTATATTTCCTAAATGAAATGTGTTTTATTTATCATATATTTTCTACTCTGCCTTTTTTAGGGATATAATAATGTTATAGATTGATATAAAATGCTAGAAAATTATTAAATTTAACAGGTGGTTATTTCATTTTTAGTATTCTAACTTTATTGTACTGATTCAGAATAAATGTTTAAGTCTTTTGGTAGAATAAACATCTAGCATTGTGAAACCAAAATAAATAAATAAATAGACTACCTTCCTTTTTAAGTCTGATTATATATGAGGTCTGTCTGGAAAAAGTCTAGCAATTGTTAATATAATGAGAATGGTTTGCATGACATCCATGTAACCTTGGCAGCCCAAGGGGGTTGACTGGAATGCACATGTATGATCAATGACAACTTCACTGTATTAGTCAGAGGGGGCAGTACATGTTGAATCATCGTGTGTACTGTGTGGTTGTTGTATTCAAAATGAGTGGAGAAACAAATCTGCGTCAAATTTTATGTTAAGCTTGAATATTCCTCCACAGAAACTATTCAGATGATTCAGAAGGCCACAGCTATGGGCAACTGGTGATTGGCAGCTTCATCACAACAGTACATCTGCTCATGTATCATGTCTCATGCAGAGTTTTTTGATGAAACATCAGATCACTCCAGGGACTTGGCCAAAAAGGGACGAAATCTTACCATTTGTGACAGTTTGACTTTCAAACTAAAGTCACATGAAAGGCAAGAGATTTCACACCATCAATGAGATTCAGTAAGATATGATGGGGCAGCTGATGGTGATTGGGAAAACCGTGTGAGGTCCCAAGGTGTCTACATTGAAGGGGACTGAGGCGTCATTGTTCTATCTTGTATCTTCTTCAACAAACATCTCTATTTTTCATATTACATGGCTGGATCCTTCTAGACAGACCTTCTACTCCACTCTCTTTATATACCACATTTTGCTATTTCATTAATCTATCAATGAAATCTTGGGTTGCTTTCACACTTTAGCTATTGTAATAGTGTGATGAACCTTGGTGTGCAATATCTTTTAATTCTTTTGTGCACATGCCCAGAAGTGGAGTCATTGGGTCCTATGATAGTTCTATTTTAATTTATGCCACTACAACAGTGTAGTTTTTGTTATGGTAGCTTTGTAGTAAGTTTTGAAACCAGGAAGTGTGGGTCCTCCTTTTTTAAAATTTAAAGTTTTGTCCCCTTTTTAAAATTGTTTTGGACATTTGAGATCCCTTGTGATTCCAAATCATTTTTTTCATTATTGTATAATAATATAGTTTTACAATAATATTGTATATTGTATACAATAAAATAATATTATTTTTTATTGTTCAATTACAGTTGTCTGTATTTTCTCTCTCCCCTCCCCCGAACCCCTCCAAACCCACTCCAAATGAATTTTAGGATGGGCTTTTCTATTTCCACAAAAATCCCAATATTTACTTTATAGTTACTATAATAGTGAATATTGTTTATACATTTATTTTAATCTAAAAGAGGTTGCATAATTTCATGAAAACTTTCAGATTCACAATCAAAACTATAGTGCTTCTAGACAGTATCATACATACAATTGTCATTGTCTCATCCAGCTTCCAACTACAAGGGTAATACACCCATAGGCTATCAGCTGCCTAGGCTATAGGATTAAAGAAAAGAAATGTGCTACTTTCAAACCTTAGCCATTGTAAATAATGCTGCAATGAACATAGGGGTGCATATATTATTTCAAATCAGTGTTTTGAGTTTCTTTGATTATAGTTCCAAAATTGAGATCTGTGGATCAAAAGGCAGTCTCATTTTTAATTTTTTGAGGTAACTCCATACTGCATTCCACAGAAGCTGTACCAGTCTGCATTCCCACAGATAGTGCATGACGGTTCTCTTTTCTCCATATCCTCACCAACACTTGTTGTTTGTTGATTTACTGAGGATAGCTATTCTGACAGGTATTAAGTGATATTTCATTGTGGTTTTAATTTGCATTTGTCTGATGATTAGTGATGTTGACCATTTTTTCATGTGTCTATTGGCCATCTGTATGTCCCCTTTGGAGAAGTGTCTATTCAGGTCCTTTGCCAATTTTTTAATTGTACTGTTTGTTTTCTTGGTGTTAGGGTCTTTATAAATTTTGGAAACTAACCCCTTATCAGATGTATCACTGCCAAATATGTTCTAACATTCAGTAGGTTGTCTTTTAATTTTGTTGATCATTTCTTTTGCTGTGCAAAAACACTTTAGTTTGATTTAGAACTATTTGCTTATCTGTTTCTTTTGTTTCCCTTGTCTGAGGAGATATATAAGAAAGTAAATATTGCTTTGAGAAATTTCCCAAGTGCCCATCAGTAGATGAGTGGACAAAAAATGGTGCATTTACATAATGGAATACCACTCAGCCATAAAAAGGAAGGAAATCTTACCTTTTGTGACAGCCTGGATGGACTTGGAGGATATTATGCTAAGTGAAATAAGCCAGTGAGAGTATGATAACTACCATATGAGTTCACTTATATGTGGAATCTAGTGAACTGTGGGGGCAACTGTCCTTGAAAGTCCCCCGCCGTGTGCCACAGATGAGAGTAATCATGACTGAGATATGATGTGATCTGTTTGGGGAGAAGAAGTGGCCATTTTCCCAGAGGAAAAAGGATGTGACCAGTGGCCAGTTTCTCAGGGGGAAAAGGCCAGAAGTGGCCAGTTTCTCCGAGGAGAAAAAGGCCTCAAGCCCCCTCCTCCAGGGCCTTGTATTGGGTTCTAATACACAGGAATACAGGACAGTAAGGATCAAACAGGAGATAATATTTCAAAGAAGTCTGAGGGCTTAGTATGAGTCAGTCTGTCAGGAACAGAGTTTTAGGGTTTCCTGCTCGAACCCTTAACATATGAATGAAAATACTCTTAGCAGAGCAGATTTCACAGGTTTATCGGGAAGTCTTTGTGATGTCAGATTTTTCCCCAAGACATGCTCTAGCAAGGCAAGGAGCTGCACCTCTCCCCATCAGGTATTCAGGCTTAAGGGGATTAGAGCCAGGAAGTGCTTTTCCCAGAGAACATGGGGACTCAAGCTATGTCAAAGCTCAGGGGCGAGAGTCGATTGCTCTTTGTTGCAGCCCCCTGAGTCCTTCCATGAAGGCCTCCCAAGTGATCAAGTCTGGCTTAGGTTGCTGCCCCGCTGTGAGAGGTCTTACCCGTCATTGACTTTTGACCAAGCTTTGGTGGCAGGGAGAGGAAACTGAGGCAGCGTTTGCTACCAGAGACAAGCTTTGTTTCCTGTGGCTCGCATTCCAAAGGTTGTCCCTCGCCCTTAGCCACAAGGGGTGGAGATACAATTCCTAGAACCAGGCAGAGCATCTACAACAGTGAACAAAACAGAAACAGAGGTATGGACACATGAACCAGACTGACAGCTCTCAGAGAGGAGGTGGGGACTGGATGAGAGAAGGTGAAGAGATTCTCCAAAAACATATAGATATAACCCTCAGACATAGACAAAAGTGTAGTGATGGCCAGAGGGAAGGGCAGGGCGTAGTGAGGGGAAGTAGAAGAGAATAAAGAGGGGATAAAAAGTGACAATAATAGACTTGACTTTGGGTGGTGAGTGTATGATGCAATATGCAGATGATACATTATAGAGCCGTATACTTGAAACCTGTATAATTTTACTAACTAATGTCACCTCAACAAATTCAATAAAAAAATACCAAGTGAGCATTCAATCCACTTCCCAGGCTTCTCAGACCCTCTGAGTTCTGCTGAATATGACTGTCAATGGTGCCTCCCACCACAAGAGTTGTACCATGTACAACCCACAAAACTGGACACAATTGTTGAGAACCACCCTGCCTGGTTTCAGGAGCTGTAACCCCCCCTCCCATGGCTAAGGCTGAGTGAGCTACCTTTGGACCATAAGCCCATAAGCCACTAAGGAGACAAAGCTTATCTTCTTGGCAAGAGCGCCACTTCTGCTCTTTTTTTCATAACTGGCCCCCAGTGCTTGATCAGTTAGCCAATCTTTCAATGACAGGTAAGATTCCCCAAGGGGGGAACCACCTAAGACAGGCATAATCACATGGAGGCCCCAGTGAAGGACTTGGGGAACTATTGAGAAAGCGGGTGAAGGACTCTCACCCCTTGGTTTTGATGAAGCATGACTCCCCTGAGTCGGAGAGAAGTCTCTGAAAATTCCTTGGCTATCTGCCTCCTCTGCCTGACTTAAGCCTGAAACAATAAAAGAGGGTAGCCTGTGCTGGAAAGGGCAGGCTCTCCGGGTGATCAGGCCTGAGAAAGGATATGTAAAATCCTGTGAAGCCTGCTTTGCTAAGAAGAATGCTTTTAGTTAAATGATAAAGGCCCGAGCAAGAAATGAGTTTGTTTCCCTTTTTGGGAAACAAAATTTTGTAGCCTTTTAGCTGATAGACCCTGACTCAGAAGAAGCCCTAATAGTTCTTTGCATGCTATCTATTGTTTGGTCCTTACTGCCTGACAATGATTAATAAGCTATACATGTATTCCTGCACAAATTAAACCCAATAAAAACCTGTGTAGGCAAGGGTCAGTATGCTCTCCCTTGAGAGGGTGGCCAAGATGTTCTGAGGTGCTCCCCACTGAGGGTGTAGCCGTGTGGTCCCTTTTCCTCCACAGGACTTGGTAGTCCATGTGAATTTGTCTCATATCTCAACCATGATGCCTTGGGCACTGCGGGCTGGTGCATGTGTCACACAATTGCATTATTTGTTCATATCCTCAAGCACAGTGTTCACACAACTCTATCCTTCCCAAGCATGCTTCATTCTCCTAATCTCTTCTTCCATTATCCACTATGTCATCAACACCTATACCTAGGCACTCTTGCATACACTGTTGAAGCATGCAAATAAGTCTAGAGGCTAGAATCTAGCCTCTCTAGAGGATAATTTAGCAATAATTATTAAACTCTTTAAAAAGGTGTTTACTCTTTGAGGCATCAATTCCACTTCTGGCAATTAATTTTTTAAAGAAAATGAGATAATTGTGCAAAGACACATGAACATGCTATTTTTCAAAATATACTTTACACAGGAGAGAAAACTAGAATGTCCAACCAACTATGGTTAAATAAATTATGGTTCAATGCATCCACAGAAAGGACTATCATGGAGCCATTAAACTTGATGGAATAAACAGTACTTGCTTCAGTGAACAACCACGCTATATAACAACCATCACTCAGAACTGTCAGAAATCATGCTGAATAGAAGAGTTAAACTACACAATTAATGAAAAACCACACAGAGACTGGTAGGAGGGGTGAGGATATTGAATGGGTTGGTTCCACACCTATTTTTGGCAGATAAAAGTCAGGAGGGATATCTCAGGAGCAAGGTGTCCCAGCCCCACACCAAAACTCTGAACTCAAAAATCCAGTGCCAAGAAAATAAGTCTCCATAACTTCTAGCTCTAAAAACCAGAGGGGACTGAGGCAGTAGAAGACAAACTTCTGCAGTCCCAGGCAGTTCCTCTTAGAGGGCCTGTACAGAGATTTACTTCATTCATTCCCTCTGAGCTCCAGTGTGAGGCCAGCAGACTGAAGGCATCAGAGACAAACAGGGAGGAACTGAATTGTCTAGTATCAGAGTAAGATCAAGGGGTCAGCTTGCTCCCATTCAGAGATGCTAGAAGTGGCCACTGTTCCTGTTCTGATCCCTCCACCCACAGAGCCAAAGAGCTGGCAGGCAGGTGCCATATCTGAGTCTCCATTAACCTGGCTCACACTGGCCTAGCCTGGTGATTCCCTGAGGCTCTGCCCCACCCAATATTTGAGCCTAATCAAGCTGTTTCCAGCGGCTTTTCTGTGAGTGGCTTGTCTGGCTTGTCTGGGCTGGCCCATGCTTCATATTTTCCTAAATCCTCTCAAACAAGCAGCATTTGGCTTCATCAAGCCCCATATCTCTCACCAAGTTGCCCCAGGTCTGGCACTACCAGCAGATAGCTTTGGTTCACAGCCTCCCTTCACCGGGCACCTCAAAGCCCAGCACAAGTAGCAGGCATCTTGTAGCTTATGCTGTGTGACCCCAGACAGAACATAGGTAGTGGTTGACCTTGGACATGCCAAAAACAGACAAAGCTCAACTTTATCAGGAGGAGTACACAGCCTACATGGCAGGTACCTTGAGTACCTAGGTTGGGTAATAGGAGAGGCTGTACCACTAGATCCTACAGGACACCTACTACATTAGGCCACTGTACCAAGCCTGGGAGACATAGCACCTCTACCTAATATATATAAACAAACACAGGTAGGTTGCCAAAATTAAAAGACAAAGAAACATGGCCCAAATGAAAGAACAGAACAAAACTCCAGAAAAAGAACTAAAAACAAATGGAGAAACGCAATTTACTAGATGCAGAGTTCAAACCACTGGTTATAAGAATGCTCACTGAAGTTAGTGAGAATCTCAACAACAAAAAATATTCAGTCAGAAATGAAGGATACACCAATGAAATAAGAACAATTTACAGGGAATCAATAGTAGAGTGGATGAAACTGAGAATCAAATCAGTGATTTAGAATAAAGGATGCAACAAAAAAAGAAAGAAAAAGAAACAAACAAAAACAACAACAAAAGTATTACAGCAAGAATAAAAAAGAATTTAAAAAATGAGGATAGTGTAAGGAGACTCTGGGACTACTTCAAGTGTACCAACATTTAATCATGAAGATGCTGGAAGAAGAAGAGAGGAAGAAATCAAAAGCCTATTTGAAAAAGTAATGACAGAAAAGTTGCCTAACTTGGTGAAGGAAATAGACATACAAGTCCCGGAAGTGCAGAGATTCCCAAATAAGATGAACCCAAAGACATCATAATTAAAATTCCATAGGTTAAATACAAACAGAGAATCTTAAAAGCAGAAAGAGAAAAGTTAGTTACCTACAAAGTAGTTCCCACAACACTTTCAGATGATTTCTCAAAAGAAACTTTACAGGCCAAAAGAGATTGCATGCAAGAAATATTCAAAATGAGGGGAGTTCCAGCCAAGAAGGAGGCATAGGTAGAAACACTTCTCTTCCTTTGACAAGTAAAAGGATAACAACTAATTAAAAAAAATAAACAACCACAAGTGCTAGAAAATTAAACTGCATGGAACTCTGATAACCAAGGAGGTAAAGAAACATTCATCCTGACCAGTAAGAGGTGGGGAGATGGACAGCTTGGTGGAGAGGATGTACAGCAAGGTAGTGGACTGAGGGGGCAAGGTGGGGGCTGGCTGACCAGAAAACTTAAGACTCAAAACCTCTATCCATAAAATCCTGTGGGGGTTGCAAAGGCAGGAGAAGCTCCCAGTCTCACAGGAGAGTTCATTGGAAAGTGGGGTTAGAGTGGAACGAGAGAGCAGCATTGTTCCTTCTCTGACCCATCCCACACAAACAGCACCAGAACACAGCAAAGAGGGATGCTACATTCCTTACAACATAACAGGTGTACCAAGACAAAGGAATATGGCCTAAATAAAAGAACACTCCAGAAAAACTCCAAAAAAAAAAAAAGAACTATAAGCAATGAGGAGAATAGACAACCTATCAGATGCAGAGTTCAAAACACTGGTAATCAGGATGCTCAGAATTGATTGAGCTCAGTCGCAAAATGAAAGAAGAAATGAAGGCTATAAAAAGTGAAATAAAACAAAATATACAGGGAACCAACAGTGAAGGGAAGGAAATCAGGACTCAAATCAACAGTCCCAAAGAAAGTGGACCCAAGGAGGAACACACCAAGGCACATCATAATGAAGTTGCCCAAGATTAAAGATAAGGAGAGAATCTTAAAAGCAGAAAGAGGAAAAGAGAGAGTAAACTACAAAGGAATGTCCATATGACAATCAGCTGATTTCTCAAAAGAAACCTTACAAGCAAGAAGAGGCTGGAAAGAAGTATTTGAAGTCATGAATGGCAAGGACCTACATCCAAGATTACTCCATCCAGCAAAGCTATCGTTTAGAATAAAAGGGCAGATAAAGAGCTTCACAGAAAAGAAAAATTTTAAGGAGTTCATCACACCAAACGATATATAAAATGTTATAGGGTTGAAGAAGAAGAAAGAAAACGAAGGAAAAGAAAGGAGGGAATAAAGCAGCAATAAATATCTATCAACCACTGAATCTAAAAAACAAAACAAAAAATAATAGAAAAGAAACAGAATCATAGATACAGAGAACATTTTGATGGCTGCCAGGTGGGAGGAGTCCTGGAGGGATGTGCAAAAAAGGTAAAATGATTATAGATAGAGAATAGCCATGGGTATGAAAATTACAGCATAGGGATAGAGTAGCCCAAGAACATATATGCATGACCTACGGTCATGGACAATTGCCTGAGAGAGTAGGAATAATCTTGGTTGGGGGGGGGTCAAAGAGGGGAAAAACTGGAACAACTATAATAGTATAAACAATGAAGTATATTAAAAACAAAAAATAGAATCTATGAGATAAATCTTTGTGTACGACAAAGATATTCCTAATATCATTAAGGGCAGATAGCAGCTACAAAACAGTGTTCATCATCAATCATTATTGTTTTAAAATATCCTATATGAATAGAAAAACTTCTAGAAGGATGAATAATACATCATACACTTTAAAAACTTTTATGTATTATTTGTTTTTTCCACAACAGTAATAGAAAAATTACCTAAATAATAAAAAAAAAGATTTTAGCCCTGGCTGGGTCTCAGTTGGTTAGAGCATTATCTCAATACACCAAGGCTGTGGTTTCAATCCCAGTCAGGGCACATACAAGAATCAATCAATGAATCCATAAATAACAACAAATTGATGTGTGTATATCTCTTTC
This sequence comes from Sturnira hondurensis, assembly GCF_014824575.4. Taxonomy (NCBI): domain Eukaryota; kingdom Metazoa; phylum Chordata; class Mammalia; order Chiroptera; family Phyllostomidae; genus Sturnira; species Sturnira hondurensis. The sequence goes on from NW_028082003.1 coordinate 264,713, forward strand.
TCTTACTCTCTTTCTCCCTCCTTCTAGGAAATTAATAAATAACATAATTAAAAAATAGATTTTAGAAAAAGTTAAGCTCCTTGAGTTAAGCTCCCCCTCTCCTGTCAAGCCTCCCACTAGGAGAAACTGCAATGGCTGCTGTGAAGGAGTGGACTCAGATTTTTATTTTTTGCCAAAAATCTACTTCACGTGCAAATAATCAAGAGCCTACAACTTCTTTAAAAAATTATGTACTCTGGGATGGGAATAAAAGACAGAAAACTGTACTTGAACAAGAATGAAATAAAAGAAACTATGTACTTATTTCTAGAGAGAGTGGATGGAAGGAGAGAGAGTGTGCTCCCCCAACTGGGGACCTGGACTGCAATCCAGGCATGTGCCCTGATCAGGAATCAAACCAGTGACATTTCAGTTCACTGACCAACACTCAATCCTCTGAGCCACACCAGCCAGGGCGAGGCAAGAACTTTTTATTTTGAAAATTGTAATCATCAGGGTTCTGGCCTGTTACAGAAATCCATCTTAAGAGGACTCACTGATAGAGCTGAATCCAGGTGCTCCAAAAATGTCCTCAAGCTCAGACCCTCCCTCCTCTGTCTCTCAGCTCTGCTGCCTCTGCAGTAATTTCTCCATGGGTTCTTCACACAGATGCAAGACAGGTGCTGACAGCCTTGCTTCTCAGAAACACCAGTTCAAAGTAAGCCACCCTTTCCTTCCAACTCCTGTGAGATCCCAGAATGGAACTTCACTATGTATGACTGACCTGACTCAGGTCCCCTGTCCATCATGAACAAATACCTGTAGCTAGACAGATGCCATATTTGAGTGGCCAAGCTGTATAAGCCCTCCTCTTCAGAAGTAGAGGAGTGGCAGCTGTCGCACTTTAAACATGTATTCTTCCTTTATCCTAAGCCAGGGTGTCAAACTCATTTTCACTGGGAACCATCAGCCTTCAAAGGGCCAAATATAATTTTAGGACTGTATAAATGTAACTACTCCTTAACTAGGGGCAAGGAGCTTGGCACTGATGCCAAGTAGAAACAAGGTGCCAGGCCAGATAAAACAAGGTAGAGGGCAGGATTCAGCCTCCAGGCTTAGTGTTTGCCACCTGTGTCCTAAGCTATGTCTTCTTGGGGTGCTTCATTTACCCCAGGTCAGTTCACTAGAGGCAAAGGTATAAAGGCACAGATTCACATCCTTCTCTGCACATGGAGTTCAGGATATCTGTTTTTTTTTTTTTTGTTTGTTTGTTTTTAATTTGGAAAGCCACAAGGGGCTGCTGGAGCAACCATAAACTGTACTGTTCATCAAATTATGGCAATGACTGATGCTGAGGAGGGGAAGACTGCCAGGCTGGTATCTAGGCCGAGTTGGACCAAATCAAATAAAACAAATGGATAGAACACATTAAACACCAGGAACTTATTTAGACAGACTAAATATTCAGTGGATTTATCTGGTCTCTATCTCCTAAATAACAGGAGAAATTTCTTTTTAAAAAATATTTTAAAAATATTTTTATTTATTTATCTTAGGGGGGAAGGGAAGGAGAGAGAGAAATATCAATGTATGGTTGCCTCTTGTGCGTCCCCTGCCAGGAACGAGAACTGGCCTGCAACCCAGGCATGTGCCCTGACTGGGAATTGAACCGTGATCATGTGGTTCGAAGGCCTGCACTCAATTCACTGAGCTACACCAGCCAGGGCAGAAATTTCAATCATTATGGCCCATGAGCAACTCATTTGAACTTCACCAGAGAAGTTTTGTTGTTTTTTTTCTGTCAACTATTGCTTATTTCTTCCAGTAAGTCATAAGCAGAAAAGCACCACTCATGGTAGTGTGGCTTATCCCTGGTCACACTTAAGAATGGAGAATATCCAGAAATGGATTTCATTCAAAATATCCAAAAGGATTAAAATAAAAGACACTCAGATTTGCATGTTGAAACAATCTGGCTTTCTTACTATTAATTGAACATTTTGGGGAAAAAAGACAAAGGAAAGTGTGTGCTTAATGTTTAGTAATAACTATCAGGACCCTTTAAAAAAACTGTTGTTCAATTACAGTTGTCCCTGTTTTTCTGCCCACCCCCTCTCCCACATTCAATGCCCTTTGTTGTCCTTGTCCATGGGTCCTTTATACATGTTCCTTGACTTGACCCTTCCCCTTCTTCCCACATTATCCTTCACCCTGGTCACTGTCAGTTTGTTCTTTATTTCCATGTCTCTGGTTCTATTTTGCTCACTTGTTTGTTTTGACTAGGTTCCACTTATAGGTGAGATCACATGGTATTTGTCTTTCATTACCTGGCTTAGCATAATAATCTCTAGTTCCATCCATGCTGTTGCAAAGGGTAGGAGTTCTTTCTTTCTGCTGCATAGTATTCCATTGTGTAAATGCACCTGAGTTTTTTGATCTACTCATTTACTTATGGACTCTTAGACTGTTTCCAGTACTTGGCTATTGTAAATAATGCTACTGTGAACACTGGGGTGCATAGGTACTTTTGGATTGGAATTTCAGGGCTCTTAGGGTATAATCCTAGCAGTGGAACTGCCAGGTCAAAAGACAGTTTCATTTTTAATTTTCTGAGGAAATTTCATAATGTTTTCCATAGTGGCTGCACCAGTCTGCATTCCCACCAACAGTGTACTAGGGTTCCCTTTTATCAACATCCTCACCCCTACATGTTTGTTGATTTGTTATGATGGCCATTCCAACCAGTGTGAAGTGGTATCTCATTGTGGTTTTATTATGCACCTTTCTGATGGCTAGTGATGCTGAGCATCCTTTCCTATGTCTATAAGTCCTCTATATGTCCTCCTTGGAGAAGTGTCTGTTCAGGTCAGAGCCCTTTTTTACAATGTCAGTATTTAAAAAGTCAAAGTAAAAACTGCGAATAGCTTTTCACATTATGTGACATTTGTTAATGCAGCTGGTTTAAAATATTTTTTAGGAAGACTTCCAGCCAAGATGGAAGTGTAGGTAGACATGCTTCACCTTCTCACACAACTGTAAAAAGGATTAAGACTAACTTCAAAACAAAACAAACAAACAAAAAAACCAACCAGAACTGCCAGAAAATTGAACTATATGGAAGTTTGACCACCAAGGATTCAAAGACAAAATATTTATCCAGATGGGCAGGAGGGGTGGAGACAAGTAGCTGAAGCAGAAAGGATACAGTATGGTACCAGAGAGGCAGAAGCAGCCAGCAGAACAGGTGGTCCCACGTTCACATGTGGCAGATAAAAACCAGGAAGGACACCTGAGAAGACAGCAATCCCAGCCTCAAGCCAGACTGTACAACAAAGTTTCCAACATTGGGAAAAATAAAACTTCTGGCTGTAAAATCTAGTGGGGGTTGGGGCAGTAGAAGAAACTGCTAGTGTCTTATAAGAGTCTGTTTAAAGGACCAGCATGGTCCTAGAATACACAAATCTACCAACTCTGGGATTCATCACCTGGGAAGCAACTAGCAGGATGCTTGTCACATATAGAAGTGGGTGAAGTGACTAGAAATGAGGCTAGAGCTGAGCAAGTGGATTAATTGTTCCCTCTCTGACTCCTCCTTCATATACAGTGCCACAAAATGGTGAAGTGGTTTGCCCCACCCTGGTGAATACTTAAGGTTCTGCCCCTTACAACATAACAGGTGCACCAAGACAGGGAATCAAAGCAGTTCTAGGGCCCTGGCTGGCGTAGCTCAGTGGATTGAGCACAGGGCTGCAAACCAGAGGATTGCAGTTCAATTCCCAGTCAGGGCACATGCCTAGGTTGCAGGCCAGTTCCCTGCAGGCCAACTCCCAGCAGGGGATGCACAAAAGGCAACCATACATTGATGTTTCTCTCCCTCTCTCCTTCCCCTCTAAAGATAAATAAATAAATACAATCTTTATTTTTAAAAAAGCAGTTCTACCTAATACACAGAAACAAAGATGGTTAGGCTGCCGATTGAGAAGACAAAGAAATATGGCCCAAATGAAAGAACAGATCAAACCTTCAGAAAAAGAAATAAGCAAAATGGAGATAGCCAACCTATTACATGCACAGTTGAAAACAATGGTGATAAGGATGCTCAGAGAAGTTGCTGAGTACAGCAAATGTATAACAGAATAAATGAAGGCTACACTAAGTGAAATAAAGAAAAATCCACAGAGAACCATCAGGGAAGGGAAGGAAGCCTGGATTGAAATAAATGATTTGAAACATAAGGAAGAAATAAACAGTCAACCACTAGAGAATATAGAAACAAGAATTTTTTAAAAAGGAGAGAATAAGAAGGCCCTGGGAAATCTCCAAACATGCCAACATCTGATCATAGGGATGCAGGAAGAGAAAGATGAAGAGCAAGAAATTGAAATTTTTTTTTGAAAAAATAATGAAAGAAAACTTCCCTAATTTGGTGAAGGAAATACACATACAAGTCCAGGAAGCACAGAAAGTCCCAGAAAAGTTGGATGCAAAGAGGTCCACACCAACACACATAATAAAAGTGTCATAGGTTAAATATAAAGAGAATCTGAAAAATAGTACCACAAGGAATGAAGAGAGTTACAGAGATCCATGATGACATGGGAGTTAGTAGAAGTAACACTAACCTCTTCCCAGGACAAATCTAGAATCACAACAAAATTGTAGAGAAATCATCAAGAATAAACAACTGAACAATAGAGGGAGAAACCTTATAAGCACAGACAGGCAGAAGAAACAGCTCCAAAACATGTGACTGGTACAAAGCACAGAGGAAACTCAAGAAGGCTGGCTAGGATACCACAGATGGCAGCTGAAATGCCAGAAAAATACTTCAGTGGCCAGTGGGCTTTCCCTGAGAAGTGTAGGGGATAAACCTCAAACTGGGCTCCCCAAGACTAGAGCACCAGAGACTGTAAAGAACCCAGATAACATCCAGCAGTGAAAAGTGGCAGGGTTTCTCTTTGCCAGGAACAGATGGCTGGAGTCACAAAAACAAAACAAAACAAAACAAAACAAAACAAAACAAAAAACCTTATAAAGGACCAACACATAAGTTTCATTTGCAGCCACTCACCTGGGCTGTGGTGAAGGGGCAGCAGAGTGGACTAGAGAAGCCTGAGGAGAGACTGGGGATGGTGACTTCAGGGAGAGAACTGAAGGGGCAGCAGCTAGGATCCTGGTGCAGGGTTCCCCCAACTGCAGGAGCAATCTTGCTCAGGAAGACCACTCGCCCACAAGTGGCAAGAACCTGAGGGGAAGCAATAGCCCTGCCTGCAGGAATTATTATGCCCCACCCTGTGGCACTTAAGCCTCACTGCTGGTTAAAGAGTGACTAGATTAACAACTGAAGGAGTCAGCCATAGACTATAGATCCCTGCTAATCTTGGACAGGCTGCCTAAGGCTAGGCTGGGACACTGTCTGACATTACCAGAAATGAATCTAGAAAGAAAAAAAAAAACAGTAGTAAATAGTAGATATGCTACCAAGACATATCCTGCCATGGCTTCCTTCCTGATCATGATATTTTCTTTCCTGCATAGCTTTTAGCGTTCATTTCTTGTCCTTCAAGTTTGTACAAGTTGTCACTAGATTTTTTTTCAAGATTATATTTGTTTATTTTTAGAAAGAGGGGAAGGGAGGGAGAAAAAGAAGGAGAAAAACATTAATGTGTGGTTGCCTCTGGTACACGTACACCCCCTACTGGGGGCCTGGCCCTCAACTCAGGCATGTGCCCTGACTGGGAATTGAACCAGTGACCCTTTGGTTTGCAGGTCAGAGCTCAATCCACTGAACCACACCAGCCAGGGCTAAATCACTAGATTTTACATTAGAGTTTGTTTCAAATCTGATATTTTGCTGCTCCATTCTTTTACCCCATTTTACCTTCTCTTTTCCTCTTATTTTTGTTTTAAATTTTATTTTGTCTCTTGCTACAACTTGTTTCCATTCCACATTCTTACTAATTCTTCCCCCCACACTCTCTCAAAACCATTTTTCTTATCATTGGTCATTTCACATGCTTTTTCCTGCTCTTAAAATACCCTTGTTCTCTCTCCAACTTTATCAATCTTTGTTCACTGGTTGTGGATAAAATGATTGTTATTGCATTTCTTCAATTTTATCTTTTGACCTTTATTATTTTGGTATTTCAAATCCCAAATTTTACCATTACCCTTTCCTACTCTGTTCTGCCTTCTTCCTGTCTTTTCTTTTTTTATCTCAAATTTTAAAATTATCCTGTCCTAACACAGTTTTCATTCCTCACTCTTATATTCCTTCCCCCTTTATCATGTCAAATCACTTCCCTTTCCTCTAGAAATCTCTTGAGCTTTTAGTCATTTTTCCCTCTTATTCCAATGTCACCATAATTAATATTAGCTCATTTGTTGTTGATAGTGTAGTGGTGGATCCTTTTCTACAATTGGTTCCTAATTTTTATATTTATTTATATTTTTATTTTTCTTTCCTTCTTCTCTCTCTCTCTCTATAATTTTTTCCATTTTATAATTTTGTTGTTGTTCAAGTACAGTTGTCTGACTTTCCCTGACACATTTCCTGCCCATCCTAGCCATTCCCACCTCCCTCACCTGATTCCACACTTTTTGGTTCTGTACATGTGTTCTTTACAGTTGTTCCTGAAAACCCTTCACCCTTTCCCCCCCTATCACCCCCCCCATCTCCCCTATGGTTACTGTCAGTTTGTCTTAGTTTCAATATTTCTGGTTATATTTTGTTTGCTTGTGTTTTCTGATTAGGTTCCAGTTAAAGGTGAAATCATATGGTATTTGTCTTTTTAAAATATCTTTTACTTTTAAATATATTTTATTGATTATGCCATTACAGTTGTCCCATTTCCCCCCTTTCATTCCCTTCCACCCTGAACACCCCTCCCCCACCACTCCCCCTTTAGTTTATGTCCATGTGTCACAAGTTCTTTAGATTCTTTTCCCATACTATTCTTGCCCTCCCCCCTATTTTCTACCTACCATCTATGCTACTTACTCTCTGTACCTTCTCCCCACTTCTCCTCCTCCCATTCCCCTGTTGCTAACCCTCCATGTGATCTTCATTTCTATGGTTCCACTCCTGATATAGCTGTCCTCTTGGTTTGCTTTTGTTTTAGGTGTGGTTGTTAATAAGTGTGAGTTTGCTGTCCTTTCACTGTTCATTTTTTAATCTTCTTTTTCTTAGATAAGTCCCTTTAACATTCCATATAATAAGGGCTGGGTGATGATGAACTCCTTGAATTTGACCTTATCTGAGAAGCACTTTATCTGCCCTTCCATTCTAAATGAAAGCTTTGCTGGATAGAGGAATCTTAGATGTAGGTCTTTGATTTCATGACTTGGAATACTTCTTTCCAGTCCCTTCTTGCCTGCAAGGTCTCTCTTGAGAAATCAGCTGACAGTCTGATGGGAACTCCTTTGTAGGTGACTGTCCCCTTATCCCTTGATGCTTCTAGGATTCTCTCCTTCATTTTGGTCTTGGCTAATGTAATTATGATGTGCCTTGGTGTGTTCCTTCTTGGGTCCAACTTCTTTGGCACTCTCTGAGCTTCCTGGATTTCCTGGAAGTCTATTTCCTTTGCCAGACTGGGGAAGTTCTCCTTTATTATTTGTTCAAATATGTTTTCCACTCGTGGCTGTTTCTTTCCCCCTTCTGGTACCCCTATAATTCGGATGTTGGAACGTTTAAAGATGTCCTGGAGGTTCCTAAGCCTCTCCTCATTTTTTTGAATTCTCATTTCTTCATTCCTTTCTGGTGGGATGTTTTGTTCTTCCTTCTGGTCCATTCCATTGATTTGAGTCCCAGTTTCCTTTCCATCACTATTGGTTTCCTGTGCATCTCCCTTCATTTCAATTAGTTTAGCCTTCATATGTTCCTCTAATTTGTGACTTTGTTCCTCTAATTTGTGACTATAATCTACCAGTTCTGTGAGCATCCTGATAAATAGTGTCCTGAATTGTGCTTCTGAGAGGCTGGCAATTTCTCGGTCGCTTAGAGTTATTGGCTCTGGGACTTTGAGTTCTTCTTGCACCATCTCTCGGGTTGTTCGTGCCTGTTCCATAGCAGGATCAGAGCCCTAAAGTGTTCACTAGAACAGGGGAACTAAGTCGCTGGGTTGTGACGTTGTATGTGGGGGCGGGGTCAAAGAGGGACAATGGCTCTCACTGGTATTGCAGGGCAACTAAGTCGCTGGGTTGTGATGCTGTATGTGGGGGCGGGGTCAAAGAGGGACTATGGCGTCCTGTCCGCCGCCTGCCGCCATGGCCCTCACTGGTGCTGCAGTTGTTGCCGTCACCTGGCCCACGCGTTTCGTCCCACTGCTCTGGAGTTTGCCACCGCCAGCCCTCGCCCCCTGGGGCCTGCGCGGTCCGTCTCACTGTGCGCGAATATGCACCCGCGGTCTGCCCCGCACCCCAACTGGTTCTCGTCTGCCTGCGCGCCTGGGTCGGGGGCCCTGTCCTGCCCGACCCTGCTCGCTGCTGGCTCCACCCCTCTTACCGTCCCCGTTGAATGGTTAGATGTAGTCGGACTTCCATATAATTCAATTTTCTGTCCTTTGGTTGTGTCTTTGTTTCTCCAAACCTTTGTTGTATTCAGACTTGGTTGTGGGAGAAGGCACAGTGTTTCCACCTATGCCTCCATCTTGGTGGAAGTTGCCCATTTTTTAAATTTATTTTTTTGGCCTCCTAGAGTGAATTCATGTGAGTTTTTACATATATTTTGGAGACCAAACCCTTGTCTGAGGTATCATTGGCAAATATGTTTTCCCATACAGTTGGTTTTCTTTTCATTTTAATGCTGTTTCTTTAGCTGTGCAGAAGCTTGTTATTTTGATGAGATCCCATTTGTTTATTTTTTCCTTTATGTCCCTCGCTCTAGGGGACATATCAGTGAAAATATTGCTGTGTGGACTATCTGAGATTTTCCTGCATGTGTCCTTGTGAAGAGCTTCTATGGTGTCATGACTTCTACTTAAGTCTTTTATCCACCTTGAATTTACTTTTGTGTATGGTTTAGGTTGGTGATCAAGTTTCTTTTTTTTCATGTAGCTGTCCAGATCTCCCAATACCATTTGTTGGAGAGGCTATTTTTACTCCATTATATGCTGCTGCCTCCCTTGTCAAATATTAATTGACCACAGAGATGGGTTTATTCTGGGCTCTCCATCGTGTTCCATTTGTCTTTGTGTCTCCTCTTATGCCAGAACCATACTATTTTGATTACAGTGGCCTTGTAATATTAGGTATTATGATCCTCCCTCTTTGTTTTCCTTTCTCACAATTGCCGTGGTTATTTGGGGCTGTTTATAGTTTCATATTCATTTTTCAAATATTTGTTCTATACCTGTGAAATATGTGACTGGTATTTTTTTATATTTCTTAATCCTTTTTAAATTAATGTCTGAATACAGTTTTCTAGGATTCCCAACATTTCCCCTGCCTCACCCATCCCGACCTCTCATCCTCAATACCCCTTTAGTTTTGTCCATGGGTATTTTATTCATGTTCTTTGAAGACCCTTTCCCTTCTTTCCCCCATTATTTCCCTCCCTCATCCTCTCTGGTTACTAGCAGTTTATTCTTAATTTCAATGTCTCTTGTTATAGTTTCCTTGCTTGTTTGTTTTGTTGTTTAGGTTCCTGTTAAAGGTGAGATCATATGGTATTTGTCTTTCACTGCCTGGCTTACTTCACTTAGCATGATGCTCTCCAGTTCCATCTATATTGTTGCAAAGGGTAATAGCTCCTTTTTTCTTTAAAAGTATCAAAGTATTTTGATCCACTCATTCACTGATGGACGTCTAAGCTGCTTCCAGCACTTGGCTGTTATAAAATGTGCTGCTATGAGCATTGGGGTGCATAGGTTCTTTTGGATTATTGTTTCAGGATTTTTAGGGTATAATGTCAGCAGTGGAGTTGCTGGGCCAAATGGCAGTTCCATTTTTAGTTATTAGAGGAAATTCCATACTGCTTTCCACAGTGGCTGCACCAGTCTGCATTCCCTCCAACAATGTACTAGAGTTGCCTTTTCTCCACAACCTTGTCAGCACTTGTTTGTTGATTTGGTTATGATGGCCATTCTGACTGGTGTGCGTGGTAACTACTTGTGGTTTCAATTTTAATCTCTTTGATGGCTAGAGAGTCTGAGCTTCCTTTCATGTGTCTCTGGGCCCTTTGTATGTCCGCCTCGAAGAAGTGTCCATTCCAGTCCTTTTCTCATTTTTTAAATTAGACTGTTTGTTTTCCTGGTTTGAAATCAGGTGAATTCCTATATATTTTGGAGATCAAACCCTTGTGCAAGATGTCATAGGCAAATATGTTTTCCCATAGTTGGTTCCCCTTCCATTTTGCTAATGTTTTCTTTAACCATGAAAAAGCTTTTTATTTTGATGAAATCTCATTTGTTTATTCTTTCCTTTATGTCCTTTGCTCTAGGGGGACATATCAGGGAAAATAATGCTGCATGAAGTATCTGAGATATTCCTGCCTACGGTTTCCTCTTGGACTTTTATGGTGTCACAACATATTTAGTCTTTTTTCCACCTTGAATTTATTTTTGTATATGGTGTATACAGTAATTGAGTGTGATTTTTTTGCATGTAGCTGTCCAAATGTCCCAATATCATCTGTTGAAGAGGATATTTTTCCTCCATTTTATGCTCCCACCCCCTTGTCAAATATTAACTGAACATACAGATTTGAGTTTTTTCTTGGCCCTCTATTCTGCTCCATTGATTTGTGTGTCTGTACTTAGGCCAGTATAAAACTTTTTAAATTTCCATGGCTCTGTAATATAGTTTGATATCAGGTATGGTGATTACTCCTACTTTGTTCTTCTTTCTCAAAATAGCAGTGTCTATTCGGGATCATTCATGGTTCCATATAAATTTTTGAAGTGTTTGTTCTATATCTGTGTAACATATCATTGGTATTTTAATAGGGATTGTGTCAAATCCGTATATTGCTTTGAGAAATATGGATATTTTGGTGATTTTGCTTCTTCCAATCCATGAGCATGGTACATGCTTCAATTTTTTGTGTGTCTCCTTAATTTCTTTTTCAGTGTTGTATAGTTACCTGAGTACAGGTCTTTCACCTCCTTGGGAAGGCATATTCCTAGGTACTTCAGTTTTCATGTTGCTATAGCAAATGGGATATTTTGCCCTGATTTCTGATTTTAATCTTATTGTTGGTGTATACAAATGCCTTAAATTCTGAATATTGACCTTGAACCCTGATTTTTTGCCAAATTTGCTTATTAGATCGAGTAGTTTTTCTGGTGGAGTATTTAGGGTTTTCTTTTTACACTATCATATCATCTGCAAACAATGAAAGTTTTACTTCCTCCTTTCTAATTTGGAAATTTCTTCCTTTATTCTCTTTCTTGTCTGTTTGCTGTGGCTAGGATTTCAAATAATGAATAGAAGTGGTGAAAGTGGACATCCTTGTCCAGGAACAAGAGCTCCTGATCTTAGTAGGAAAACTTTTAGTTTTTGCCCATTGAGTATGATGTTGGCTATAAGTTTCTCCTATATGGCCTTTATCATGTTGAGAAATGCTCCCTCTACTCCCATATTGCTGAATGTTTGTATCATAAATGGATGCTGTACATTATCAAATGGGATTTCCACATTTATTGATATGATGTGATTTTTGTTTTTCTTTTGGTTTATGTGATGTATTACATTTATTGATTTGTGATGTTGTACCATCCTCGAATCCCTGGGATGAATCCCGCTTGATCATGTTGTGTGATCTTTTTAATGTATTTCAGGATGCAGTTTGCCAATATTTTGTTGAGGGTTTTAGTGTCTATGTTCATCAGCTCTACTGGCCTGCTGTTTTCTTTCTTTTTGTGTGTTTATCTGGTTTTGAGATTAGGATGATGCCGGCTTTGTAAAAAGAGTTTGGGAGTCTTCCCTATTCTTGGATTTTTTGGAATAGTCTGAGAAGGATAGGGGTTAGCTTTTCCTTAAATGCTTTGTAGAATTCTCCTGTGAAATGATCTGGTCCAAGGCTTTTGTATAGTGAGGATTTTTTGATTACTGCTTCAAATTGCCCAGCTGCTATAGTATTTTGAAACTTTCTGTTTCTTCTAAATTCAGTTTTGGAAGATTATATTTTTCAAGAAAGTTGTCCATTTCACCCCATTTTTCTAATGTCTTGGCATATGCTTCTTTGTAGTAATTTCTTACAATCCTTTGTATTTCTGTGTTATTAGTTCTAATTTCTCCTCTTTCACTTCTGATTATATTTATTTGGGTCCTCTCTCCTTTTTTCATGATGAATGTAGTAAAAGGCTTGTTGATTTTATTTGTCCTTTCAAAGGACATATTCCTCAATTTAATCATCATTTGAACTAGTCTTTTAGTCTCCATGTCATTTAATTCTGATCTACTCTTATTTTCTTCCTTCTACTTGCTTTGGGCTTTGTTTGCTGTGGTTCCACCAGTTCTTGTAAATGTAAGGTTAGGTTGTTTATTTGAAATGGTTCTATCTTTTTTAAGTAGGCCTGTATCACTATGAAGTTCCCTCTTGGCACTGCCTTCGCTGTATCCCAGAGGTTTTGGACTGTTGTGTTCTCATTTTCACTTGTTTCCAGAAATTTTATGATTTCTTACTTCATCTCATTGTTAACCCATTCATTGTTTAATAACATGCTATTCAGTCTTCACTGATTTGATTTTTTTAAAACCTTTTTTCCATGAGGTTGGTTTCTAGTTTCAGTCCCTCCTTATCCAAGAAAATGCTTGACATGATTAAATTTTGTTGACTTTGAGGAGGCTTGTGTCATATCATGGGGTCTGTCTTTGGAAATGTTCCATGTGTATTTGAAAAGAGTGTGTATTTTGCTTCTTTGAGGTGAAAGGTTCTCTATATATCAGTTAAGGCCATGTGACCTAGAGTGTCATTTTGTGCCACAGCAACCTTGTTTATTTTGTTTAGATAATCTATTATTGACACTGCAGTGTTAAAATACTCTACTATTAGCATGATGGTGTCTATATCTTTCTTGAATTTCTCCACAATTTTCCTTATATATTTGGTAGTCCTATGTTGGGTGCATATATGTTTCCAATGTTTATATCTTGTTGATGGATTCTTCCCTTGAGTACCATGAAGTGTCCTTCTGTGTTTCTTCATATAGCCTTTTTTTTTTTTGAAGTCTACTTTTTCTAAATATTGGTACCCTGGCCTTTGTTGCTGTCCATTTTTTTTGGAATATTTTTTCCAACCCTTCACTTTAAGTCTGTATGTGTCTTTTGTACTGATGTAGGTCTCTTGTAGGCTTCATATGTGAGGGTCATGTTTTCTTATCCCTTCAGATACCCTATGTCTATTAATTGCAGCTTTAATCCACTTACATTTAAGTTTGTTATTAATAAGTCCTTATTCACTGCCATTGTACTCCCTTTGTACCTGTGTTCCTATCTCTCTCACTCTTTTTCTCCCTTTTCTTAAAGTAGATCCTTTACCAATTCTTGCAGAGCTAGTTTGGATTAGGTGTATTCTTTGAGCCTTGTTTTGTCTGGAAAACTCCTTATTTAACCTTCCATTTTATTTCTTTAAAAGATTTTATTTATTTATTTTTAGAGAGAAGAGAAGGGAGGGAGAAAGAGAGGGAAAGAAACAATGTGTGGTTGCCTCTCATGTGCTCCCTACTGGGGGACCTGGCCTGGAACCCAAGCATGTGCCCTGGCTGGGAATTGAACCAGCGACCCTTTGGTTTGCAGGCCCACGCTCAATCTACTGTGCTACACCAGCCAGGGCTCACCTTCCATTTTAAATGAGAGCATTGCTGGGTAAAGTAGTCTTGTTTGCAGGCTTTGCTTTTCATTGTAATATTTCTTGCAATTCCCTTCTGGCTTGTGGTGTTTCTGTTGAGAAGTCAGCTGTTAGCCTTATCAGAGCTCCCTTTTATATTACCTACTGTTTCTCCTTTGCTACCTTTAAAATTCTTTGCTTTTGAATTTTGCCAGTTTAATCATGATGTGTCTTAAAGTGGGGCTCTTTTGATTCATTCTCATTGGGACCCTGTGTGCTTCCTGAATTTGTGTGACATTTTCCTTCATCACATTAGGGAAGTTTTCCATCATTACTTTTTCAAACAGGTTTTCTATCCCTTGCTCATCATCTTCTCCTTCTGGTATCCCTATTATATGAATATTATTATGTTTCATGTTATCCTGCAATTCCCTTAACCCTCTTCATTCTTATGGAGTTTTCCTTTTCTCGTTCTTTCTTGGAGTTTTTTTTTCCTACCTTGTCCTCCAGCTCGCTGATTCAATCCTCTGCTTCATCTAGCCTGTTTTTTATTTCTTCTTCTGTGTTCTCAATTCAGAATTTGTATTCTTAATTTCCTCCTCGCTCTTGTTCATAGTTTCTATATCTAACACGTTTCATATGTTTCATGTGAATCTAGTTTCATATGATTGTAGCTCTGTTAGTTCTTGTAGCTTCCCTGTAGTTTTTAGTTATTCTCATTGAGCTTATTGCGTGTCCTTATAATGATTTTTTTAAATTCAGTGTCTGATAGATTATTTGCCTCTGTTTCACTTAACACTTGTTCTAAGAGAAACAATCCCCCTTCCTTTCATTGGAGGTGTTTCTTTGTCTTCCCTTTTTTTTTTTTTGGCGGCAGGGGGGGGGGTCTTGTTTTCTTCTGCACTTAAATTGAGATGTTTTGACTCCCTGTCTTCATGGTGTGAACTTCTGATTTAGTGTGAACTTCTGTGTAATTTAGTGGTGCAGTATCCTTGATCTAAACCTGATGCTATTATGATGCCCTCTCGTCATTTATGTTGGCTCTCTGGATGTAACTGGGGTTTGATTTTTGTTGAGTTGTTCTTTGTTGGGTCTTTCCCTCCAGCTGGTTCACTGAGGGTCACTTCACCAACCTCTCATATGCTGTTGTTCAGGTGCTGCCAGAAGAAAACCATAAAGCCCAGGAAACAAATCCACACACATAAAAATAACTCCCACCCATAATCTCACTCTCAACAGCAAATGAATCAGTATTAATAATGGTGTAAAGAGATTAAGACTATTATAAGAAAAGAAAGCAAATATGAGATAACCTACTGAAAAAATAATTTTCAGTGGATAGAAGGATGAGCACTAATAAGAATAGGGAATCAAAGGAATGTGAAAAGAGAATGTAAAAAGGCAGAATGGAATAAGAGAAGGGAAACATATATTATTGGGTTTATATATAAAATAAAATAAAATAAAATAAAAGTGAGACAGATAAAGTAGAAGAAAAAAGTAAATAAATAATTTTTAAAAATGGTACCAAATTGGACAGAAAGATCCACCACAGCACTATTAACAGCAAATGAGCTAAAATCAATGTAGGCCAGATGGAATTAAGAGTAAAAAAAGAAATAAATCCTTAAGACATATCTAGAGGAAAGGGAAGTGATTTTTAGGCAATAGAGGGAGAAGGAATACTAAGCACCAGGAATGAAAACCAGGCTAATACAGGGGAAATTTAAAATTTGAGACCCAACAAAAAGTAGGAGAGAAGACTGGTAAAATTTGAGATTTGAAATACAAAATTAGTGAAGATCTATAGGTAAAATTGAAAAAATGCAACGTCTACTATCCTATCAACAACAAATGAGCAATGATTGCTAAAGGTAGAGAGAGAATGTGGTTATTTTAAGAGTGGGAAAAAGAATGTGAAATGACCATTGAGAAGAAAATTGGTTTTGAGAGGCTGGACAGGGGAGAAATAGTAAGGTTGTAGAATGAAAACAAATCATAGCAAGAGAAAACAAAAATAATAAGAAGAAAGAAGAAAGTAAAATGGGTTAAGAGAAGGGTGGGGCAAAACATGAATTGAAATAAACTATATTATAAAATATAGTGATTTAATTTTCATAAACTTGAAGGACAAGAAATGAATGTTACAAAACTATACAGGAAAGAAAATATCACAAATCATGGAGAAGATCATGGTGGATTTCATCTGGTAGCATTTACTACTTGCCACTGTTTTTTCTTTCTGTATGTGCCTGTGGTGATGTCAGATGATGACCCTGTCGGAACATAGGCAGCCTCTTTGAGACTACCAGGAATCTACTGTCTGTGGCTATCTCCTTCAGTTGTTAATCTAGTCACTCTGCAGTCAGCAGTCAGGCTTAAGCACCACAGAGTGAGGCAGAATCTTTCCTGGGGTTGGGGCTATTGCTTCACCTCAGGCTGCTGCCACTTGGAACGGAGTGGTCTACCTGAGCAAGATAGCTGCTGCAGTATGGGGAATGACTCTGCACCAGGATCCGGTGGCTACTGTCTCAGTTCCCTCCCCAAAGCCTCTGTCCCCAGTCTCTCTTCTCGCATCTCATGTCCACTCTACCCTCCTCTCACCTTTGTGGGAGCACAGGGAAAATGGCTGCAAATTTAAATGTATTATGTCTATGAGACACATAATAAAGAACTCTTTTCCCAACTTTCTACTGAAGGGAGATTAAGTAATTTGTCTTTTTCCTGAATGTGAAATATTGGAATTTATCTCTGATTGGATGTACATGCCAGTTTCATGTGGCACAAAGTCACCAATATTTTGTAAGTTCTCCTGTATCTTAATAAGCAATAAAATGTGTGAAGTGCTGGGTCAATTGACAAGAATCTGCTCTAGTGGGTTTTTCAGGATGTAATTCTTGATCATAGATACTATATTTAAAAACCATGGTATCTAAATTCATATTTAGATATGAATTCCCTTTTTTTTCCTCCTAAAACTTTTATAGAAACACTAACTGCTAACAAGAACTTACAAATCTGCCCTGGCTGGTGGGGCTCAGTGGATTGAGTGCTGGCCTGCAAATCAAGCAGTTGTTGATTTGATTCCCAGTCAGGGCATATGCCAGGGTTGTAGGCCAAACAACACTGGACCTTTAAACAGCTGTTTAAACATCTCTGGCAGAGCTAAACCCTGCTGCTTTTTGCACCTGGATGTTATGCACCAGCTTAGGGTTTAGACCCCATACTTTTCAGGGGGATCCAACCAGCAGCTTATATATCCCTCTGGTGCTTCAGGTATGTCCTGTGGGCACCCACCAAACCTCTTGTGTCTCCACCACACTCCCTGCCAGTCATGTTGTGCTGAAGCTTATTCTTCCATCTGTCTATGGTTATAAGGCTTCTCTCTTGCTATTGTTCAGTTGTTTGTTCTAGGTGATTTCTCCACAATTTAGTTGTAATTCTAGATTGGTCCTGAGAGGAGGTTAGTGTAACTTCCAATCATTCATCCTCCATTTGGTTTCCCAAGAGGTTGTACACTTTTTAGCATGAAATAAACTCTCATATGTATTTTGTAAAAAAAATTTTACAGTACCGCCATCCTGAAGGGCCACATGACAATGCGGATCAGGCGCTTTAGAAAGAAACTTGCCCTTTGACCTAGAAATTCAAATTCTACACTGCATTCTACATAAATAACCAGAGAAAAGTGCAAAGATGACTACACAAGGATGTGCATTGCAGCATTTATTACAATGATAAACTGGAAATAACCAATAGGAAAGTGTTATAAAAGACAAGTTTTAAAAGAAATGGTTACTTTCTAAGTTGGGTATCTAAATGTTATTATATATTAATATTTTTATGATTTAGAATATTTATACCAAAATGTCAAAACAGTAAACTTTGGATCACAGCTATCCATGACTCAAAACTTTTATTTTTATTAGCTTTATGTGAATTATCTAGATTTTCTAATTATTTTCTAAAATTGACACATATAGCTGTCTATTTATAATATTATTTTTCAGGTAATGCAGGCCAGTCAACCCAACTTTAAAAGATTGGAGAGTACTTTTAATGATAGTTGCAAAGTAAGTTTTGGTAAAATTTCTAAATCCCTCTTGAGAACTAATTTTCAGAGACTCCTATTTCTATCCTTGTTTCATCTCATGGGCCTATCAAGCAAAAATTCCCTATCAAGCACAGTGGCATAATAGTACATGCCTCTTACCAGGTAGGCTCTCCAGAATGACTGTATGCTCAGTGCTGCCTCCTCTTCTGTCAGCTGGAGGGAGAGTGGGATAGGTGGCCGAGGGCTAAAAAAGCAATAAAATGGTCATATGCCAATGAGAATCCATCCTTCAGCTGAGCAAGGCCTTTGACAACATAAATGCCTCATTCATTGATAGAAAAGTTCAAACTTGGATTAGCACTTTTTATTTTTTTAAAGATATTTATTTATTTATTTATTTATTTATTTATCTTTAGAGGGGAAGGAGAGGGAGAGAAACATCAATGTATGGTTGCCTTTCATGCATCCCCTGCTGGGAGTTGGCCTGCAGGGAACCAGCCTGCAACCCAGGCATGTGCCCTGAGTGGGAATCGAACTGCGATCCTCTGGTTCGCAGGCCTGCACTCGATCCACTGAGCTATACCAGCTAGGGCAGCACTTTTTATTTTTAAATCCAAGATTTTTTTTTGTTGTTTTTTCACCAAAATAATTTTTAATCACTGTTAGCCTGCTTTTCTTTGAAGGACTGAGGGTGGTAAAGGTGTATGTCAGTCCTGAGAGTACAAGATGCATGTTACTGACATAAGTCCATGGACAAAGAACAAAAGACAGAGCAGAAGGGTCCCTTCCACAGCGTATTATGACTGACACATAAAAAAAGAGTTCTTCTACAACTATGGAAAACGGTATGGAATTTCCTCAAAAAACTAAAAATGGACCTGACTTTTGACCCAGCAATTCCACTGCTAGAACTATATACTAAGAACCCTGAAACAATAATCCAAAAGAACTTACAAACTCCAGTGTTCACAGCAGCACAATTTACAACAGCCAAGTGCTGGAAGCAACCTAGGTGCCTATCAGTAAATGAATGGATCAAAAAACTATGTCACATTTACACAATGGAATTCTATGCAGCAGGAAGAAAGAAGGAGCTCCTATGCTTTGGGACAGCATGGATGGAACTGGAGAGCACTATGCTAAGTGAAATAAGCCAGGCAGTTAGGGACAAATACCGTATGATCTCACCTTTAACAGGAACCTAATCAACAAAACAAATAAACAAGCAAACTATAACCAAAGACACTGAAATTGAGGACAGGCTGACCAGAGAGGAGAGGGGAGGGGATTATAGGGGAAAAGGGTGAAGGGTTTGCACGGTATAAAGGGTGTCCATAATGGGCACATGGATAAAAACAAGGAGGGATGGAAACAGGGGAGGGAGGTGGGGAGGGTTGAAGTTGTGGGGAAGGGGGGGAGGCAGAAAACTGTACTCGAACAACAATAAAAAAATGTTAAAAAAATAAAGGGTTCTTTCCCCAGCTTTCTATTATAGGAAAATTAAGTAATATGTCTCTTTCCTGAAAGCGAAATATTGGAATTTATCTCTAATCAGATGTGTATGCCAGTTTAATGTGGCATAAAGTCAACAATATTTTGTAAGTTCCATTGTATCTTAATAAGCAATAAAATGTGTGAAGTGCTTGGTCAATCTGCCCTGGCTGGTATGGCTCAGTGGATTGAGTGCTGGCCTGCAAACCAAGTGGTTGCTGGTTTGATTCCCAGTCAGGGCACAGGCCTGGGTTACAGGCCAGGTCTCTGATGGGGAATGTGTGAGGAGCAACCACACCTTGATGTTTCTCTCTTCTCTCTCCCTGCATTCCCCTCTCTCTAAAAATAAATAAATAAAACCTTTTTTAAAAAAGAACTTACAAATCTGACTTAATTTTCATTCCCTATGTTTCCCTAAAGCATAGCTTCCTCTGAGAAGCAGGATTCAAGATATTTCAGATGTAGTACAAAAAAAAAAAAAACTTCTGAAAGGACATGGTTCACATGAAAGCTGTTCCCAGGGCAGGATCCTCAAAAATAAGTTTGCATGTCAGGGACTCCAAAGTGCCCTGGCCTTCGAGCTCTCCCTAGTGAATGCCATCACTTGAGTTTACAGTAAGTCCTATGTACAGAGAAGTTAACTAACCTGTCCAAGTTGACACTGCTTGTAAGTGGCCTAGTTAGGGCCCAGACCCATCCAATCACAAAACCCAGGCTTCCCTCACAGTGCTGTGCTCACACCAGACCTCTACTGGACAAACACTTAATGAAGCCCAGGCTAGCACAGACTGCCAAGCTAACTGGCAACAGTGCAGGATCCTCCAGGATCTGGGCTTTTATTTCCCTCTAAACTTTGACTTAAAAACAACCACCACCAAAGAAATCTCACCAGTGTGTGAATGAATGAATGCTCTTTTGAGTTATTCTAGAATCAAAGAAATCAAAGCCAGGAAGAACCATGGAGATTAATTAGCAAGACCATTTCTAGTGGTCAGTGATATTGCCAGGTGCTGGTTCTCCAGCCACAAGGTCCTTCCTTTCTAACATATCAACAAATGAGATTCACCTACTTTAGAGAGACAATTATATCCCCCCAATGGTAGCAATATTAGAAACCTTTCCCTAATGTCCTATTTCCATTTTGATTTGAATGATGTGTTGGCTTTTTTCCCCCTGGTTCTATTTTTGTTTTCAGTTCTTTTTGTCTATTTTCTGTTTATTTGGGCTACAATGGAGCAGTCATATCTTGCTGGAGGTGCATCAGCCCCCTGCATTCCACAGTAAATGTCTCTCTTCATCCACCACTCTTAATTCTCTAAATCTTGATGTGTGACAGCAACAAATCTCATTCCTTTAGTAATTCTCCTTCACTAGTTAAAAAACAATGAGTTCTAGGAAGACCTCAGCGTTTCTCAGGAGATCTTGGTGTGCCAAGAGTGAATTTAGGAGACTAATGCTATCATGAATCAATACTAGTTGGTATTTACTAAGAACTTTTCCAGTTTCCCCCTCCTCCCAGACTTGCTCCTTGTGCTCCAGCTGTGCTAGCTGTTTTCATCTCCTCCAATGTGCCCTTCCACCTCAGGCCTTTGCTAAGGGTTTTCCTCTGCCTCCAGGGTCATCCTTACTCCAGCCAGGACACCACATACACTAGTGCAGGTTGTTCTCTCAAGGGCACCAGGGGGGCAGAGAGAAATCAAATCCCACCCAGCTCTGCTCAGTAAGCCGTGCTCAAGGGTGTAGGCTGCATCTACCCTAGGCTAGGAGGGTAGAAAATTTCCCTAATTTTCTAAACAGCACCTTAGGGTTGGGGGAGCTGACACTTCTTTTTCCCAATTCACCCTTATTCTTTCTTCCTCTCTCTACTTGAATACTATTGAAGGACTTTTCTGATTAGGTCAGGACCCAGTGGAGTTCTGTGCAATTTTCCTTTCTAGTTCTTGGCCCAATTTGGAGATAGAAATCTGGTTACCTAATTAATGCCCAAATCCTCAACTGAACTGAAAGCACCACAAGGATAGAGACAGGACTTGTGTTTGCTCCTCTTGGTAGTTTCAGCACTCAGGACAGTGGTTGGCATATCACAGACACTCAAAAAATATTTGTGGCATGAGCCTCTGTGCCTGGCATAGTGTGCTAAGAACTTTCCACACATGATTTCATTAAATCCTTACAACATTAATAATGAGTTATTATTCTTCTTTCAGAGAGAAGAAACTGAGGATACAAAGAATGAAGAGATGTGTTCAAGGTGACTGACCATTTTTTGCAGAGAATGCAAACTGGCCAGGAAGCAAAGAGAACGGCCCAAAGAGAAGAGAACAGCTTACAAGTTCACTAGTAGGGAACAATGGATCTCACAGCTGCAAGTGTTAAACGAAGGAATACCCAGTCACTTGCCTAGAAGAAGGAAATGAGGGTGGAAAAGCCATAATCATAGAAAATGCCCTCTTCATCACTCCTTACAATAATAATTTGGCAGATATTCTCTTGTCTGAAGATCCACAGAGACTGTCAGGACAGAACAAAGTGGAGTTCATTACATATCTCGGAGACATTTGATGATGCCTTTCCATTCAACTGTAATTTTTCTGCTTAAATATGTTTTCTCTCTTGATGTCATGAAGTAATCAAAGTAACAGTATTCCTGTTTTGAAACACCAGTAGGAAAGGAGAACTGCAAATGTGGGACCAACAGGCTGGGTGGGCTTTCACCAGTAATGAAACCCTCAATTGCCCTACATCACAGTGATATTTCCAAAGGTGAAATGAGGTTTCTAATCAGCCATTAAGCAGTAATATGAGGCCACCTTTAGTGACATCTCTGTTTTCATGGCTAAATAAGAGGCACTGTCTAGTTATCAAACCAAGAATAAGTATGATAAGCCAGTCTAAGTCAGACTAAATTAAAAGGACTTAATCATCAGAGAGTCATCCCTGGGAATTAGCAATTATTTCAGCAGGCCAGTTTGCAGGCAAAGAAGCCATGGTAGGCCCTTTTCTTCCTTTTAGAATCAATGCAACTGGCTTCAGGTCAAACAAAAATAAGAGATTGAATAGAGGCAACCACTAATCATGGGGAATCAGAGAAGGAGAGAAGACGAGCATGTCAAACATTGGAGAAGGCAGCTGAGGTGCCTCAAGGGTTTAAATCAGATATCCCCAGAGTAGACAGGTTTGTGTGTCCCAAAAGCCAAAGCAGTACTGCTGAGTATTTTTCCAGTAAGACTTGTTTTATTGGTAATGCTCATTTGTCACATTCTTCTTTTTTCTCAAGTTAATTCATGTGGCTCAAATATATCTGAATCTCAAGAATCGGTGCTTTAATTCTGGGAGGGAACAAGAGTTAATTTTTCTGATAGTGTGTGTATGTATAAAATACACACACACATGCCTTTCCCCTTTTTTGGATGCTAAGTAAAAGATCTGTAGGACCAAAGGAAGCTTATAATACACACAAGAGAAACTGAGAAGGTAGTCTTTTTTCCTTGTATTGATTCTAGAGAAAGGGAAGGGAAAAAAGAGAGAAACATCAATTGGTTGCTTCTTGCATGTGCCTTGGCCAGGGATCAAACCTGCAAAGCAGACATGTACACTGACTGGGAATCAAACTGGCGATCTTTCAGTTTGCAGGATGATGTCCAACCAACTGAGCCACATCATCCAGGGCTGAGAAGTTACTCTTTATTAATTTCTCCACCCTAAGACAAGAGGTACCATCCAAAATGGTATTTAAGCAAAATAAGGCAGAAAGGAGAAAATCTTGCTTTATATTGAAAACTGAATCCCAGTATCCAAATTCTATCCACTTTTCATTAGGTATTACACTGAATTGTTGTCTTAGAACATGAGGACACAAAGCCATTTACAAAATGACACAAACTCTAAATCAACCATTGCTCATAAAACCTTTCATGAGCCCAGTATTTGGTAATGTCCACCCTCATATTCAGTATCCTCATATTACCTAACCCTGCCATCAACCTTCACTGGTTTCCCAAACATTCTTGTTGAAGATATCAGTTTTGAGTAATGAATTTCAAATATTTGGAAGAAGTACAATAGAAGTTAACTGGAATGGTCCATCCAGACATAGAGCGACTAGCCATTAGGATGAAATCTCATAGAATTCTTTCAATCCCAGCCTTTTGTGATGTGAGGAATAACTCCAGTAGGGAGAGCCAGCTGCCTGACTCTAGTGGCCTTAAAGCACATTGAGAAATCATCATTTCTATGACATGATTTTTCTACCTGCTTAGCAACTCCACCCTGGAAAACCAACAAGCAATTACCCAGCATCAGGCTGAATTATTCCCTGGGTAAACACAGTCAGGTCCTAGTTTACCACCCTTTCACTGGAAGCTACACATGGGCTGAGTTACCCGTGCTCAACTAAACAACCTACTGTAAGACCACATGCTCACCTTGTCCTGCACATATAACCACATCCAAAATCAGGGAAGTGCGACTTACACTTTTTGACAAATACGTTCTGATTGCTGTATTATTTATTTAGTATCCTCCTCCTGCTCCAAATGGTGAACTCAGGCAAGGCATGGATGGGTGGAGAGGTAGGTGTTTACAGGAAGAGCAGAATATCTTCTTCCTGCCAGTAGGAAAGCAACCTTCTCAACCCTTCCAAACCAATTGGAGGGGATCTGAACTTGTTTTCTGCCATGGATCTCTTTCCACTCTGGCAGCTGGGAGTCCTCAGAATGTTCTTTAAAACATAAAAACATAAGATTACAAAGCAAACCAATTATATCAGAATACAGCTATCAGAATGTTTAAGAAGTAATGATATATCAATAGTAATATTGGTGCTTCTAAATTATGCAGTAATTGGAAGAGCTAATGCAGCTCAGTTAACTGATGTAATGAGTGACAATTGGAAATGACATTTTGAAATCACTGCACCAACTGTAACATAACATGAAAATGTCTGATTGCTATTAGTGACAAAGTCACAGGTACTATGGATACTACTGAGATTTGCTGTGCACAGTTACGGACTAGTGAAAATAAAGAGGCCATTTCCCCCTTTCTTCAGGGATACCTGAATCATAGACAGTTGTGGCTGGAGTTGGGCAAAGGACAAAGATGAGTTTTACTTCCAAGATGGGACTAAAGATTAAGGATTTAAAAATAAACAAAATGAATATGAACAGTGAAATAAGACTATCTAAAAACAAAGTGACCAGGCAGTTATGAAATTTGGCCCCTCAAAGTTATTAAAGGGTAGTTTCCTAGATGGAAGAGAGATTCAATGTACTACAGTGGGACAGTTATTGGGAATAAAGAGAAATAAAAAGTTCATTTTATTCCCAATAATATGTCATTCTTCACTAAACCCATTAAATTTTCCAAACAGAACTTTTTTTTCCCTCACACTTCATTTCAGTCAATGGCTCCCCATTCAGACAGTTGCTCAGACCAGAAGTTTCCAAGTCATTCTTGAATTCTTTCTCTTTCACCCATATCCAATTCAGCTTTAAGTCATGGTTCCAATATTAACCTCTTCCTACCTCCTCATTCCAAGCTGCCATCATCTCTTCACTGGCCTCCCTGTTTACACTATTACAGCTGACCCCAATCGACTCCCCAACCAGCTGCCAGAGTAATCTTTTTTAAAGATAAATTATATTGGACTTCCAGCAAGATGGAGGCGTAGGTGGAAACACTGTGCCTCCTCGCACAACCAAGTTTAAAGTCAACAAAGTTTCAGTAACAAAAACGCAGCAAAAAGACAGAAAATTAAACTATAGGGAAGTCTGACAAAAACTGACTGTTCAGCTAGACTGGTAAGAGGGGCGGAGCCAGCAGCAGAGTGGGGTGGGGCAGGAGAGATCTCCCGCCCCAGGAGCAGGCAGAGATCTCCCACCTAGGCAGCTGTGGGCGGACCCCAGGTGTGGGATAGCAACAGGCAGACCCAGTGAGGGCGCAAGGTGGCACGCTGAGCTTGGTCACACATTCTCGCGTGCAGATAAACCAGCAAAGGAGCGAGCAGTGAGAAGACCGCGTAGGCCCCAGCATCGGGAAGCAGCAGAGGGGACTGCCATTGCCCCTCTTGGACCCCGCCCCCACAGCCACTGAGTTGCCCCATCCTGGTGAACACCTAAGACTCCTCTCCTCATACTTAACAGGTGAGAACAGACCAAAACATGGCTCAAGAAGAACTCAAAGCCCCAGAACCGGTAACTCTAAGTGACCAAGAAATAGCCAACCTATCAGATGCAGAGGTCAAAACACTGGTGATCAGGATGCTCACAGAAATGGTCGATTTTAGTCACAAATTAGAGGAACAAATGAAGGCTAAACTAATTGAAATGAAGGGAAATGCACAGGAAACCAAGAGTGATGGAAAGGAAACTGGGACTCAAATCAAGGGAGTGGACCAGAAGGAAGAAAAAATTGACCAAACAGAAAAGAATGAAGGAACAAAAAATAAAATAAATAAGGAGAGGCTTAGGAACCTCTAGGACATCTTTAAATGTTCCAACATCTGAATTATAAGGGTACCAGAAGGGGAAGAAGAAGAGCAAGTGGAAAACTTGAACAAATAATAAAGAAGAACTTCCCCAATCTGGCAAAGGCAGTAGACTTCCAGAAAGTCCAGGAAGCTCAGAGAGTCCCATAGAAGTCAGACCCAAGAAGGAACACACCAAGGCACATCATCATTATATTAGCCAAGATTAAAATGAAGGAGAGAATCCTAGAAGCAGCAAGAGAAAAGGGGACAGTCACCTATAAAGGAGTTCCCATCAGACTGTCAGCTGATTTCTCAAAAGAGACCTTCCAGGCAAGAAGGGGCTGGAAAGAAGTATATTAAGTCATGAAATCCAAAGACCTACAGCCAAGATTGCTCTATCCAGCAAAGCTTTCATTTAGAATGGAAGGGCAGATAAAGTGCTTCTCAGATAAGGTCAAATTCAAGGAGTTCATCATCACCAAGCCTTTATTATATGGAATGTCCCTTAGAAAGGGACTTATCTAAGAAAAAGAAGACAAAAAATCTGAACAGTGGAAGGACAGCAAACTCACAGTTATTAACAACCACACCTAAAACAAAAGCAAACTAAGAGGACAGCTAGATCAGGAGCAGAACCATGGAAATGGAGATCACATGGAGGGTTAGCAACAGGGGAGTGGGAGGAGGAGAAGGGGGGAGAAGGTACATAGAATAAGTAGCACAGATGGTAGGTAGAAAATAGACAGGGGGGAGGACAAGAATAGTAGGGGAAATATAGAATCTAAAGAACTTGAGACACATGGACATAAACTAAAGGTGGGAAATGGTGGGGAAGGGGGTGCGCAGGGTGGAGGGGAATGAAGGGGGGAATTAGAACAACTGTAATGGCATAATCAATAAAATATATTTAAAAAAACATAAATTAGATTATTACTCTTCAGCTCAACCCACTCTCTTCACCCAATAGCTTCCTACCACACTCAAAAGAAAGAAGAAAAATTCAAACTCTTTATCATGGCATGTGTCCAAGGCCCCACCCCAGTTGGACACAGCTCAGCCAACCTCTGTGGCTTATTTCCTACCACTCTCTCAGCCTCCCTACGTCTTCCTGCTTCACTGGTCAAGTCTGTGCCTGTCTCAAGGCCTTCATGTGGCTGTTCCCTCTGTTTGGAACACTCTTCTGTTGATCTCTGTAAGACTGGCTCCCTGTTTGTCACTCATGCCCTGTGTACATGTCACTGTGTTAGATGGGCAAGCCTTTCCTAGCAACCCTATCTAAAACACTACCACCTCTCACCCAGACCTGTCACTCTCTGTCCACTTTGGTTTATTTTTCTCCAAAGTACATGAATCTTCTTTACATCATAAAATAAGTTTATTTGTTAGCTTCATTATTGTCTATCTTCCCCCTACCATGTAAACTCCATGAGGCCCAAGTCTTTCTCTTGTTCTCCACCCTATCCGTGGTACCTAGAAAAGTGCCTAGAACAAAGTAGGCATTTAATAAATATTTTCAAATGAATGACTATTACTATAGATAAGGAAAGAGAGAACTTCCTTTAACACCAGAATTTACCAGTAAGAGAGCTGAGTTAAATGCAGATTCTGACCTTCACTTGCTTTGTAATTCTACTATCCATGTCCTATCACACTAAAGCAGCAACTGCTATCCTCTTAAGATCAAGAATAAAAGTTACCATTCTTTGACTATCTACTCTGAGCCCTCTTCAGTGGATAATTTATATTTTTATCTGCCCACCATTTCCTTCCTTCTTCTTTTGGTATTAGTCCTCAGATTTTCTTTGACAGGTCCCCCTTCATGAATGGGGTACAATATGGGTCTCAATGCCTTGCCCCCCTGGGACCAAGTTTACATGAGACCCAAGCTTAGCCAAGCAGATGCTGTTTTCCTGGATCAAGAATCTTCAGTAGAATGTCAGAGACCAGAGAATTCTTCTTGGCAGTGGTGTCTTGAAGACAGGTCATTAGCCTAGTCTCCCTAGATCCCTCTGCCTGCTTTCTAAGGCCAGGTCCTTCATGTTTGTGTGTTATCTTTTTATGTCCAATATATACCCTTTTTTCTGAAGTATCCCTTAAATTTCTGTGGCTTGCAATAAAGAACCCTGATACCATCTTTTAATCCTCACAGCAACTCTCAATGTAGGTATCATTTCCATCCCATGGTGAAATAGAGGAGCATAGCTCAGAGATGTAAAAGGATCAGTTCCAGGGGACCTAGGCTACAGTAGAATGCATAACCACCTCCCAAGATGTCCACATACAATCTCTTGACTGTGAACACATATATTCCCTTATATGACAAAAGGGACTTTGTAAAAGTCCTTTATATGGCAAAAGGGAGGCAGAGGAAGATAGTACTACAGAAGTAGGAAGTGTGACAACAGAAATCAGAGATCAGAGTAATCTGGAAGGGTCACAAGCCCTCTTAGAATACAGGTGGCCTCCCAAAATTAGAAAAAGCAAGAAAACAAATTTTCCCCCAGAGCCTCCAGAAAGAACTGGTAGCCCCCACATCACTTTTGGGGTAATTTCTTGAAGAAAGTAATACAACAACTAATAAGGCAGAGCTAAAATTGAGACCTAGATGTGTCTGCCATGCTGTCTGTGCATGGGTTCCCTGAGCTTGTTCCCAGAGTCACCTACAAACAACAGGAGGGAGGAAAGAAAGCAGTACTGTCTGCCTCAGAGAGGGGGACATCCACGTGCCAAACCTCAAGATTTATGCATCCCAGCATGTCCCAAATTCAGGAAACAGCTCATCTTCCTTTCTGTTTAAAGATAAATGTTAATATAAAGAGCAAACACAATTTAGTATCCCCATGAAACTCTCTGGCTTCTGAAATTACTGAAGCAGAAATTTACCTTGCCATAAGACAAAATAAATTAAAAGTGTTCTTTCAACAGGAATGGCAGAAATTTTTCTGCCATGCCACCATTTAATTATGATCTTTTGTACAAAATGTACTCTGTTTACTGTGCCATTTTGAAACCATGAGTATTTTTGGTCCCACTGTAATCTTCACAAAACGTACTATCATACAGCTGGTGCTTGTCCTCAAATGGCATGGTAACACTTTTGTTTTCACCTCAAGTTTTGGTTATAAGATACCTTTCAGTTCCATGAAAGTGTTATGGATTTTTTTCCTTTTGTTTATCTAAGGGTAGAACTTAGCTGAAAAGATGTTTCATCCCAACCAACCTTTTCTTTTCTCTTCTAAAACACAATCTTTGTTTCATTGAAGGTCTCAGCTTTAGGAGGTCTTTCATGAACTTTCTCCCCTGGGATGTGGGACCAGATAGGCAGCAGTGTATTTTTGTTCATGGTACTTATTTAGCGATTTATTCTTGCAAATGAATCTCACCAATTCTTTTCAGTCAAAATAAAAAGCAAAAGTCTTCTTGCTCCTAATATTGATGGCAAATAATTTCACTGTTTCTGATTGACCAGTTGAATCAGGACTGTATACCACAAAAGAAAATAGTGCTGGATTCACAAATAGAAGGGAAGCCAACAAGAGAGATAATGCAATCCACCACTGCTAAAAGGTCAGCAAGAAAACACCCTCATCAAACTTTGATGAGAGTATGCCCTACCCTATATTATTGTTCCCATTATTACTCCTTTCCCAGTAAGAGAACTCTGCATCCCTGCTCTTTTCCATCTGCCTTTCAGTTTTTCCCTTTTGGTGGTGTCAACTTCCCTAGAGAACTGCCATGGAGTTTTGCCATGGGACTTGTTCTGACCAATAAAATGTGAGCAGAAGGAATGTGTGTCATTGCTCTTCTCCCTCTGCTCCTTCATCCTGGGTACAAGAATGAAAAGAGAAATGGAGCAAAGCCAAAGGTGACACAAAGCTACCATACAACTGAGTGGGGGATAAACCTTTGTAGTTAGTTATGAGGCACTGATATTTGAGGGCTGTTTGTTACTGCAGCAGAACCTGGAAAAAGCTGACTAACACAGAATACTGGAGAGTAGTTGGGTAAACACCATGCAGGAAAACATCAGTTGGGACTCTTGTTTGCAAGTATTAGAAGCATAACTCAAACTGGTCTAAAAAAAAAAGAAAAAAGGTATTTATTGGCTCACTTAACTAATAGGCATACCCCTGGCTTTAGGGATGGACAGATAGAGAGGTTCTAAATGATGCTATAGGGACTCAGGCTCTGGCCATCTCTCAGTTCTGTTGTATGTAAGGCATAATCTCTTTTGGCTGGTTGCCCTCTGTAGCTCAAGGCTTATCACCTCAAAGCCCAGGTCTACAGAAAAAGAGAAAATCATTCCTGGCTGCATCTTGAAAAATCTCTGGATTATCTCTGATTGAACTGACTTGGAGTAACCATGGTAGTCAGGTGGATTCACTGCTGGGATTGGCCAGGCCTGGCTCACATGTCCAGCTCAGAGCCATGGTGGGATCAGCTAGTTCACTGTCTACATGAACTGAAAATGGAGAAGGTGATCCTCTCAGGAACACAGGAAGTACTGTAACCCAAAGAGGGGGAAAATCAGGCAAGGCTGGAAAGAAAACATAAATGTCTACCACATATAGCAAGAAAATGGAATAAAAAGAAATAGAATATGTATTTTTCAGACCATAAGATGCACCTAGGTTTTAGAGCAGGAAAACATTTTTTGAAGCAGAAAATGTGGTAAAATATTTAATAACATAAATAACATAATATTTCACCAACTAAATGTAAAGTTACATTCGGGCTATAAGATGCACTCCCATTTTCCTCCCAAGTTTGGGGGGGGGGTGCATCTTATAGTCTGAAAATACGGTAAATACACTTTAGTTTTATAATTGTTTTTAATTCTTAAATTAACTCTGTGCACAATAGAAAACCTACACAATTATACAGAGAAGAAAATAAAAGCCATATTCTTGCTATTTGGAGTGAAACATACTTTTGAAAGAGGTTTTTTTTTTGTTGTTTTTTTTTTTTGGTCTAGTGTTATTTAATGATGAGCCTTGATTTTAAACATTTCCTTTTCACTCTAGTTTAACAAATATGTGTACTTTATATATGATAAATCTTGTTATTTTTATAAACCTAAGAGAATATTTAAAGTTTGTCAATGTTCCCTGGCTACATAAAAATGCAGTATCTTTATTTTTTTTAAGTTGTGGAAAAGAAATGGGTAAGTGAGTACGTTAAATCATGGGGAAACTTTGTTAGGAGATGTCATCATTTTCTGTGATAAGAAATCAGCCCCTAGCTGATTTGTCCCACATCAAATAATCCCAGCCTTCTAGCTGTGATCTGATGATACAATGATATCGAGCATTGAAGATAGCTGGGTAGAATTCGTCTTACCAAGAACATTAAGATAAGACCCAAACTCACAGTTTAGATGGCTCCACAGTTTGGTAGATAGAATTATCTGAGGCACTAAGTGCCAGCACACACATAATAGAGGATTTGCATTTACACAGGAGTTATACTCTACAATCAGGGTAGAAGATGAAAATTACATCAGTCAAAATTTCCCTTTAATATCTTTTAAGTTACCCACATAAGTCCTATCTTTCAGTCAGCCTCACACAGCCAGTTTTTTCCCAGTATTAGTACAAATCACTTTTAAGTACCAAATGTCATGAGGCAGTAATTAACCATACTCTTAACAGCATGGACTCTGAAGCCAGTGTACCTGGCTTCAAATCTCTATTTACTGGCTGTGACCTTGAGTAAATAACTTATGCGCATCAGTTCTTTCCCTGAAACATGGCTGTCACTGTGACAACTAGTATACATGGAATATCATTGTATTCCTTACATATCTCAGCCTCCCTTG
This sequence comes from Sturnira hondurensis, assembly GCF_014824575.4. Lineage (NCBI taxonomy): Eukaryota > Metazoa > Chordata > Mammalia > Chiroptera > Phyllostomidae > Sturnira > Sturnira hondurensis. Next base: position 296,292 of record NW_028082003.1, read on the forward strand.
CAGTTGCTTTGGAGCCATGTGAGGAGATAAGGTAAGGAGAGGTGAGAAGGTTAAGAACTAGGGTGCCTCCTCCATTCTTTTCTTCCTTTGCTTCAGTGATCTCAAAGATCTCATATTCCAAATAGCTATAATTTATGAGAGGGTTGTCCAAATTGGACCAGTTATTCTCTGAGCAAAAAATAAATTGTTATTGGATTAAACCACTGGTATTTTGGTAGTGTTATAACTGCATCCTAGCCTAGCCTAGCCTAATACAACAGGGATAATAATACTTCCTGCTTTCTAGGGTTGTTATACAAGTTAAATCAGGTAATATATATATATATAAACTTCTCAGAAGGTTATATAAATGCTTAATAGGTAACGAGGTAAGTACATAGAGACAGAAAGACAAAAGGAAGTAGCTGTCTTATAAGCTGCTGATGGGCATGAGGGGCACATAAAACTGAGAAAAACTAAGGAAAAAACTGAGTCTTGTGTACTATTTTTTGCTTCACCTCCAGACTCAAATTGCTTGCATTAAAAAAAAAACAAAACTTCTTTCTCTATCTCCCAAGAGCACAGCATTAAATTAGCATTAAGTAAGTATACATGTACTGCAATCCAACAATACAAAATCTGTGTGTCCATGAAGAAGGAACCATGTGCCGGAGATGATGACACATAATTAGTGTCCAACAAATGTTGGGCAGCCAGCTTTTGAATATGACTGTTCCATAATTTTTAGAGCACATTTAAACATTTAATAAATGTTAGCTGAATAAATATTAAATGACTCCCTTTACATAGCTGGAACACACCTGCTTGGTATATTTATATGTATCACTAGTGTAAACAAATGTATTCTCTTAACAGCTGGCACCAGAATTCCTCTCAAGCAGGAACAAAGACCATTTTACAGATGGAAAAACTGAGACTCAAAGAGGTCAACTCCCCTTCATCCAGAGTCACACAGCTGCAGTTGTTGAAGCTTGATTTGAAAAGCATAGCTGTGATTCCATTATATGTCATTACTCCTTTGACTTCTAAAACATTCTTAACCTCCATGACAGCTCTGATATTTGACTTACTATCATCTTCTTCAGCACATCCCCACCCATATGCTCAGATATTTCATCATTCATACTGATGATGCTTCTAAAACCATGGCTTCATATCTACATGATTCCATGACCCCCATCTTCCTTTGTGTCAGTCACAAAATGAAACAGTCACAATTGAGAATGGATTGTCACTGAAAACTACCACATCTCAACTTCTCAAATTCCTGATCTTATCAAAACTTTCTCTAGCGTTGCATCTTTCCCACCTACTAGTTCTACTCATATTATTTGCCCTCACACGGGACTATGATTTGGAAAGGTTATTAGTGTTCCCGCAGGACAAGGAGCAGCAAACTATAGCCCATGGGTCAAATCTGCTCTTGTGAATAAAGCTGTATTGGAACAGAGCCACACACCCATTTGTTCACAATTGTCTTTAGCTGTTTCATGCTACAACAGTGGAGTTTAGCAGCTGCAACAAAGACCATATGTGGCCTGCAGAGCTTAAAAGATTTACTATCTTCCACAGAAAAAGTTTGCTGACCTTATGTCAAAAGCCATTTCTTTATCCCCAGGAACTCATATCACTGGAGCCATGTGTTAGGGCAAGTCCAAGGCTCTGACCACATTAATCCTCCCCATTTTTGCTGGGAGAACTAGGTTTGACATTGAAAAAGAGCATGGAGGGTGAAGGAGACTGATATAAGGGAACTGGTTGGTGGGCTGTGCACATTCAGAGGCAGGTCTCAGGAGGAGTGACCAAGTCTCCCAGCACCAGGAGGCATTTCACTTGGGCCCATACCTGCCACCCTCCCATTGCCCCAGGGGCCATTTTCTTCCATGATATTTGAGCTTCTCAGCATGATTACATGAAAACTAAGTCTCACCCACTGTCTGCCACTACAGACATCTCCAATGGAAAAGCACAGCCCTCAGCTGTTCTTCTGTCAATAGCGCTAAGGTTAGAAAACCTGGACTAGCTATTATTTCTGGGATGCTGCCCTCATTCTCCTTATGAACATTGGCTCCTACTTGCCTCTCTGACTCTTCCTGTCAAGAGCACCCTTGAAAAGGATATAGCACCTGAGTTCTTGCCTCTCAAGACCAAATCTGGGCACGCACTAGCATGGCTACTGCTCCAACTTGGCTGGCTCTAGGCCCGCCAGGAGGGCCTGGGAATGGTCTTGTGCTTCCCAATTCCCTGTAATGCTTTGCTACCATCTGAATTACAATACTCAGTATAGAAACTACCACTAGTTGTAAATACATCTCTCTCACCCCAAAGGCTGGAGCCATATTATACTCATTGCCAGTCAATACACACTTTCTTGCTCAAAAACACAGCAACGGTCCATCAGGAGCTCATGAGGATCTTTGAAAATTTTTATTATTTCATTTCCATCTACTTTTTATTATGCAAAGTTTCAAAGATATAAAATTTTAGGCAGAAAAAAACTGAAGTCATGTCACCACCAGCCAGCTTCAATTATGTCAGTTACTCATTGGAACTTCCCACCATCCCTGTCTATAGACATATTTCATATTTAATTCATAAATCAGCATGTTTCTCTAAAAAGTAATACCTTTTATTTATCATGATTATGGAATCATTATCACACTTTAAGTAAAATACTTTATCAACTGTTCACTAAATATTTAAATTTCCAATTGCAATTTAGTTTACTTTAATGAATTTAATTTTTTGTTGTTGTTGTTGTTGTTCAAGTATACTTATCTCCATTTTCCTGACACCGCTTTCCACCACCTGATCCACACCACACCCACCTTCAATTGTTACTGCCTTCAGCTTTGTTCAAGGGTCCTTTGTATATGTTCCTTGATGACCCTTCCTTTTCTTCTCCCTCCCTGTACTTCCCCTCCAGCTTCCCCTCAGGTTATGGTCAGTTTTCTCTTTGTTTCAATGTCTCTGGTTATATTTGCTTTCTTGTTTTGTTGATTAGGTTCCACTTATACGTGAGAACATATGGTATTTGTTTTTCACTGCCTGGCTTATTTCACTTAGCACAATGCTCTCCAGTCCCATCTATGCTGTCATTAAGGGTAGGAAGGAGATCCTTCTTTCTTTCTGCTGCATAGCATTCCATTGTGTACATGTACCAGATTTTTTTATACACTCATTTACTGATGGGCACTTAGGTTGCTTCCAACTCTTGGCTATCATAAATTGTGTTGGGGATTGCTCTGTGTGGTTCCAGAGATTGTAGCCCCGTGAGAGCAAGCTCTGAAGGGGGCTGGTAAGTCTTCCTGGAAAACCACATCATAACGCAGGTGGCAGGCATGACTTGATCATAATACCAACAGTCCTGTGGGAATCAGGCCTAAAATATACATTTTTGTCCTTTGAATCTGGCTCTGCTCAGCAATAAGCCCTGTCAGTATAACCCAGATGTCTGAGTTCGAGGCATAAGGAGTGAAACTCCCTACTTTGTGGTACACCCCTTTATAGTCATCTGGTGTCTGTATGTCTCACAGACCCCAGCCTGAAAAGATTTCTGTGTTTCTTCAATTCTTATCTATAGATAGTATTAGTTTTTTATGATTGTAGCCTTGTTGGACATTGATTGATAATGCACATGTGCTGTATCCCCCTGCACTTCCCAACCCTAATAAAAACCATGTCAGAGAAGGGCTCAGGTCACTCTCCACAATAGGGAATCACCACCCCTTTTCCTGCTGAAGCAACAAGACTGTGTCCAGGACAACTCTTTATTCTTATCTGCAGCAGCCTGGGCAACTTCACTGGCCAGAGTTCTCCACAAAATTGTGCTGTTATAAACATTGGGGTGCATAGGCTCTTTTGAATTGGTGTTTCAGGATTCTTAGAGTATAATCCCAGCAGTGGAATGAGCAACTGAAAAGGCAGTTTCATTTCTAGTTTTTGAGGAAATTCCATATTGTTTTCCACAGTGTGTGCACCAGTCTGCATTTCCACCAACAGTGTACTAGGGTTCCTCCCCTTTTCTCCACAACCTCACCACGACTTGTTGTTTATTGATTTGGTTATGATGGCCATTATGACCAGTGTGAAGTGGTATCTTGCCGCGGTCCGGCCATAGCTTATCTAAGGGTCCCAAAGGTGAAAGTAGGCGTTGGCGATGGGTAACAGACGACAACACACCTCAAAGGACAGTGAAGCTCTGTTCCATTTATTGCAAGTACAAGCTGATTTTTTATATTTTCATTAATGGCATTGATTAATATTTTGCAGGTGTTTTGTTTGATTAGTTAAATAGAAACAATCAATACAAAGGTAACCAGGAAAAGTACAAAAGTTCCCATAAATTCAGTTATATAAAACAAAAATTAATTTAACTAGGAGAATTATTAATCAAACAAATAGAAGTAGTTGTATGTATAGAGCTTGAATGTCTTAATATTTATTAAAGTTTCTCAGAAATTCATTATGGGGTAAAAAGACAAGCTAGACTGAGTAGAGGCAATAGGCAATTATAAGGCCTTTTTGATGTTTAACTTAGCTATCTATCTTGCTGTCTAAAATGTTTTTTGTGTACTGTGGACTCTAACTCCTTGGTAGTTGTTTCTATGTGCTTAGTTTGTAATAGCTAACCAGCTTCTTCTGTTTTTAGGCCTGTCTAATTCTAATTGATATATATTCCTATTCAAGGTAAAGGAGGGGCTGTTATTCTAACAACACTTTGACAATCAGGGGCTATTTTCTTAAAGGGTTTTTTGCTATTCTATGAGGCAGTTCTGTGGGAATACATATTTTTCCCTGAACTATTCTTTCTTGGGTGGCTTTCACAGGAACAAATAAGTAAAGTACGATGCCTAAATTCAGCCAGGGTGATATTGCTTAGGACTTGAGCCAACTGTTGTTTTTTCTCTGAGAGTGGTCATTAATTCTAGGAGATTCCAAATTATCAGAAGTGCAAAGGTTAGAATACTAAGAAACAGCAAGAATAAAAGCAACACCTTATATCCACTAATACCACTGGATAATGCTGGAAAACGTCCTGCTGGAAAACGCTTCTGTGAAGCCGTCATCTCCAAGCTGTGACTGGAGCCGTGACTGTGTCAACCGACATGGTTAGAAAACGCTTCTGTGAAGCCTTTGTCCCCAAGCCGTGACTGTGTCAGCCGACCTGGTTAGCACTGGACATGGCAGTATCTCACTGAGATATCTCTGCATTATCTCTGATGGCTAGTGATGTTGAGCATCCTTTCAAATGTCTCTGCGCTCTCTGTATGCCCCCCTTGGAGATGTGTCTGTTCAGGCCCATCACCCATTTTTTAAATGAATTGTCTTGTTGGTATGGTGTCATGTGAGTTCTTTACATATTTTGGAGATCAANCTGGAAAACGCTTCTGTGAAGCCGTCATCTCCAAGCCGTGACTGGAGCCGTGACTGTGTCAGCCGACCTGGTTAGCACTGGACATGGCAGTATCTCATTGAGATATCTCTGCATTATCTCTGATGGCTAGTGATGTTGAGCATCCTTTCAAATGTCTCTGCGCTCTCTGTATGCCCCCCTTGGAGATGTGTCTGTTCAGGCCCATCACCCATTTTTTAAATGAATTGTCTTGTTGGTATGGTGTCATGTGAGTTCTTTACATATTTTGGAGATCAAACCCTTGACTGAGGTTATCATTTGCAAATATATTTTCCCATACTGTTGGTTCCCTTCTCGTTTCCTGATGTTTTCTTTAGCTGCACAGAAGATTTTTATTTTGATAAGATCCCACTTGTTTATTCTTTCCTTTATGTCCCTTGCTGTAGGGGACACATCGCTGAAAATATCACTGTGTGCAATATGAGATTTTCCTGCTTATGCTCTCTTATGGTATTGTGACTTACATTTAAGTCTTTTATACATCTTCAGTTTATTTTTGTGTATGGTGTAAAAAGATGATTGAGTTTCATTTTTTTGCATATAGCTGTCCAGATCTCCCAACACCATTTGTAGAAGAGGCTATTTTCATTCCATTTTATGCTTCTGTCCCCTTGTCGAATATTAATTGGCCACAGAGACATGAGTTTATCTCTGGGCTCTCTATGCTGTTCCATTGATCTATGAGTCTGTTCTTATGCCAGTACCAGGCTGCTTTGATTACAGTGATCTTATAATATAGTTTGATTTCAGGTATTGAGATCCCTCTGACCTGTTCTTCTTTCTCAAAATTGCTGTGGCTATTTGGGGTCGTTGATGGTTCCATATAGATTTGAATTGTTCTTTTAGTCTCTATGTCATTTAATTCTACATTGATTTTGATTATTTCCTTCTACTTGCTCTGGGCTTTGTTTGTTGTTGTTCCTCCAGTTCTTGTAGATATAGGGTTAAGTTGTTTATTTGAAATATTTCTGTTTTTAGGTAGGTTTCTGTATTGCACTTCCCTCTCAGGATTGCTTTTCCTGTGTTCCATATGCTTTGGAATCTTATATGTTCATCTTAATTTGTTTCCAGGTATTATTGACTTCTTCCTCGATCTTATTATTAACCCATTCATTGGTTAGTAGCACAGTATTCAGTCTCCATGAATTTGAATATTTTTGAGTTTTGTCCATGGGGTGGTTTCTAGTTTTAAGCCCCTGTAGTTGGAGAAAATGCTTGATATGATTTCAATTTTCTTGAAATTGTTGAGGCTTGTTTTGTGTCCTATCGTGTGGTCTAACTCTGAACATGTTCAATGAGCATTTGAAAAGAATGTGTATTTTGCTTCTTTGAAATAGAGTATATATATATATATACACACATACACACACATATATATGGAATATATATATGTATATGTATATATATAATATATATAATATAATATATATAATAATATATAATATATTATATATATTATATAATATAATATATATTATATTATATAATATATATAATATATTATATATTATTATATATATTATATTATATATATTATATATATACATATACATATATATATTCCATATATATGTGTGTGTATGTGTGTATATATNTATATATATATATATATATATATATATATATATATTCCATTTGATGTAAGCATTGTTCAGTGACAAAGTATCCTTGTTGATATATTTTTTGGAAGATCTATATATTTTTGACAGTGGATTGTGAAAATCCCCTAGTATAAGTGTGTTGCTGTCTATATCTTTCTGGATCTCCTCCAAGATTTTTTTTTATAGATTTAGGTATCCTATGTTGGGTGCATATATATTTTATTATGTTTATATCTTCTTGATAGATTCTTCCCTTGAATACCTTTAAGTGTCTTCCTGTGGCTGTTTTTATGACTTTTTAAAGTTTATTTTGTCTGATACAAGTATTGCTACCCTGGCATTTTTTTTCCTGACCTTTTGCTTGGAATATTTTTTTCCAACCCCTTACTTTCAGTCCATAGGGTTTTTTTCCCGCCCTGAGGTAGCTCTCTTTTAGACAGCATATGTGCAGGCCATGTGTGCAGGCCAGGTACCCATTCAGCTACCCTGTGTCTTTTGATTTGAGCATTTATTCCATTAACATTTAAGGATATTATTCACAGGTACTTATTCATTGCCATTTTATTCCCTTTGTACCTTGGTTCCTCTCTCTTTCACCTTCTTAAAAGCAGTCCCTTTAACACATCTTGCAATGACTAATTGGTGGTGGTGTGTTCATTTAGCCTTCTTTTGTCTTGGAAATTCCTTGTTTCATCTTCTATTTTAATTAAGAGCCTCGTTGGATACAGTAGTCTTGGTTGTAGGCCTTTGCTTTTCATTACTTATAATATTTCTTGTCACTCTCTTCTGGCTTGTAGTGTTTCTCTTGAGAAGTCAGCTACTGCCTTATCAGAGCTCCCTTGTATGTTACTTCCTGTTTCTCCCTTGCTGCCTTTAAAATTCTCCCTTTGTCTTAGAATTTTGCCAGTTTAATTATGATGTGTCTTGAGTTGGGCTCCTTTGCGTTTCTCCTGATTGGGACCCTCTGGGCTTCCTGGACTTGTATGACTTTTCTCTCATCAAATTAGAGAAGTTTTCCATCATGACCTTTTTTTCAAACATGTGTTCTAACCGTGCTCTTTTTCTTCTCCTTTTGGTATCCCTATTATATAAATACTATTATGTTTCATGTTGTCCTGCAGTTCCCATTAACCCTTCTTCATTATGAGTGTTTTTTCCTTTTCTTGTTCTTTCTGGGAGTTTTCTTCTACCTTGTCCTCCAGCTTGCTGATTCAATCCTCTGCTTCATCTAGCTTGCTTTTGATTACTTCCACTATATGCTTCAACTCAAAAGTTATATTCTTCATTTCCTCTTACCTCTGGTTGATACTTTCTAGTTCCTTTTTCTTGTTGATATACTTTCCTGTAAGTTTCTCATAGTTTCCCTGTCACTTTTGGTAATTTGCACTGAGCTCACTGAGCTTCCTCATAATCAGTTTTGAACTCAATCTCTGATAGTTGACTTGCCTCTGTTTCATTTAGCACTCTTTTTGAGGATTCCTCCGTTCTTCCTTTTTGTGGTTTCATTCTTTGTCTTTCCATTGTTTGTGAGACTCTACTTATTTCCCTCTGCTTCTGAAATTGATCTGTTCTGACTCCTTGGGTTGTATAAAATTCTATGGTAGGAGACCTGTGAGACTCAGTGGTACAGTGTCCTTGGTCTCCTGAACATTTTTTGTCTGTTTGTGTGAGCTCCATTTTTATTTTTTATTTTTATTTTTTAAATATATTTTATTGATTATACCATTACAGTTGTTCTACTCCCCCCTTCATTCCCCTCCACCCTGCACACCCCCTCTGCCACCCTTCCCCCCTTTAGTTCATGCCCACGTGTCTCAAGCTCTTTGGATTCCACATTCCCCCTACTATTCTTGCCCTCCCCCCATCCATTTTTTTACCCACTGTCTATGCTACTTATTTTCTGTCTCTTCTCCCCCCTTCTCCTCCTCCCACTCCCCTGTTGCTAACCCTCCATGCGTTCTTCATTTCTATGGTTCCGCACCTGATCTAGCTGTCCTCTTGGTTTGCTTTTGTTTTAGGTGTGGTTGTTAATAACTGTGAGTTTGCTGTCCTTTCACTGTTCAGATTTTTTGTCTTCTTTTTCTTAGATAAGTCCCTTTAACATTTCATATAATACGGGCTTGGTAATGATGAACTCCTTGAATTTGATCTCATCTGAGAAGCACTTCATCTGCCCTTCCATTCTAAATGAAAGCTTTGCTGGGTAGAGCAGTCTTGGCTGTAGGTCTTTGGATTTCATGACTTGGAATACTTCCTTCCAGGTCCTTCTTGCCTGTAAGGTCTCTTTTGAGAAATCAGCTGACAGTCTGATGGGAACTCCTTTGTAGGTGACTGTCCCCTTATATCTTGCTGCTTCTAGGATTCTCTCCTTCATTTTAATCTTGGCTAATGTAATTATGATGAGCCTTGGTGTGTTCTTTCTTGGGTCTGACTTCTTTGGCACTCTCTGAGCTTCCTGGACTTCCTGGAAGTCTATTTCCTTTGCCAGACTGGGGAAGTTATCCTTTATTATTTGTTCAAATAAATTTTCCACTCATGGCTGTTTCTTTTCCCCTCTGGTACCCCTATAATTCGGATGTTGGAATGTTTAAAGATGTCCTGGAGGTTCCTAAGCCTCTCCTCATTTTTTTGAATTCTTTTAACTTTACTTTTTCCTGTTTGGTCATTTCTTTCTTCCTTCTGGTCCACCCCCTTGATTTGAGTCCCAGTTTCCTTTCCATCACTATTGGTTTCCTGTGCATTTCCCTTCATTTCAATTAGTTTAGCCTTCATATGTTCCTCTAATTTGTGACTATAATCAACCAGTTCTGTGAGCATCCTGATAAACAGTGTCTTGAATTGTGCATCTGAGAGTTTTCCTATTTCTTGGTCACTTAGAGTTATCGGCTCTGGGGCTTTGAGTTCTTCTTGAGCCATATTTTGGATTGTTCGTGCCTGTTAAGTATCAGGAGCAGAGCCCTAGGTATTCACCAGGGCCAGGCGACCCAGTCGCTGGGTTGTGACGCTGTATGTGGGGGCGGGGCCAAAGGAAGGCAATGGCAAGCACCCTCTGCTTCCTCCCGCCGCCACCGAGGGGGGCCGCGCGATTTACCCCACTGTGTGCGAATGGGCCGCAAGACCCATCCTACTGCTTGCGAGTGGGCCATGCGATTAGTCCCACTGCTCTCGAATGTGCGACCATGGTCAGCCGCTGCTAGGTTCGTTGCTGGAGGCTGTGCGGTCCGTCTCACTTCTCACTCCCGCCGCCCCAAGCCCTCACTGGGTCCGCCAGCGCTACCCCGGATGCCTGGGCGCCTGGGGTTGGGGGATCCTTCCTGCCCAACCCTGCTCTGCTGCTGGCTCCGCCCCTCTTACCTATCTGGTAGAACGGTTCGTTGTTGTTGGACTTCCGTATAGTTCAATTTTCTGTTCTTTGGCTGCGTCTTTGTTCTCCAAACCTTTGTTGTATTCAAACTTGGTTGTGGGAGAAGGCACAGTGTTTCCACCTACGCCTCCATCTTGGCGGAAGTCCTGAGCTCTGATCTCCTGAACTTGATGCTCTTCAGATGCCCTTTATGCCATTTATGTTGGCTCTGTGGATGGTATTAGATTTTGACTGTAGTTGGGTCTTTCTTTGGTGGGTCCTTCCCTCCAGCTGGTTGCCTTAGGGTCACTCCACCCATCACATCTTACATGCTATTGTGCAGGTGCTGCCAGAACAAAACCACAAAGCCCAGCAAACAAATCCACATCAGCAAAAATATCTCCCCTTCAACAATTCCCACTATCAAGAGCAAATGAACCAGAATTAATAAGGGTATAAAAAGATTAAAACTATTATAAGAATGGAGAGAAGTAAACTACAGTAGAAAATCCAGTGATTTAATATAAACAAAGTTGATGGACAAGAAAAGAATATTTCTCTTTCAGGTGTGTCTGGTCCAGTCTGTCACCTCCATTGCTGGAACCCCAGGTAAGTGGAAGCAAATGAAAATGTGTTATTGGCACTTTAAATGGCTATTTGAGTCTCCAGCCATCTGTCTCTGGCAGAGAACAATCCTACCACTTTTTGCTGTCAGTTGTTATCTGTACTTTTTGGGCTCCAATACTCTAGGCTGGGGATCTTCACTTAGGGTTTAGACCCCATTTTTCTCAGGAGATCCAATCAGCCCCTTAATTATCCTTCTGGTGCTGCTGCCTGTGGGTACCCAGCTAGCCCTCTTGAGTCTCTACCACTCTCCTTACCAGTCAGTTAGTGCAGAAGCTCATTCTTCCTCTGTCCAAGGTTATAAGGATTCTCTCTTACTATTGTTTAGTGGTTTGTTCTGGGTGATTTCTCTACAATTTAATTATAATTCCAGATTGGTCCTGGGAGGAGCTTAGTGTGGCTTCCATTCAGTCCTCTGCCATCTTGTGAACCACCATCCCTGAGCTTCTTATAACAATTGTTTTAAACTCAGTATCTGATAGTTAATTGACTTGCATCTATTTCATTTAGCACTCTTTCTGAGGATTCCTCCTTTCCTTTCTTTTGGGGGTTGTTTCTTTGTCTTCCCATTATTTATAACACTCTTCCCATTTGTTTCTATTACTTAAATTTATCTCTTCTGACTCCCTGAGTTTGTGATGTGAACTTCTCTAGTAGGATACCAGTGATGGTGCAATACTGTTCATCTCCTGAACTTGATGCTCTTGGGATGGCCTTTCATCACTTAGGTTGGCTCCCTGGATGTAACTGGGTTTTGATTTTTATTGGGTCATTCTTTCCTCCAGATTTTTCACTGAATGTCACTCCACCCACAACGTCTTCTTTGCTGTTGTACAGGTGCTGCCACAACAAAACCACAAAGCCCAGGAAACAAACCCACGTGCACAAAATAACTACCCCCCCACAATCCCACTATCAATAGCAAATGAACCAGTATTAATAAGGTTGTAAAGAGATTAAGACTATTATAAGAATGGAGAGTGAATATGAGATGACTTACGGAAAAAAAAATGATTTTGAGAGGGTAGAGGGAGGAGCACTAATAAGAGCTGGGATTCAGAGCAATGCAAAGAGAAAAGCAAAATTTACATCATGAATAAAAAAGGGAATGAAGAAGGTAGAGCAGAGTATGAGAAAGGAAGCTTATATTATTAGATTTAAACAGAAAGTAAAATGAGAAGAAAAAGGAAGAAAAATAAATGTAAAGAAATAAAAAAAATAGGAGCCAAATTGGAGAGAAAGATCCACCACAGCACTATCAACAACAAATTAGCTAAAGTTACTATAGGTGGTATGGGAATCAGAGGGAAAAGGCAAGAAAGAAAAGTTTCAGAGATATCTAGGGGAATGGGAAGTGATTTTGAAACGCTAGTTGGAGGGAGAACAGTGAGAATGAGCAAGACAGGGAAAATTAAAATTTGAGATGAAAAGAAAAAGAAAACAAAAAGAAGAATAAAGAATAATGAAAGGGCAGAGTGAAAGTGAAAATGAAGAAAAAAAACAAAAAACAACAGGCTAAGACAGGGCAACATTAAAAATTTGAGACAAAAAAAAAGAGTAGGAGAGAAGACTGGTAAAATTTGAGATCTGAAATACAAAATTAGGGAACATCTAGAGATAAAATTGAAAAAAATGCAAGAACAACTACCCTACCTGCAACCACCTAGCAAAGATTGCTGAAGGTGAAGAGAGAACACAGGTATTTTAAGAGTGGGGGAAAAGGTTGTGAGATGACCATTGACAAGAAAATTGGTTTTGTGAGGGTGGACATGGGAGAAATAGTAAGAGTGTGGAATGGAAAGAAGTTGTGGCAAGAGAGAAAACAAAATTTAAAACAAAAATAATGAAAGGAAATAATAAGGTAACACAGGGTAAGGGAAGGGAGGGGCAAAACATGTGAACTGAAATAAATTATAGTATACCACCTTAGTGATTTAAGATGCACAAAGCCGATGGACAAAAAATGAATGTTAAAAAGCTATGCAGGAAAGAAAATATTACAAATCATGGAAAAGACACAGTGTATTTTGTCACAGTAGCCTCTGGTATTTACCTCTGTTTTTTTTTCTTTTGGAATTGCCTCTTGTGATGTCAGATGGTAACCCACTCTGAGACTCCCAGGGATCTATTGTCTGTGGCTGTCTCCTTCACTTGTTAATCTAGTCACTCTGCACTCAGCAGTCAGGTTTAAGCACCACAGAGTGGGGAAGAGTCCCTTGTGTGGTCTGGGCTATTGTTTTCCTTCAGGTTACTCCTTCTCGGAGGTGAGTGGTCTGCCTGAGCATTATGGCCACTGCCATACAGGGGATGACACAGCACCAGGATCCCAGCTACTATTCTCTCAGTTCTATTCCCAGTGCCTCCATCCTGAGACACTCCTAAAGTGTCTCTACTCCACTTTGCCCCTCCTTTGCCAGAAATCTACTGTCTGTGGCTGACTCCTTTGGTTTTTTAATCTAGTCACTCTGCACTTAGCAGTCTGGCTTAAGCACCACAGAGCCAGGGCAGAGTCCCTCCTGGTGTAGTGGCCTTTGTTTCTCCTCAGGCTGCTGCCCCTCAGGGTAGTGGTCTGCCTGAGTATAATGGCCACTGCCACATGGGGGGATAACTCAGCATCAGGATCCCAGTGTCTACTTTCTCAGTTCTCTCCCCAAAGCTTCTGTCCTCAGTATTTCATCAGGAGTCTCTAGGTCCTGCCTTTGCCACAGCCCAGGCTAAGTGGCTGCAAACGAAAATGTGTGTGTTGGCCCTTTAAGTGGCTCTTCACATCTCCAGTCATCCATCCCTGCAGAGAACAGACCTGACACTTTTTGCCACTGGTTGTTAAGGTTTCTTGGGCTCCAGTACTCTAGGCTAGGAATCCCAGCTTAAGGTTTAGACTCCACTCTTCTCAGGGGGATCCAACCAGTCATTTAATTATCTCTCTGGCACTGGCACCTATGGGCACCCAGCTAGCCTTCTTGAGTCTTTACTGCACTCCTTACTAGCCAGGTTGTGCTGAAACTGATTCTTCTGCTGTCCAAAGTTATAAGGCTTCTCTCTCACTATTGTTCAGTGTTTTTTTCCAGGTAATTTCTCCACAGTTTAGTTGTAATTCCAGATTGGTCCTGGGAGAAGGTAGTGTTATTTCCATTCACTCTTCCGCCATCTTGCCAGAGCCCCTCCAACTTCCTCTTGTTTCTTTTTAGCTTATTTCTTTCAATCAGAATTCAAATAGTATCCACACACTGAAATTTCAAAAATCATATGGACCCTACTACCATCCCCATTTTAATGTTTCCGAATTTGGTATGTTTCTTGTAATCTGAACATATAATGTATTATTTCTATCTCTTCTTGGAAATTGGTTGTTAAATTATTGACATAATTCAGAAGTTATGGTGATTTATGAGAAAAATATTAAGATATTATTCTTAGAAAAGTTAATAGTGTTTTCCCTTGTACTTAGGTCCCCTGTGCCCAGTCTTGACTTTTTGCTATATTAGCTTTGCCAGTTTTGGACCCTGATTTTAGCCAACCATCTGATGTCTCCATCTTCTTTCCAGAGCTGCTGGAGACAACCACATAAGCAGACTGTTTCTGTGCACCACAAATTCAGGCATCAGCTGGGCCACCCCTGTTAGTGCCTATAGGTTTCAACACAGTAGCTATTGCAGGGTCTTCCCTTTCCCCATAAGCCTCCAGACCCTGCCTGGATCTCCCTCTTAGCAGATGCCTTCACATCTACACGATAAACCAGAATGACCATACCTACTGCAAACTTTCTCAACTTTTCCCCCTTCCAATTCAAATTTCCCCTAACATTTAGCTCTGGTCACAGACAAGAAAATATACACCTTTTAAATAATAATAAATAATTTTGTTTCTAATTTTAAAAAATGACTAAGGAACTGAAGTTTAAAACTAATCATACCAATGATACATGAATCATTTCTCCAAGTATTAGCTAGTATTAGCTTTCTCTCTGTTTGGGAAGGACCATTATTTAGGTCTATATAACGGAGGGGTATGGCCAGATTGCTGGGGAGTGAGGGAACCCTGATCAAATGCAAGAGGCTGCACTTTCCTAGAGAAGGGATGGATTATAAGAAACCCCAAGGCAGCAGATTAAAGCAGCAGCCCTCCCCGAAAGAGCCTGCCTTCCCCAGAGATGGTAGGGACCCCCAAGAGGGGTTGAGAAGTGCCAAAGGCAGCCCAGGATTTAAACTGAAGCTGGGGCTTGATAGGCTTCCATGTTGCAGGGGAAAGGTAAACTAAGCTCATGACACAGTTCTGCACAGAGCTTGCGAGCCTGCACAGAGCTCAAAAGTTCACAACATACATGTAACAAGGTGACACCCTGCCCAGGGCAAAGATGTTGTGCCCCTGCATGACTAGAAAACTTTAATACCTGCTTCCTTATCACGGCTGTGGGAGGAGGGGCAGGGACACAGTGTGGGCTGACATGTGTGGTGGACATTAGCTAGAATTGGCTGGGAATTTGGACACTCAAATTCAAATTTCCCCTAACATTTAGCCACTGATAGGATTTTGGGGCAAATGATTTAAAATAGAGGGTATGCAGAAACTCACACTCTTTCCTTCTCCTTGCAAGCCCAGTTAGGGGTTAGAGGCCAGAGCATTCTTACAGGCCCAGTTAGGTGTTAGATGAAGACCAGTTAGATGAAGGCCCAGCATTCTCACAGGCCCAGTTAGATGAAGACCACTTGGCTAGGCTCTAAGCCCCATGCCCCTCCTCCTGTGTGAAAAGCAGTGGCAGCTCTGGTGATCTGCATGGCCCTCCCTGGCCAGGTGCACAGACTTGAGAGAACTGCCTGAAGCTGGACTGTGACCAGGAACCCACCAAGCTGCCTTTATAATTATGCTGCAGCCACCTGTATATTGCAAAGAATGGTATTTTTAAAGGGGAGAAAGGTTTCCAGGTGCATCCTTGAACTGAGCTGGCAAGGGGTGGAGGGGTTATCGGCCATTGGGTGTTTTAATGGGAATGGGCTTTGAGGCAGAAGCCCATTATTCTTCCAAAATTGTATAGCCTTTAAATAAAGACCTCCTTTCTTTTTTCACCAAACCTCTGCCTCTGGAGTTTATAGGTGGTGGGCAGCAGATTCCCACGTGGCTATATAGTAACAATATCTTTTTCCAATTTAGGAAAGAAATTAAAATGCTAATAGTGTCACCTAAATAGTGACACTAGTAATTTAGTTTTTATACTGATAGTTGAAGAACAAATAATTCAACATTCTCACCAAGACTTTAACTTATATCTATCTCCTTTAGAGAAGCATTTTTTCTTTTCTATTTCAGTACTAGCTTCATATCTTTGAACATCACTGAGGAATAGTGATTGATGTGATTTACTGATAAACTGATTACAAAATGCATTTTTGCACTACCTCCTTTACAATTGACAAGTTCATAGAATGAAGAAAACAACTCTGGAGTACTCCAATCAGTCCTGTCCACCTTAATTGGAACTGTCCATTTGACCTGGGGATCTCAATTCCTAAACCAACATTTCTCTCCAGACTTTACTTCTGAGCTTCAGAATGATATTTCCAAGTGAACATCCTAAAGACACCTCTATCTAAACGGGCCCAAGACAGAAATCATCTTCATCCTTAAACATAATTTTCAGGCTGTCACTTTGCTTCTTTTCTAGGCCTCACCAACCTGGGAGCAAATCTTACCTTTCAGGCATACCCCTTCTCCAACCCTAAATTCATCCTGTGTCATCCATCCATTCTACTCAGTCCATGTCCCTCCTTTTTCATTCCTCTTGCTTTAATTCAAGACCTAATGGCTGTAACCATAGCCTTAGAAACAGCACCTTCAACTCCAGGCTGTCCTCAATCTCACATGTTCCCTGTACTCTTCGGAGTAATCTTGCTAAAACATTATCATCACATTATGCCTCTGCTCCAAAACTGTTTAATGCTCATTATTGCTTATAGAATAATGCCCCAACTTCATGCTTTTACTGAAAACCATAATCCACCTCCTAACTCCCTTCTAGTCTTACTTCCCAACCAATCCCTCTAGAAGCCATCTCTGCTGGTTTCCCATGCCTAAAAGAACTCCTATCTTCTTCTGCCTTTCTGCCCTTGGCCTTAAATACTCTTTTCTGATGTATCTCTCTTCCTAAGTCCACAGTGCCATTCAGTGGCAATATGAGTAAGCCACATGTTACTATGAGCTGGGCTGTTTCATGATCCCATGTGTAGGCGCATCTTCATAATCACTACATTTTATTAATGAGGAAGTAGAGGCTTAGAGTGACCTACTATAGTGCTTTTAAAATATGTCCATACATGCTTTTATACTCCTCTCTCCAAAAGGTAGAGCCTAATTCCTCTCCGGTTGAATGTGGTACTTGAGCTGTACTCAGGGACTCACTTCTAACAAAATACGGTAGAAGTGGCGTCCAAGACTGGGTTATAAAAGGCATCTCAACTTCCTTCTTGTCTCCCATTCTGAAGGATGCTCATCACCCTACTGTGAGGATACTCAAGTAGCCAGTGGAAAAGCCCATGAGGAGAAAGCCTGAGAGGCCTTCAGCCAATAACCATTACCACGTGTGTGAGCTATCTTAAAAGTGGCTCCTCTAGGCTCCACCAAGCCTTCTTATGCGTGCAGCTCCTGTGACATCTTAACTGTAACCTATGATAGACCCTGAAACGGAGCCACCCAGCTAAGCTGCTCCCAAATTCCTGACCCACAGAATATAATAATAAATATTTACTGTTTAAGCCACTAAGTTTGGCGGTAATTTGTTATACACTAATAGATAGCTAAAACACTTACCCAGAGTCATGAGACTAGTAAGCAGTAAAGACTTAAACACTAAAGTTCCTTCTTTTAATCCCAACCTAACACTGCCAGAAGTGCTAGTTTATATTTTGTTTACATAACCACCCAGTCTTTAAAAAACCTTGACAGAATTTCTCCATCAAAACTGACCTTCTTGCCATCTTTACATTTAAGCCCTCCTTGAAATGCACATTCAGCATGTTCCTGCCCCAACAATGTCCATATTTGCCTAAGTTCTCACCCCCTCCATTTTCAACTTCCCAGCTCTAAGCTCTCAGCTGTAGTACCTACATCCTAGTGCTATGAAAATTAAATCAGATAATATGCATAAAAAGGGCTTAGCAAAGTAATAGTTTGATTATACTATTTATTTAGGCACAACACTTCCTCTGCTATGTGAACAAGGTCTCAATTCTGTATTGTATATCGGAATCACTTACGGAACTATTTAAAGAAAAACAACAAAAACAAAAACAATGCTCGGACTATACCCTGAATTAATAGGTGTGATTTAATAAATCTTGGGTGAAACCAGGCAACAAAAGATCCCCAGATGATTTTAGACTGTTGGATTAGATCAGAGGCGATTTTACTCTCCCTTCCCATTGCCCCCAGCCACATGTCCCAACATCTGCCAGTGTCTGGAGACATTCTTGATGTTGAAGACAGCTAGGGTGCTCCTGGCACATAGTGAATGGAGGCTACAGATGCTGTGAAACACCTTTCAGTGCACAGGACTATCCCCATAACAGAAGTGCCTGGTGCTAAATGTCAATAATGCTGAAGTTTGAAAAACCTGGATTAGCTACTGTTTTCTGAATACTGGTTCCTACTTGCCTCTCTAACTCCTCCTGTCAAGGGCATCCTCAAGAAGAATACAGCACCTGACTTCTTGCCTCTCAAAACCAAATCTGGGCACCAACCAGCTTGGCTACCGCCCCAAATGAGCTGGCCCTGGGCCTGCCAGGAGGGCCTGGGTGTGGTCTTGTGCCTCCCTTTCCTTGTAGTGCTTTGCTATCATTTGAATTACAATACTCACTACAGAAACTACTGCTAGTTGTAAACACCTCTCTCATCCCAGGGTCTGGAGCCATAATTTTATTCATCTCTGCTTTCTCCAAAGTACCAAGCAGTGTACCTTGCACTTGGTAGGTGTTCAATAACTATTTGTTGCATTGATTTAAATTAGTATCATTTTAATTTTTATGATGCCAAGAATGGTGATACAGGTGCTCAATAAATGTCAGTTGCCATCATCATCTTTGCTATATCACTGATGCAAAGTAGCTCACATGAAATAATATTACTAATTTTATATGATATAACTTAATTGTATATGCCTAAATAACAAATTTTAAGATTCTGGAAGAATGTACTATAGTTCAAACTGATTACTTCTGTGAGAAGACTCAGATTAGAATGGGTCAATTTATCTTTCAAGTTTGAAGATTTTGAATGTAGAACTGAAACATATCACTACAAATTAATTAAAAAGTTTAACCATATTTCCTGAAGCATAATAACCTTTAAGGGTAAGAGTGGGGAGTGAATGAGAAGAGAGGGAATGAGAGGGAGAGTATAAGAATTGTTTAAAGTTTTCTATTTTACTTCTGAAGTGCTTCTTGGATAGATGCCCTTAGCCTAGAGTAAAAATAACAAGAGACAAGGGCCACAGACATGACTGACTTGGGAGCATGGATGGATTATATGAGTTAGTTCTCTTGGACTGGAGAAAACTATCATTAACACAATTTTAAAATTAGGAATAAATGATTCAAAGCTTTATGTCAGCACTTACTATTGCTTCAGCCACTGCTCCACAAACGGAATGGAGAAGAATTCTGTGAACAGCTTCCCTGCCCTCTTTGGATTTTGACTGGTCATGATGCCATATGTTTGATTGACAAGAAAACAATAACCAAGAATTCAGTCAATTGTTGCTATTCTGCTTGCAGATTAACACTATTGGCTCTTTAGGGTCATTGAATACTCATGAAACTTACTTGTATAACCACTCAGTCAGAAAATCACAGGCAATGAATTTGGTTCTTTTCCTCTAAAAAGAGAAGAAAGAATTAAATTACCTTCTGCTTGTCTGAGCAAGACAAAAGAAGAGCAGCTGATGGCTTATATTAGATGAAGTATGCATGGATGCTCTATGAGGACTATAAGCACATCAATAAATATTAAGTCAGGTGACATAAAGAGTTCTAAAGACATTTATCCAGTCATTTTTGGATAAGCATATTTTCTGACAGAAGGGGCTATTAAAAGATAGTGTCCATAGTAGGGAGCTTATTATATGCTTTTAGAATTTTCTCATAAGGATTTTATTAAATCTAATTTATTGCTTTGCTCCAGTCCACTAAAATCCTCAGAACAGCATTACTTCAGGTCTGGGTACCACTTTCAAGTGTGGTAGCCAGCACACAGGTGCCATTGGCCAGTACAGTTGACCCTGACAGTTGTCTACCCAATAGCCACTCTACTTCACTTTTAATTGCTGGAAGAGACAGAGAGATACATCAATTGGATGCCTCCCATATGCACCTGGACAGGGGATCAAACCCACAACCTAGGTATGTGCCCTGACCAGGAATCGAACCTGTAACCTTTCACTTATAGGATAGCACTCCAACCAACTGAGCCATACCAACCAGGTTCCTATTTCATCTTTATCAATTCTTTATTAATAGCAACCTGATTGACAATAAGTTCAGGTGAAGAACTACATTTCCCTGCCTCCTCTAGGAAAGGGCAGCCAAATGACACAGTTCCATTTTATGACACAGAAATGGATATACTCTAGATTCCTGAGAAAGTTCTGCTCTTTCACTTCAGCCTGGAACACAGATGTAAGGCGAGAAGTGGAGCAGCACCTCTCAGACATGAGGCCAAAAGCCACAAGCTAAAGATGGTGGAACAATTTGTTAGAAGTAGCCTGGGCCTTTGATGACTTCCTTAAGTCACAGCACCAGCTTGGGCCTGACATACTCTGGACATCTTGATATGCAAGGAAAAAATAAACTTCACTTGGATTACTACCACTGTTCTTGAGTTCTCATAACATGCAATTGAATGCATGACAGATAGCTAGTAAACTACAGGGGAAAACTATGCTGGGAGTAATGGGGGAGAAGACATGCTGAGAAGGGCATTGGGGTGGAGCACCAGGTATCCTGCCTCCTAGGACATTTAAATTCTCTTGTAATCCGGACAGAGTCAGTTAATTTCTTTTAGAGAATTGTTATTTAAACTGGGAGACAGAGGGACCCTGCCTCTCCTTCTAAGATGGCATGGGCTAAGAACAAAGTAAATCTAGAAGTTGCCACATGTACAGATCCCTCCCAAGAATGAAGGCATTACAGAGACTGATGAAAAAATCCTTCTTTGCACCTCCAGGTCTACCCTTCTCCACCCTGTTGCATACATCAGGAGGCTCATTTTATGGTTCAAATAACTGGGCTCCTTTACTCTCTAGTCGGGCCCTACCAATGGGAGATATCAACAGGAGATCTGAGAGAGAGGAGAGAAAAAGGCAGGGTGTTAGGGTTTGAACTATGCCCCCACCTGTCCAATTCATATATTAAAGCCCTAACCTTTGGTAATGCAGAATGTGATGTATTTAGAAACAGGATAATTACAAATATAATTAGTACAGCTCAGCCACTCCTGAAAGACATAGCAATTCCAAGGAGAGTGAACTAATTTGGTGTTATATTAGCAAGAAAAAAGGGAGGTGCTATTGGGTAGACACCCCAATGGTAGATTCCTAGTGAAACTGTACTAGACCCTGAAACCAAAATCCCCTGGACTTTTCAGGTACATGAGCCAATGATTCATTCACTTTTTTTTTGTGAAGCCAGTTTGTATTGAGTTTTTTATTGCTTGCAACAAAGACTTTTAACTACTATTTCTTTCTTCTCCAATTAGCTAATTCCCATTTGATCTTCAAATGTCCTCAAGAAGGCTTTCTGAGCATTCTCACCCTCTTCAAATTAGAGTAGGCTCCCCTCACCCCCAATTCTCTGTGTGTTCCTATCATAACACCTCAGATATAACTCCCAGACTATGTAGCTACCTCTCCTATTGAACTATAAATTCTCTGAGGAGGGCATATGTCTTCCTTTTCTTCATATTCCCAGTGCTTAATTGAGTGTCTTGCACACAGTAGATGATCAGTGAGTGGTGAGTAAATTAATTAATGAGTTTACAATTCAACTTTCAAGCATCAAAGTAAAAAAAAAAATTCAGGTACCAGAATTCTGACATTTATAATTAGGAATTGCTATATAATTGTGTACAATTACGCCTTGCTTTCTTTCCATGATATTTTATTATGAACATTTTTCTTTTTTTTCCTTTTTACCCCTTCACTTTGAAATTGCCAACTGAGTTTTAAAATCTTAAATAAGATGGCAAAGATTGTTGTGGAATTTATTCTCACCAGATAAAAAGATTTTCAACTGAAAGCTTTATTCTATTTGTTAGTAAATAAAATATAGTGGAAACTGAATTGCTGGAGATTGTTTTTTAGACTTTTACCTGATTGCTGATAGCCTTTAATTTAAAAAAAATTTAAATTGAAAGTGCTAGAAAGGGGACTAAACTTAAATGTTCTAAATCATGTAATGGGGCTTCTAAGTTTGCATTGCAAGATTAGAATTCCCTTCAAAAAGTCATCTTTAACCAAAATAAGAAAATGCTTGTAAAACGATGCAGAAATATCCAGCCAAGATAAAGGCATAGGTAGATATACTTTGCCTCCTCACACAACCAAAAGAAGGACAACAACATATTTAAAAACAAAAAACAACCAGAACTGCCAGAATATTGAATTGTATGGAAGTCCAACAACTAATAAGTTAAAGAAGAAACATTCATCAAGACTAGTAGGAGAGGCAGAGATGGGCAGCCAGGGTGCAGAGGAATTACGGCAAGGCAGCAGCTAGAGAAGCAGCTGGTCCTACATTTGCAGGTGGATAAACTTGGAGGAACAACTGGGGAGCAAAACAGACCATGCAACCCAGGGTTTCAGCACAGGGAAATAAAGTCTAAAACCTCTGATTGAAACACCTGTGAAGACTGAGGTGGCAGGAGAAACTCCCAGCCTCATAGGAGAGAGTTTACTGGAGAGACCCACAGAGTCCTAGAATGTACACAAAACCACCTATCTGGGAATCAGCACCAGAAGGGTTTAATTTGCTTGTGGGTGGCAGAGGAAGTGACTGAAAGTCATCCGAGAGCTAAGCAAGTGGCATTGTTCCCTCTCTGATGCCTCCCCATATACAGTGCCACAACGCAGCAATGCGAGTTGCTCTGCCTTTCTAAATACCTAAGGTACCACCCCTTACTATATAACAGGCTTGCCCAGAAAAAAAAATGGCCCAAACAAATGAACAGTTTGATAAATACAACTAAGTGATGAAGAGCTAGTCAACATATCAGATGCAGAGTTCAAAACACTGGTAATCAGGATGCTCACAGAAATGGTTGAGTATGGTTGCAAAATAGAGGAAAAAGTGAAATAAAAGAAAATGAACAGGGGACCAAAAATGAAGGGAAGGAAACCAAGACTCAAATCAATGGTTTCGAGCAGAAGGAAGAAAGAAACATTAAACCAGAACAGAATTAAAAAACAAGAATTTAAAAAAATGAGGAGGGGCTTAGGAACCTCCAGGGCATCTTTAAATGTTCCAACATCTGGATTAAAGGGGTACCAGAAGGAGAAGAGGAACAACCACAAGTGGAAAACTTATTTGAACAAATAATAAAGGAGAACTTCCCCAGTCTGGCAAAGGCAATGGACTTCCAGGAAATCCAGGAAGCTCAGAGAGTCCCAAAGAAGTTGGACCCAAGAAGGAACACACCAAGGCACATCATAATTACATTAGCCAAGACTAAAATGAAGGAGAGAATCCTAGAAGCAGCAAGATATAAGGGGACAGTCACCTACAAAGGAGTTCCCATCAGACTGTCAGCTGATTTCTCAAAAGAGACCTTGCAGGCAAGAAGGGGCTGGAAAGAAGTATTCCAAGTCATGAAATCCAAAGACCTACAGCCAAGATTGCTCTATCCAGCAAAGCTTTCATTTAGAATGGAAGGACAGATAAAGTGCTTATCAGATAATATCAAATTCAAGGAGTTCATCATTACCAAGCCTTATTATATGGAATGTTAAAGGGACTTAGCTAAGAAAAAGAAGATAAAAAATATGAACAGTAAAGTGACAAGAAACACAACACTATCAACAACCAAACCTAAAAAACAAACAAACAAAAATGAACTAAGCAAACAATTAGACCACAAACAGATTCACAGAAATAGAGATCACATGGAGGGTTATCAGTGGAGAGGAGGCAGGGGGAAAATGGGGAAAAGGTACAGGGAATAAGAAGCATAAATGGAAAGTGCAAAATAGACAGGGGGAGGTCAAGAATAGTATAGGTAATGGAGAAGCCAAAGAACTTATATGTATAACCCATGGACATGAGCTAAGGTAGGGGAATGATAGTGGGAGGGAGGGTACAGGGCAGAGGGGAATGAAAGGGAGAAAAAAGTGGGACAACTGTAACAGCATAATCAATATGCTATTGAATATGCAAAATATATTAAAAATGAATAAATACTTATACAGCAATGCCAATATATATCTAGCATAAATTGCCATATAGCAATTTATTCAATCCTGCACCTATAGGGTGGTAGTGTCTCTCTTGCCAAACAAAAGATTTTTGTTGGGGCATTTACTATATTGTTTAGTGGTGAAGATCCCTTCTATGAAAGGAATTCAGTTTGACTTACTTTATTAAATAGACTTAAAATAGCCAAACTGTCTGATGTATGAATATCAGGCAGAGAGATTTAATTATTTTGTTGCAAAGCAATAAAATGGAAGAAATTGTGTTTTCCTTCTGTTCTGGGCAAACGTGAATGTGCTGTGAATACTCAGACATGTGGAACAATGGAAATAATGTTCAGCTGTGGTTTAGAAACTATCTGCTGGGAACTGAAAGAGAGAATAGAAAGCAAATGAAAACTCATGGTGTTGAAGAGACAAGAGGAAGCAACAGAGAGAAAAATTAAAAGTGTGAGATTAGGAGAGTGGAGCACCCAGGAATTTCCTAATGGAGACAAATACACTAGGTCATGATTGTTAAAGGGTAAAAATGTGTAAGTGTGGCAAGCAGAGAAAACAGGTAAGACAACTTCAAACAAAGTTTAGAAGCAATTTTAAAAAAAATCCAGAATTAAAAGGAAAAGACTAAATATCAAGGGAGAAGACATCACTGCATCATCATGAGTCTGCCACTTACTTTGCAATGCATCCAAGAAAACAAGAGAGCTGGACAGAGGGGACTGATGGATTGGTGTATGGATATGCAAAGAAGCAAATAAAGGAAAACAGTAACTGAGGAATCCAGGTGATAAATATGTGGGTGTTTACTCCAAAATTCTATAATTTCTTCTATACATTGGGGGGAAATGTTATAATAAAATTGAGAGAAGGAACAGGGGAGAACATCATCATAAAAGACCCAAACCTCAAACAGAAAAAGCAGACACCAGGATTCAATCCAGACAGTATTTCGTACTGACTTTTATGTTGGACACACATATAACAGCAGACGGACATATATAATTTTATGTGTATATATTACACTATATATACATATAATAGGGGGACTGAAGACTAGAAAGAGAAACGATTCACACTGGAAAGTCACTGACTCAGTATCAGGTAACTAATATAATTACACCCAGAAATGTCAAAAGCACATGCTTTGTAAGGTTTAGTGAGGTGCTGCTGACTATGGATGCTGTGTGGATTGAGATTCTTTGGGTTTGTGAGGGATAGAAATATGCTCGGCTTACCTTGGTTACTGGTCTTTTTTAAAAGTCATTTTAGTGTAGATTTAGCTGCAACAAACAACCCCAAATTCTGAGAAGCTTATACTATCAATAGTTTATCCTCACCAATGTTACATGAACATTTCAGCCAGCTGGGATCTCCACTTCACAATGTCTTTACTCTGGACCTCAGGCTGACAGTGTAAAACTCCTTCTGAAATATGGCCAGTTATCAGGCAAACAAAAAAGAATATGGTGAACCATGCTTTGACTCTTAAAGTGTGTTTGGAAATGACGTACTGTTACTGAACCCAACCAGTAGGGGACGGTCCAACTGTTCACCACTCGCAGGCAAATCTCCAAAGATGGAGTTTGGTGGAAAAGAAAGGAAACTTTTATTTAATGGCAAGTTTCTGCCTAAAAATATCTGGGTAACAAAAGGGGAAAGGAAAAGGCAGAGTGTGACATCAAAAATAGTTATTTAAATATTTGCCATTACAACTACTATATAGGTTAAAGAACTGAAAATAACACAAGAATGAAAATCTGTTCACACCGCTGACTTGCCATCAAGGTCTTTGGAATTAATGGCAAGGTTCTGCCTGAAAGCTCATACCTTCTAAGACACCCAAAGAAAAATCATTCTGTCACCCTCTACCTGCTCAGTTCAAGGTTGAGCCAGGAACCTCTTCTCCTACCCAAAAGTATAGTAAACATAGGTGGCTTAGCTGGCCTCCTATGAACAGTCACTGTCCAATTTCAGGCATCTTTTGGAGTCTGTGTTCCAGGCCTCTGATCACAAGCCCACACTAGCCACCACTGGCAAGACTGCTGGAGACCACTGACATGACCCCCAACCCCCTATCAGGGGAGAGGAAAGACCCAACTGACTTTTTGCTTTCCTGTGTGCTCTGAAAGCAAAAGTCCTCTCTCAGAATCCCGTGCACGCCGAAAGCCAGTGGAAGTGTCCAGCTTTCCAATGATGGACCTTTTCAGCCATGTTTGTCATTGTCCCTCTTCCAGCTGCCATGTTTAGCAAGGGGGTAAAGTCTCCAGCCACACAAACACAGCTCCAACCCCATCCCCATTACTGGGGAGGTGTGTCCCCCTGTTACAACTCATCATGTCCATTCATTCCACTGACTAAAGCAGTCATTAGGTCAAGCCTCCCTTAGGAAGAAGCCACAAATATTTTTGAATTATAACATATTCTAGCACATGTAAGGAACGTAAGAATTTCTCTGACCAGGGACAGGGCCAAAGCTCAGGAAAAAGCAGACCAGTGTCAACAGCTGTTCAGGGCACAAGACAGACTAGCCATAGTTGTCTACCAGTAGTTCTGTGACTCCAAAACAGTTTCTAGTTTCTAGTTCTGGTTTTAGTTCTTGCTCAGCTCATAGTCTGTGTGGCTTCTTTCTCAATTTGCTGGTGCTATTTCTGCTGTTCTTACCTAACCGATTTTTTCTCCTCTTCCTTCTCTGCTTCAAGGTCTGCTAACTCATGGCTTTCTCCTGGTCTTTCCTCTTCTACTCACACTACAGTCTCCATTCTTTCTGTTATCTGACATCCCAGCTCCACAGAAGGGAGAATCTGATTGGGCTGGTTACACATAACTCAGGACTGACCATTCCTGCTGGGCAGAGCCAATGTACCAGATTGTTTGCTAGCCACTTGCCATCCAAAATTGGCTCCACATAATGCCTGGCACTTAATCCTGTTTCAATCACTAGTGGCCAGGGTGATGGGAAAATGGACAACACAGGGACAAAGGGCTGCAGATAAGGCTGTGAGCGTGGCATGTACTTAGAATGTCATAGCCTCCCTTTCCCATGCGGATATTCTCCACAATAAGTTTTCAGACACCCAATACCCCCAGACATGATGAAATTGGTCAATACCCATGATCCTAGAAATGAGCACACACTTGTTCTCCGACCAGGTGCCAAAATACTTATCACAGCAAACTTCAAACAAGGGTTCAATTTTTCCCAACTGCAAAAGAATTTCATTAAAGAAAAACTGATACTTCTCAAGGAAGTTAAAAATATGCATTCATAACATATAATATTGTCTAAGACTTCCAGCATGGGCCACATGGTCCTTTCTAAAAGTATTCTTTTTTCAGGGGACTTATGGCCAAGATGGAGGCATAAGTAGACACACTGTGCCTCCTCATGCAACCAAAATAAGGACAACAACAACTGAGAAACAAAAAACAACCAGAACTGACAGAAAATTGAACTGTCTGGAAGTCTGACAACCAAGGAGTTAAAGTAGACATATTCATCCAGACCAGTAGGAGGGGCGAAGTCAGGAAGCTGGGATGGAGAGGGCTTGTGGCAGGGCAGCTGGCAGACCCTGGGTGCACAAGGTGGCAGCAGGTAGACCCAGTGATGCAGTGGATTGTGGAGGGGCACAGCATGGAAGGCAGCTGGGCAGTCCTACATTCAGTTGCAGATAATCCAGGTGAAACTGGGGAGTGAGACAGACTACAAAACCCAGGGTCCCAGCATGGGGAAATAAAGACTCAAAACACCGATTGAAAACACCCATGGGGGTTGAGGTGCTGGGAGAAACTCCCAACCTCAGAGGAGACTTCATTGGAGAGACCCACAGGGTCCTAGGACATACACAAACCCACCTACATGGGAATCAGCACTAGAAGGTTCCAATTTGCTTGTGGGTAGTGGGAGAAGTGACTGAAATCTGGCAGAGAGTGGAACAAGTGCCACTGGTCCTTTTCTGACCCCTCCCCCACATACAGAACCACAACCCAGTGATTGGGTTGCCCCACCCTGGTGAACACCTAAGGCTCCATCCCTCATTATGTAACAGGCGTGTCAAGAAAAAAAATGGACCAAACAAAAGAGTAAATCAAAGCTCCAGAAAAAATACAACTGAGCAATGAAGAGATAGCCAACCTATCAGATGCACAGTTCAAAACACTGGTAATCAAGATGTTCACAGAACTGGTTGAATTTGGTTGCAAATTGGATGAAGAAGTGAAGGCTATGCTATGTGAAATAAAGTAAAATGTACAGGGAACCAATAGTGATGTGAAGGAAACTGGGGCTCAAATCAATGGTGTGGACCAGAAGGAAGAAAGAAACATCCAATCTGAAAATAATAGAGAAACAAGAATTCAAAAAATTGGGGAGAGACTTAGGAACCTCCAGGACATCTTTAAACATTCCAACATCTGAATCATAGGGGTACCAGAAGTAAAATAGGAAGAACAACAAGTGGAAAACTTATTTGAACAAATAATAAAGGAGAACTTCCCCATTCTCACTAAGGAAATAGACTTCCAGAAAGCTCAGAGAGTCCCAAAGAAGTTGGACCCAAGGAGGAACACACCAAGGTACATCATAATTACATTACCCAAGATTAAAGATAAGGAGAGAATCTTAAAAGAAGCAAGAGTAAAGGGGACAGTTACCTACAAAGGAGTGCCCATAAAACTGTCAGCTGATTTCTCAAAAGAGACCTTATAGGCACAAAGGGACTGGAAAGAAGTATTTCAAGTCATGAAATCCAAAGACCTACATCCAAAATTCCTCTATCCAGCAAAGCTTTCATTTAGAATGGAAGGGCAGATAAAGTGCTTCTCAGATAAGGTCAAGTTAAAGGAGTTCATCATCACCAAGCCCTTATTACAGGAAATGTTAAAGGGACTTATCTAAGAAAAAGAAGATTAAAAATGTATACAGTAAAATGACAGCAAACTCACAATTATTAAGAACCACACCAAAAA
The DNA here is from genome assembly GCF_014824575.4 of Sturnira hondurensis. Taxonomy (NCBI): domain Eukaryota; kingdom Metazoa; phylum Chordata; class Mammalia; order Chiroptera; family Phyllostomidae; genus Sturnira; species Sturnira hondurensis. The sequence continues at coordinate 325,688 of NW_028082003.1, forward strand.
CAAAAACAAAAACAAAACAAAGCAAACAACTAGAACAGGAACGGAACCACAAAAATGGAGATCACATGGAGTGTTATCAACAGGGGAGTGGGAGGGAGAGAAGGAGGGAAAAGGTACAGAGATTAAGTAGCACAGATGGTAGGTAAAAAATAGACAGGGGGAGGGTAAGAATAGTATGGGAAATGTAGAAGCCAAAGAACTTATATGTATGACACAGGGACATTAACTAAAGGGGGAAATGTGGTTGGGAGGGGGTGTTCAGGGTAGAGGAGAGTGAAAGGAGGAAAATGGAACAACTGTAATAGTATAATCAATAAAGTATATTAAAAATTTTCAAAAGTACTCTTTTAGAAAATACTTTGCTTTTAAAAGTATTTTATCCATTACCACTTAACCCCCTTATACCCTCTTAGTAAAAGGAGTCATGCTAAAATAATTCTACCAACCTTTCCTGTGAAAATCTATTTTTCCACTCCTTATAATTTTTTTTTCAAACAAAGCTGATGGCATTTCTAATCTTCCTTATTACTCAAGGCTAGGAAATGGAGTTACTTCCCCTACTTACCAGAACCCTAGCACCTTTGAAAAGATATTTGGGTATTCGATTTTTAAAAAACTATAATAAATGACTATGCAAGGAATGCAAAAAGGTTCGTTTTACTGAATTATTCACAGTAGCAAATGACCTACCATGTTCTATCATGTCAGGTGATTATCAAGACTTATCTGGAGTTAGAAATAGTTTCCTGTTACCAAATATTGTTTATAATACTCTTCATTGTACTGGAATTTAATGAACAACAAAAAATCAAAAGGGAAAATTTTATGTTGCATGTGATAAAATAGGAAAACTATCTATCCAGACTCTGCATTAAATTTATATTTAAAGCTGCAATAAGATTTATTTTCAGCCATCATTTTAGTCACTCATAAAACTCCTAAATTTAGCAAGGTGCACTATTCCAGTTTGGCCCTGTTTGGTAAACGTCTACTGAGGACCTATTATGTGTCAATCCCTGCGCTAAGTGCTAGAGATAAAGAAATGAGTAAGACACGACACTACTGTAGTTAATTCAGCATCATGCAACCATCCGTCAGCTGGGTAATAACTATGATGTATATAGAGGATTAACCCCATAGCCAGTTCCAGAGTGGACCCTGATAAGGCAGTCCAGATAAATCCCAACTCACCTTCCACCTACACCTAAACCAATCTGGTTCACACTTACCCTGGCCCAAGGTATTCACTGGAGCAGGAATGAGCAGGTAATCAACTTCAGAATGGTATGAGAGAGGCCAGTAAGCCAGGATAAGTGGAGGAGAGAAACTGAGACAGATAGCTGAACCAACTGGCAGAGCAATTTCCAGTCAGATGCAGCAAGTCTCTTCCAGAAAGATAATGTCTAGGCTTCAGTTATATTTTGACTCCAGGCCCAGAAAAACAGTAGAACCGTGTGGGTGACACCAGAACTATATGCAATGACTAATAACCCCCTGCTCTGGCACTGACCAATCAGTGGAGATCATGACCCTAAAAGAGCCCTCCTGGAAAACTTATGAATAATCTGCTGACCACTCTCCTGAGACCTATGAGAGAGAGCTCTAAACACAAAAGACCCAGAGTGTTTTCCCATGTGCTCTCCCTCTGGGGAACATACCTGTGCCTTCCCCTTCTTCTCTTCTTCCCCTACAGTCACGTATCTCCTAAACTGTAAGGGTCCCCATGAGACTTTCAACCATGGCAGCAAAGGGCAGTGGCAGCTTGTCTTGGACTAACCCCCTGAACCCATCCCCAAGGCCTCCTTTACACTGACTTCTCAGTGAGCCAAGGCAGCCCAGCCTAAGCTTTTTCCATTTGCTTCTTCCACACTGAGCCCTTCCTTGTCTCACTGTCCCCAGCTTTAATAAGCGTCCTCTTGTAGTCACCTGGACTCATGTTGTAAAGTCCTCCCTACATGAAATCAAGAACTCACACAATACTGGCTGGCCCTAGGCAGACTTACCTATGGCCAGGACTCCTGTTTGGTAATATGGAGCTTCTGAGGAACCATTTCCTTTGCTTTTCTGAAAGAGTTTGACCATTCTCTTCTGGTTGATTTGGTAGGTGGAGGCAAAGCTTAGGCTAGTGGCTGAAACTGTTTGGTTACTTCCAGAGAAGCCAGCCCAAGGACAAAGCTGACATAAGAGGCCAAACAGAAAGACAGGAGCAAACCAAGTCCTCAATTATTTCACTAAGCCCCTGAATCAAACCAGTCCTAAAGTTTCTTTATCTCAGAAACTTCTAGCTTCTGGAGTCAATGATTCCCTTTGTTATTTAAGCCAGTTTCCTGATAGTTGCAACATAATGAATCCTGGCCAAGATACTGCCCAGTAACTCTTCTGCCTTCTTTTGGTAACAGCACCCTGAGCTCCTTTTGGGATCTACCCTTCCCCAACTCTAAAGCTATATGCCTTAGGTAGAGCTCCTTTGCCTAACAGCACACTAAATCCCCTTAGTACCAAGGATTAATTCCAAAATAGGTAGCTAACCTGAGTCAATTAAATTACAGAGAAACTCTGGTAAAGACTTTCTCTGCTATGCCTGAGCCTTACGGGACACAGGCTGGTGCCATAAGGGGAGGGGCCATTTTAGGTGTAAAGTGCTGCTATAGGAAATAGAAAAAGGAGATGGAGTGGAAGACATCATCGGGGCTCCCAGATCAAGCTGCACAGGAAGATTTCCCCATGGGCCTCTTGGCTATATATATAAACAAATACACAAGAACTCCTTTTCTATTTAAGGCAGTTTGAATGGGGTTTTCTCTCACTTGCAGGACCTGTTCTCAGAGTTAATTAATTCCAGCCACTATGGGAATGTTAGCTCCGCATACATAACACATCCAGCTGAAATTGACTCTTTTGAATTCACACTATTTTTTATTGCTAACAAAATAAACCTTTTATCAAATACTGCTTACAGTAAAAATCATTAACTTTACACAAGAATTTCCAAATGAAGTTTATAACACTGCCACTAAGCCTGTTCTGTTTAATATAACAGTCCAACAAAGTTCTAATTAAATTCTAGTTTCTCATGTTCCAATTAAACTAATCCAAAGGTATGGCAGGATGTCAGAATGTTGCTTAAAAGCAGTGACTCACCTGTAATGCTTAATCTTTATGATAGTTAATGTCTCAAACTTAATTTGCTCCACTGGAATACAACCCAGTTCATGAGAACAGGAATTGTTTTATGGCCTTTTAATCAACCTTTAGTCTCAGGAAAAAGCTGAAGATCTATCTTAACATTTGCATAGTTGATTTCCTGCCTTAAAATCTTTCCCCTCTCCCAACTCATATAGACTCTGGCTAGACCTAGGGCACCAAGAATGGCAGCTATAATTATAAATGGAGGATTAAGAAGGCCAATGTCAACAAAGACTCAGTAAGGAACAGACAGGTCTTCATGAAGCCTGAACTACCACAAAAATTCCTGTTTCATTATCAAAATTATTTGCGGGGTTAGCTTCACATTCATGCCTCCAAGAGACCAAGGGGTCTGGAGTATTCCTTTCAAGGCCTGCCATCTGCTCAGAGAAGACAGAAAAGATCTGTCAAGACCTGTGCTTCTGGCAGGAGCTCTAATGATGTCTGTCCTGATCCATTTTACTATTCCTGCCTGAAAATGGATTTAATCTTTATTTCACTGTCAACCTGGACACACCTCTCCTCCCTCTGGATTTTCACTTGCTGACACTGGCCTCCCCTCATGAGTCCCTCCTTTAAGCATAATCCTTAATAACAATGGCTACCTTTGATGAGTGCTCACCCTGTTTTACATCATGAGATGCTGTTATCAACATCATCTCATTTGATCCTCACAGAGCCCTGATGAAGTAGGTACTATAATTATCACCCTCCCTATTTAATAGATAAGAAAACTGAGGCTCACACCATTTAAGAAATCTCCCTAGGGGCCGAGAGGTATCAAAAGTTAAAGAGAGGATTCAAGCCCATCTGTCTGACTTTAGGACCCCATCCTTCATCAGGACCCCATCTTTCATCAGGACCCCATCTTTCTTTTTTTCCATTTGTACATATTTCAGTTTAATTTAATTTAATTTTTTTAAAAATATATTTTATTGATAATACCATTACAGTTGTTCTATTCCCCCCCTTCATTCCCCTCTACCCGCACACTTCCTCCCCCACCATTCCCCCCCCCCTTAGTTTGTAACCACGTGTCTCAAGTTCTTTAGATTCTATATTTCCCCCACTATTCTTGCCGTCCCCCTATCTATTTTCTACCTACTATCTATGCTATTTTCTGTACCTTCTCCCCCCTTCTCCTCCTCCCACTCCCCTGTTGCTAACCCTCCATGCGTTCTTCATTTCTATGATTCCACTGCTGATCTAGCTGTCCTCTAGGTTTGCTTCCGTTTTAGGTGTGGTTGTTAATAACTGTGAGTCTGCTGTACTTTCACTGTTCATATTTTTCATCTTCTTTTTCTTATATAAGTCCCTTTAACATTTCATATAATAAGGGCTTGGTGATGATGAACTCTTTGAATTTGACCTTATTTGAGAAGCACTTTATCTGCCCTTCCATTCTAAATGAAAGCTTTGCTGGATAGAGCAATCTTGGCTGTAGGTCTTTGGATTTCATGACTTGGAATACTTCTTTCCAGCCCCTTCTTGCCTGTAAGGTCTTTTGAGAAATCTGCTGTCTGATGGGTACTCCTTTGTAGGTGACTGTCCCCTTATCTCTTGCTGCTTCTAGGATTCTCTCCTTCATTTTAGTCTTGGCTAATGTAATTATGATGTGCCTTGGTGTGTTCCTTCTTGGGTCTGACTTCTTTGGCACTCTCTGAGCTTCCTGGACTTCTTGGAAGTCTATTTCCTTTGCCAGACTGGGGAAGTGCTCCTTTATTATTTGTTCAAATAAGTTTTCCACTCATGGCTGTTTCTTTTCCCCTTCTGGTACCCCTATAATTTGGATGTTGGAATGTTTAAAGATGTCCTGGAGGTTCCTAAACCCCTCCTCATTTTTTTGAATTCTCATTTCTTCATTCCTTTCTGGTCGGATGTTTTGTTCTTCCTTCTGGTCCACTGCATTGATTTGAGTCCCAGTTTCCTTTCCATCGCTATTGGTTTCCTGGACATCTCCCTTCATTTCAATTAGTTTAGCCTTCATATGTTCCTCTAATTTGTGACTATAATCAACCAGTTCTGTGAGCATCCTGATAAACGGTGTCTTGAACTGTGCTTCTGAGAGGCTGGCAATTTCTCGGTCGCTGAGAGTTATCCGCTCTGGGACTTTGAGTTCTTCCTGTGCCATCTTTTGGGCTGTTTGTGCCTGTTCTGTAGCAGGATCGGAGCCCCAGGTCTTCACCTGAGCAGGGCAACTCAGTCGCTGGGTTGTGATGCTGTATGTGGGGGCGGGGTCAAAGAGAAGCAATGGCATCCCATCTGCCGTCTCCTGCCGTGGCCCCCACAGGTGTGGCAGCTGCCACTGTCGCATTTCGTCCCACTGCATTCGAGTGTGCCACCGCCGCCAGCCCTCGCCCTCTGGGGCCTGCGTGGTCCGTCTTACTGTGCGCGAATGTGCGGTCAGTCTGCCCCACACCCTGACTGGGTCCGGGCCACTTGCGCGCCTGGGTCTGGGGATCTGTCCTGCCTGACCCTGCTCCGCTACTGGCTCCACCCCTCTTACTGTCCCCGTTGAACGGTTAGTGGTTGTCGGACTTCCGTAATTCAATTTTCTGTTTTGTGGCTGTGTCTTTTGTTCTCCAAACCTTTGTTGTATTCAAACTTGGTCGTGGGAGAAGGCACAGTGTTTCCACCTATGCCTCCATCTTGGCGGAAGTCCTCAGGACCCCATCTTTCATCATGGTATTCTTCCAGAGCTCTCCAATTTCCTGAGGATGATCTCCCACCATTCTCACACCCCACAAGGCCAGTTTCAGCCCACCTCTTCCTCTTTAAAAAAAAAATCTTTTATTTATTTATTTTTTAGAGAGAGGGAGGTAAGGAGAGAGGGAAACATCAATGTGTGGTTGCCTCTTGCCCACCCCCTAGTAGGGACCTAGCCTGCAATCCAGGCATGTTCTCTAGAAAAGGAAACAAACCAGTGACTCTGATTCACAGGTTGGCACTCAATCACTGAACCAACCAGCCAGGGCTCAGCCCATCTCTTCCTTACAACTGGCCTCACTTCATCTTCCATCCCAGGTCTAGGTACTTTTTTCTGATTTCATTTTATCCTTGTTTTAGTGCAACTTTTCATTGTAGTTGTGCCAGTCACTGATCTAAATGCTTTAAGTGCATGATCTTATTTAATTCTCATAATCTCCCTTATATGAAGCAATTATTATTATTTCCTTTTTACATAGGAAGAAACTGAGGCATAGGAAGGTTAAGGTTACAAGATCACAATGCTATCACTGTCCAAGGTCACACACACCTAGGAGGTAGAACTAGGCCCTAAATGCAGGTGAGGATGACTCCAAAATCTTTACTTAATAATTAAACTTCCCTTTTACTGCTGCCCACATAATAACAATTACTACAATAATCTGGACAGGTCCAGGACTTTAGAACAAAGGTCGGCAAGCTTTTGTCTTAATGAGTTAAAATGGTAAATATTTTAGACTTGTGTCACAGCTACCCACCTTTGCTATTGTAGAGCAAAAGTGGCCATAAATAACATAAGAAGAAATGGATGTGACTTTGTTCCCATAAAACTTTACTTACAAAAAAAAATGCAGCTGGCTGATGGGCCACAGTTTGCAGCCCCCTGCTTCAGAATATTATAAATAACAGAAAATCTTTCATCTGTAAGCATGGAAAAATCCACAGTACTAGATTTTTGACACAGAAGTTTGATTTCAAAAAAGCTCTGTTTCATGTCTCTATTTCCTAGATAAACCTTCATTATTCCAATGGATTAACCACTTAAACATCTTTCAATATGGGACTAGTTTATGACTTGAGTTTACCATCAAAAGTAGGACTGCTGTTCTCTGAACAACAAAAAGGGTCAATGACATATTTTACAATATGATCTGTTAAAAATGATTAATTGAATATTATTTTTTAGGATATCTGTATTCAAGAACCATTTTATTCATAACATTCAATTACAGCAATCACCATACCACATGGCATACAACTTTCAGTATTTATACAGTCCAAAACATGAGTTTATAAAGGTAAAATTAGGTATTATGGTTTTTTTAATTTAATTGTTGTTCAAGTACAGATGTCTCCATTTTACCCCCACCATTCCCCTCAACCACAGAACATACACTCTCCACCCTTGATCCTACCCCTCTTCAATTTTGTCCATATGTCCTGTCTACATGTTCCTGAAAACCCTTGCCCCTTTCCCCCCATTCTCCCCTCCCATCTCTCCTCCCACCTTCCCTCTGGTTACTGTCAGTATGTTCTTAATTTCAATGTATCTGGTTATACTTTAGTTGCCTGTTTCTTTTGTTGATTAGGTTTCACTTACAAATAAGGTAAAGTCTCCATCATCAATTAATACTTGACAAAGGGAGAAAAAGCATAAAATGGAGTAAAAATAGCCTCTTCAAAAATGGTGTTGGGAGAGCTGGACAGCTACATGCAAAAAAATGAAACTCTATCACCAACTTACATCATACACAAAAATAAATTCAAGGTGGATAAAAGACTTACATATAAGTTGTGACACCATAAAAATCCTAGAAGAAAAAATAGGCAGGAAAATCTCAGATATTCTACACAGCAATATTTTCACCAATATGTCCACTAGAGCAAGGGACATAAAGGAAAGAATAGACAAAGGGATCTCATTAAAATAAAAAAAGCTTCTGAACAGCTAAAAAAAAACAGCATTAAAATGAAAAAAGAACCAACTATATGGGAAAATTTATTTGCCAATGATACCTTGGACAAAGGTGTGATCTCCAAAAGATATAAAGAACTCACACAACTCCACTACAGGAAGACAAACAGCTCAATTAAAAAATGGGCTAAACACCTGAACAGACACTTCTCCAAGGAGGACATACACAGGGCCCAGAGACATATGAAAGGATGCTCAGCTTCACTAGCCATCAGGAAGATGCAAATGAAAACAACGAGATACTACTTCACACTGGTGAGAATGGCTATCATAAACAAAGCAACAAACAAGTGTTGGAGAGGATGTGGAGAAAAGTACACTGTTGGTGGGAATGCAGACTGGTGCAGTCACTGTGGAAAACAATGTGGAATTTCCTCAGAAAACTAAAAATGGTACTGCCTTTTGACCTGGCAATTCCACTGCTGGGATTATACCCTAAGAAACCTGAAACATCATTTCTAAAGAACCAACATTCATAGCAGCACAATTCATAGTAGCGAAATGCTAGAAGCAACCTAAGGGCTCCTCAGTAAATGAACAGATCAAAAAACTATGGTACATTACAAGATGAAATACTATGCAGCAGAAAGAAAGATGGAACTCCTACCCTTTGCAACAGCACAGATGGAATTAGAGAGCATTATGCTAAGTGAAATAAGCCAGGCTGTGAAAGACAAATACCATATGATCTCACCTCTAAGTGGAAATTAATCTACAAAACAAACGAGCAAGCAAAATATAACCACAGACATTGAAATTAAGAGCAATTTGACTGTAACCAGAAGGAATGTGAAAGGGAATAATTGGGGTAGAGGGGGGAAGGGTTTTTAGGAACAACTACAAAGGACACATGGACATAACCAAGAGGGGTGTGGAATCTCAGGAGGAAGATGGGGATGGCTGGGGTGGGTGGAGGTGGTCAAGGTAAATGCAGAAAACTGTGCTTGAACAACAACAAAATAATTTTTTTAAAAAGATGTTTCTATCTTTTTTGGGTAGGCCTTTATCACTATGAACTTCCCTCTCAGGACTGCTTTCACAGTGTCGCATTAGTTTTGGATTGTTGTGAGTTCATTTTCTTTTGTTTCCAGAAACTTTTTGATTTCTTCCCTAATCTCATTCTTAATCTATTTATTGTTTAATAGCATGCTATTCAATCTTCATGAGTTTGAATGTTTCCGAGTTTTTCCCTTGAGCTTGGTTTCTAGTTTCAGTCCCTTGTGGTCAGAGAAAATGCAAGATTTAATTTCAATTTTCTTGAATTTTTTTAAGGCTTGTTTTGTGTCCATTCATCATGAGGTGTATCTTTGAAAATGTTCCGAGTGCATTTGAAAAGAATGTGTATTTTGTTTCTTTGGGATGAAAGGTTTTATATATATATATGTATATATATATATATATATATATATGTATATATGTATATGTATATATATATATATATCAGTTAAGTCCTCTTGAACTAGGATATTATTTAATGTCACCATATCTTTGTTGATCTTTGTTGATACTTTGTTTGGGAGATCTATCCATTTTTGACAGTGGGGTGTTAAGAATCTCTTACTATTATTGTGTTGTTGTGAATATCTTTCTTGAAGTATTCAAAGATTTTCCTTGTTTATTTGGGTGCTCCTATGTTGGGTGCATATATATTTACAATGTTTATGTCTTCCTGATAGATTCTTCCCTTGAATATTATGAAGTAATCTTCTGGGTCTTTTTTTATGGACCTTGTTTTGAAGTCTATTTTGTCAGACCTGAGTATAGCTACACTGGCTTTTTTTTTCCTGTCCTTGGAATTTTTGCCCAGTCCTTCACTTTCAGTCTCTGTAGGTCTTTCCTTGTGAGTTGGGTCTCTTGTAGGCAGCATATATGTGGGTCATGTTTTCTTATCCATTTAGCTATTCTATGTCTTTTGATTCAACTATTTGATACATTTACTTTTAAGGTTATTTATTATTGATAGGTACTTATTCATGGCCACTTTACTGCCTTTGTATCTGTGTTCCCCTGTCTCTTACTCTTTCTCTTCCTTTTCTTAAAGTAGACCGCTCAGCATCTCTTGTACAGCTGGTTTGGAAAAGGTGTATTCTCTGAGGTTTCTTTTGTCTGGGAAACTCATTATTTGGCCTTCATTTTAATTGAGAGCATTGCTGGATACAGTAGTCTTGGTTGCAGGCCCTTGGTTTTCAGAAGTTAGAATATTTCTAGTCATTCCTTTCTGGCTTGGTAGTCAAAGTGACAATGTTCTCAAGAGACCTTGAGGATATTCACTGGAATCCTTCCGTGCAAGCCTCCCCAGCTACCATGAGAATAATCCAGGGTTAATGTGGTAGAGGGTGAGCACCAAGTGGAGTAGAGCTGAGGGCGACCCTGGCTCAGGCCATCCTTACCCAGACAGCACCCAGCCTAACTGGTACATGACCACAGACAACATAAACAAACCTAGCCAAGGCCAGAAGAAGCTCCCAGTTGAGTCCAGTCTAAACTGCTGTCACAAAGAACAGTAAACTAAACAAATTGTTGTTTTAAGTCACCAACTTTTGAGGTAGTTCATTATATAGCAAAAAGTTAACTGAAGCCGTGTATAATAACTAAAATACATTCCATGACAAAGGGTAATGTTCTCCCTATTTAGCTGGGCCAGTCAAGACTACTACTACAGCCACCTGGCACAAAGCCATCCCCGCTGAAAGCAAGAGGACAAAGCCTCAGAGCAGAGAAGAACATTTCTGTCATGAAGCTACTGCCCACTATTTTGTAAAACAATCCATGGGTGTTGACTTTCTTTTCAAAGCCTTGTCTTTTGAGAATAATTTTGGTTTTTAGAAACAAAGGCAACTTCTAGCCAAGTTTGAAAATGAAATAATCAATGCTGCTTTTGTTAAAAGGAAAAAGAAACATGACTATAAAGTTATAATAAGGTTTTCTTGCATGGTTTACAAATTGTATTTGACAGCAATTCTAAGAGTCTCAAAGGAAAGTACTTTCAACACTAATAGCCTTATTGACATAGTAGCCAGGCTCTGTAGATAGATTCCTTTTTTTCAAACTCTGGCCCCTCCTCTTAGTGGCCATGTGAATTTGGGTATTTTGGGGTCTCAGTTTCCTCATCCACAAAATGGGAACAATCAAGTTACCCTTTCAAAGGGTTACTAGGGTAATTAAATGAGATCACAGTATTAATGCCTAGTTATTATTCTACAGATGGTTGTCAATAATCAATCACAATTAATCAATCAGATGGTAACTGGTAATGGTAGATTCTTACAAACAGCCCTTCACTCTAAGCCCTAATTCATACCTCAACAGGACAGCTACTTAGAAAGGCCACAATTTAATACTTATCAATTGTTTATTTCTGAAATTTTCTATTTAAAATTTTTGGACAGTTGTTGACCATAAGTAACTGAAACCACACGAGGGGGCTACTGCAGCTGTTTTCCCAAGAAGTGCTATTAGGGGGACTTCAGGTTATCCTCATGGGCCCAAGGCAATGGCTAAGAAAGGCAGACCTGGATCCCACAGAATAATACAAATTAGAGATCATCAGTTGATGAGATCTAGCTCACAAATGTGTTGACATACTGTGTTCACTCTTTTTTAAAAATTAACTATCAACAGTGTTTTATTTTTTATTTTTAAATTTTATTCATTTTTATTGAATTTATCATGGTGACATTAATAAAACAATATAGGTTTCAGTCAGTGCACACTTCTATAATACATCATCGTCTACTGTATTGAGTGTTTGCCATCCAAGTCAAATCTCCTTCTATCACCACTTATCCCCCTTTTATGCTCTATAACCAGCCCCCACCTCTCTTTCCTTCTGGTAATTACCATACTGTTTTCTGTTGTGTCTATGAGATTGTTTTCTTAGTCAGTTCACCTTTTCCACCAGCGCCCTGAACCTTTTAAAAATGAATGGACCTAGCCAGGTAGCTCCACTGGTTAAAGCGTTGTCCCAATATGCCAATGCTACAGGTTTGATCCCTAGTCAGGACACACACTAGAAGCAACCAATGAATGTATAAGTAAGTGGAACAACAAATTGATGTTTTGCTCTCTCTCTTTTCCTGTCTAATCAATACATTAAAAAACCAAAATGGATTGGAATAGTGCATGCATGGTAAAATCTGAATTGGGAGCTTCTATTGAAAACCCAGAAGATACGGCCATACTGAGCCCACAATGCTGCATGGTGATAATCAGTAGGAAATGAGAAGCATAGCAGCTGCCACATGAACTGCACAAGCTTCTTTATTGGCCATGGTCCCCACCAATTCCTGGTGTCCCTTTATTGTTATTCTAGGCCTGTTTCATTACTTACCTGGCTTCACAGCCCCTTGAATGCTTTTCAGATGGTTTTCACATTCTGGTATAGTAAGTTTAATAATCAACCCTAAAGATGTCCATGCCCTAATTCTCAGGGCCTATGAATATGTCATCTTATATGGCAAAGGAACTTTGCAAGTATAATAATTAAGGGTGCTGAGATGGGGGAAATTATCCAGGTGGATCCAAGGGTCATTATAAAAGGGAGGCAACAGGGCCAAAGTCAGAGAAGAGACGTGGAAGTGATACTACTGCTGACTTTGCAGATAAAATAGGCCATAAACCAAGGAAAACCAGTGGCCTCTAGAAGACGGAAAAGGCAAAGAAACAGATTCTCCCCTAGAAACTCCAGAAGAAACACAGTTCTGTGGATGCATTTTAGACTTGTATTAAAATATTTTAGTTATTTCTTTTTAGAGGCAGGAGAAGGAAGAAAGAAAGAGAGAGAGAGAAACATCAATGTGTGGTTGCCTCTCATGCACCTCCTACTGGGGAATCTGGCCCACAACCCAGGCATGGGCCCTGACTGGCAATCCAACCAGCAACCTTTTGGTTTGCAGCCAGGCAGGTGCTCAATTCACTGAGCCACACCAGCCAGGACTGCATTTTAGACTTCTGAACCAATTATTCTATACCTTGAATGGGCGTGACAGTAATACACAATAAAACACTGTCCTGCAGTGTAAATATTTTCAACTATCCCACTGGATATTTAACTGTATTTTTCAGACCATAAGACGGGCCTAGGTTTTAGAGAAGGAAAATAGGAAAAAACTTTTGAAGCAAAAAATGTGGTAAAATATTTAATATAATAAATAACACAGTATTTCACCAATGTACATGTAAAGCTACATTTGGACTATAAGACACACACCCCTTCCTCCCAAATTTGGGGGGAATGCATCTTATAGTCTGAAAAATATTGTACTAGGTAAAAATGACTTTCTAACGACCAGAGCCAAGAACCTGGGTCCATTTAACACATAAACACAAGGTCTTTTTCATGGTATTAATATACATTAATTTTGCCTGAAAAGCAACTACCATGTAGATCAAAAGAAAACTGTACTTTGTTATATTCAGAACCCAAGTTTCTCACCATTTCATAAAATCAGATCACCATAGATAATATCAGTTACAGTATCTGAGTGACTGAAACATAAGTGATTCAATCTGCATTTGTAGCTGTTGTGCTCATGGTGATTCTGTGCATAGGTGCAAGCAAATGATTGCTTCGTATCTTCCGCCATAGTTTTACTTGAGCTTTAGAAAAGGAAGTACATATTACTAACAATATAAATGATTTTTGTTCTATTTCTCCATTATGTTATATTCCAATATAATATAAATAACTGCTATTATATTTTTGAAATTATTGTATAGATAGGTAATTATGATAGTGACCAATTAATTGTGCCTCCCGAACCCATGCCCTTTTGCAATGTAACTTTGCTACTTTTTCTAGATGGGAGTCTATAACTTATCATCTCATGAGTTGCTTTGTGAGTTGTTGGCCTTGTGAGTTGTTTTGACCAAACAAATGTTGTATAAATGATGCTTTTGAGGTACAGGAGCCCAGTCCTTATACTATGCTGCCTTTGCTCTCTTGAAAGGCTGCCCTGAAACCGCCAGGATGTGAAGGAGTGGGTCTGGCCTAATGGAGGATAAGAGCCACATGGAGGAGAAATGAAGTGCCTCAGCCAAAATGAAGCACCAAGCCCCCAGCCATGTAAATGAGGCCAGCCTGGACCTACCAATCCTGCCCAGTCACCAGACGAAAGCAGCCATGTGAGTGAGTTGAGGTGAGACCAACAGACAAGCTGCACAGTCAGGCCACAAAAATAATAAATCATTGTTTTTTTATTACACAGTCACAAAGCTTTCATGTAGTTTATTATACAACACAGCAAACTACATAACTGGTAAACAGGTAATGTTATCTTAGCTTTTCATTTTAGGATACTAAGAGCACTATAAAGTGTGATGAGAAGAGGGCACTGGGCCCAGAAGAATGGAGAACCACTGCTCTGATGATTTCCCACTGTTTTAAAACAAAACCAGCACTCTTTACTGGCCTACGTGATATGGCTGCGACACAGCAACTCTGTCAACCTCACTTCCCATCTCATTTGCTCACTCTGCTCCTGGCCTCCTTTCCTTTTTGTCCTTGGATTAGGCTACTAAATTTGGCTGTCCTGAGTCATTAAGTAGACTTGAAAAGAGCTTTATGTCTGCTCCATAAATCAGTATACACATTTTAAAAAGCTTGTACAAATATCTCTAATTGGCCCATTTATACACATCCACCAGCTATTTATACAACATAATTATTTTCCATTTTTTATCTGTCACAGAGTGTATTTGTTTAACAAAATACAAAACACCGCTGGCACTGAACTAATTTCACGGCAAAAGTGAAAGGTCCACTGACTTCATCTATAGATGGTCACTTGTCACACACACACCATTTAAACCTTCTCTATGCACTTTTTACACACTAGTTGAAAATATCTACCTGGGAAAGGGTTAAATAAATTTATTTTATTTTCTAAATTCAGATCATGAAATGTGCAAGGTCTCCATCTAATACTAAGGCTGAGATAGCTCATGAAAATCACATGTAAAAGGGTCGGTCTCCCAAATGGGACCTCACCCAAAAATTAAGGAATAGAGACATACCTGCTTATTGAATAAGCTGAATTTTATTCTGAGCATTTATGAGATTTAAATAACTAATGATAAGCAAACTATTTGATTAGGATCAAATGAAACTTTATGAAACTAAGTAGAATCTAATTCATAATATTAAAATAAACATACAAAAGAATCATGTTATTAATGAAACAAAATTAGAATTATCCAGCATGCACAACTTGTCCATGGCACAGTTGGGTTAGAAGTAAAGTCTACCCGATTCCGGAGGCGAGTTTCTGAACCACTGGATCATGCACCATACATGGCTTCATTTATGTACGCAGTTGCAGACACAAACACATACCAGGTATGTACATAATTGGCCAAGTGCCCTATGGCATAGTAATTAGGTGTTGCCTCTTGCTGTCTTTCTCTGCTTTACTCCCTCAGCTTTTTGGAATGTCATGGTACTTAGAGGACAATCTTAATAAAGGGCCCATGTGGCCAGCATGAAGGACTAGCCTGGGTGACTGCCTCAGAACTGCCTAGCTTTTCACTCCTTTCCTCCACAGCTTCCATCCTTCTGATCAGAATCTGGCCTACGCTTTTGGAAAGCCCTTAGACCAACTGGCAACATGGTCTAGTGGTCCAACTTCTAGACTCAGGAATCAGAATGCTTGGTTTGAATCTTGGCTCCTGCCACTGTATTGCACACTTGAACTCTCTGTTTAACCTTGGTGCTACACAGCCTTCATCTGTAAAATGGCAATAACAGCACCCACATTGGAGGATTGCTAGGATGATTAAATGAGTTCCTGTAGGTAATGTGCTTAGAACAGTGTGTGGTAGAGAGTAAAGGATGTAAAAGTGCTAGAAACTACTATTCTTGAATCCAGCCTCTTGCTAGAAGGCTAGGAGGCTCCTTCAGTCTTAGATTTACTCCTTTCTCTACTCTAGCTCCAACAGATCTGTACAGCCTCCATATAGTCTATTTCCCTGCCTAGGCAGTAAATCCAGACACAGTAAATTGTGTCTTATGTAATCTCCATGGCAAACTGACAGGTTCCTGTAACTTAACTGCCACTTTGAAAGTAGATTCTGACTTTTAAGGAGAACCGTATTCATTCTTTCAACCAATAAATATTTAGTGGATCCCTCCTATGTATTACCAGGGCTATATCATACAACAAAAAATAAGGAAAGTAAGAAAAAATGACTAGAAGGTAAAAGACAAATCAGCAATTATTCTTTAGCAACCTAATATAAACACTTCCCAGAAATTACACAGCCACAATAAACAATGAATTATGCTGCTGTTTAAGAGCAATTTGGATGCCAGTCAGTTATGCTGACAGACAAGAATGTTTCAGTTATATAATTCTGGCTAAAGGCCAGTTATTATTCAGTTTAAGCAGCTAGTCCCAATGACAGGATTTGAGGAACAGCTGAATTGAGAAAATGCAGATATGGATAACAGGACTGCCACTT
The DNA here is from genome assembly GCF_014824575.4 of Sturnira hondurensis. Classification (NCBI taxonomy): domain Eukaryota; kingdom Metazoa; phylum Chordata; class Mammalia; order Chiroptera; family Phyllostomidae; genus Sturnira; species Sturnira hondurensis. The sequence goes on from NW_028082003.1 coordinate 342,012, forward strand.
GGATCTGACAAATATTGAGGTGGCAATAATGTAATTTTAAGCCTTCAAAAATAACCGTAAGACTATGTGACAGGGTGGGGTGAAGGTGGAATGGGGGTAGAAGGGTATGAAATTTGGGGGAAACAGATTTAATTAAGAAATTGTAAGCCAGGAAATGTAAAAAGTTAATGGTAATTCACCCACTTTTTCTATTTGTAGTATTCAAAATACTAAGCTTCCTGGACCAGCCTGAAGGGACAGCTTTTATGACTCCTCCATCCCATGATGCCACAAGCAACATTAAATATGTCCTCTCCTCTGCTCTGTTAATATAAGCACCACTGTCATACCTTTAGTAGGTGAAGAAACTAAGTTTAGGGCACTGTGCAAGGGAGTTGTCAATTTTGGACTCCAGTGTGCTTGGATGCCTTTAAAGTTTATCCATTCTTGCAAGTTTAACAGTTTGAATGAGCCACATTTTCTACATTCCTTGATCATTCACTATAACATTTAAACTTTAATGTTCCATTTGAGTAACCTATAGTATCTGACACTCAGAACATTTTTATTTATTCCCAGAAGCAGTACATGTCAAAGATGAAATAAAACTTGACACAAGGACGCCACATTAATCTTCAATACAAACAGAAATTTCTCTGATTCTCTGAAAGCATTTTATAATTGCCTTGAGGTTGAAACTCTCTCTAACCCCCCTTGTTACAAAATTATTTATGGGTAGAAATTAGGTATGCAGCCCTCAATGTGAAATCTTAATCGTTACCCTTTCAGCTGATTTTTGTGCCCTTGGATGAGGTATAAGTCAGAATCATAGCTGAATAAATTCAAATAAAGGCTACACAATTGAACATAGCTACCCTGTGGTTTAGAAGTGAATTCCTAGCACCAGATCCATTCATTGTTTCTCCACATCCACTCTTATTTCAGAGGAACAAAAAAAGAACAGACATAAATGAGAGAAAAATAAAAACAACCTTAGTTCACTATTATCCTTCAGCTACGGAAGTCTTCACTACTAGCATGTTTTCTTGAGGACAGGGCCATGTCTTGTTCCTCAAAGCCTAGCTCTGTGATTAACACAGTGGGGCTTGTAAATGGTTGCTGAATGGAACCAAACTTGGGGGCGTAATCTGCTTTCAAATATTTTTTACACATATTCAAACAAAAGCTCATTTCATTGTTTAATCATTGCATTCACTCCTTTGTGCAGTCCAACAAAAGGAAGAGCACACTGAAGATACTTTGGACAATGGCAAGATTAAAACAAAAGATCCCTGAAAGGTGACTTCTGAGATCTCCCTTATTTAACAGCAGGTCCTAAAGCCAGAGACAAGGCCACCTATTTCAGGCCAGGCTGAGGGCTCTGCTCTCTGGCCTCCAACCTCACTACCACTCTACCCAGCCTCACTTAGCACCTATATTACACTACATGGGGTAGAAAGGGTAATTATTAGTAGAGACAAGAATTAATTTGTCAGGGAAAGCCAAATGAGCAAATGAAAAATACTTAAGGTTTAAGGGCAACTTAGATTTTATAACCTAAGGCAAATTGCAATCTGTTCTCCAGGAAATAGCTATGAATGACAAAAAAATCAGTATTTTCTGGACCTATTTAGAGGACAGCCTCCAACACCCATTTTTTACAGGAGGGATGAAAGCCCAAGCTCTAGGCCTTGGTTGAAGATGTGCTTCATGACTTACTAGATGGGCGATCATAGGTAATGTTCAACTTTTCTGAGTTTCAGGACCTCCTACATAAAAAAGGGCTGATGTAAAAGGGGATCTGGCTTAGGGTTTGTTGTAAGGGGAAAATGAGATGATTTGACCAGTGTCAACACTCAGTGGGCAACCAATCATTGAGACAGCTTCTCTGACCACTCATACTATTACTATTATTACAGCAGTAGTCAAATCACAGGTAAAAGGGGAGCAGTCAATATTTGACTCACTGTTATTTATTGTAGTAGCTTTTTCTGTTTATGGTTCCATTCAGCAGAACATACTCTGCTGTTAATGAAAAATAGGGATCTGAGCATTGTGGTCTTTCCTGGTTCAATCACAACAACCACACTGTATCAATAAGTCAGGAGAATGAGGCAGGATTGTGGCTCCCTTTGAATTCACTTGTGTTTTAAAACTGAACACTTCTTTTACAGCAATATAAACGTACTGTCTCCTCAGTATATAAAAGTACCATCAGGGCAGTATCCAGTTCTCAGAGATTCTGTATTGAAGGGCAGCTAAGCAGGTGACACCACTAACTATGAGTGTTTTAAATACTCTGGGGCATGCCAACTGATTGGAATTTACACTGTAGTTACTGCCATTTTCGTAGTATCACTTTGAATCATCTAATCTGGATTTAAGTCCTAGCTCTACCAGTCTCCCTTGATCTCATTTCTGAACCTCTCTTTTCTCATCTACAAAATATAGACAAAAACAATGGAAGGAACCTCACAGGGCTATTGTGAGGGAAAAAGGAAATGGCTGATAAGGCACTTAGCAAAGGGCTTTGATCGATATTAAATGTTGTTGCTATTTTATTCTTTTCCTGTGGACTACCCAAAATTCTAGTATTCAAATCTGTGCAGGGAACATACCCAAAGTAACCTGTCAACTGTAGAAAAGAGGGAGTCTGAAAGAGTATTTACATGGGGCAGCACCATGATCAAAACTCAACTCACACTGGCTGCAGTGTGATAATGATCAGTATATACTGAGCATTCACTGTGTGCAGACCTCCAGGAAGCAAGTTACATGCATGGCATTTGTCATAAAGAGGAGTAGGGGGAGGCCAGAGGTGAGGAGATCAATCCAAAGTGGGAGAAAACATAAGGAGAGCTTTAATCCATGCATGTAACAAACACAGAAGCAGGCCCAAACCCTGTGGAACCCGAGCAGCCAGACAGATGGCAGTACACGTGTGTGTACAACTATGTGCCCTGACTGAAGCTGAGTAAGTGACCCCAAACACAGGCTTCCCTTCTCAAAGGGATCACTTTGAGAACTACCACTTGAGAGTGCTGAGATAATGATCTACCATCTGATAAAAATGAATTATTGAGCATTTAAAGACATAAAACCACTGACCTCAAAACATTTTTCTTTCTTCGCCTGGTGAAGCAGACTAGCTATTCCAGGAAGCAAAACTGGAAAAATGAATGTTTCCAAATATTCTTTGGGAGAGCCTAAAACAAACAAAAAGATTCCTACTAAAAATCCCAAATGGCTGTCAAGGTCACAGGCATCAATTCAACACCAACAGAAATTCCCAATTTGGGATGCTGTGAGGAAGGAAATTTTATTCATTGCAAAAGAGCTCAATTGTGATACAGTACAGATGTGAAAACAGCACGGCTGTGTGGTAGCCATGGGGTTAGGCCCCTCTATAGCTAGACAGCTCTGTCCTGCTTTGCTCTGTGTCATTGTAATTTGTGCTACACTGATCTGCTCCACTCTGCTCTGGTGAGACACCTTCCCTGTTTCATTTCAGCTGGGGAAACTGTCTTCAGTCTTCTGTGGAAAGGAAAAGTGTGCTCTTACAACTAGGACTTATATAAACAGAAGTTCTTAACCCTGGTCCCCGACTGGTCTGTCCCCATGCAAATGAGGACTCCAAATTCTTGCCCTTTGATTGATCCAAAAGGCACTGTCCTGATTGCTCAAAATGAAGCCACTCTGGTTGGTGAAGATGTTAATGGAGTGGAGGGATACAGCTGCACAGCTCCTATTGAATGGGAAAGCCTAAGTCCTATTGGCTGAAATAGGATTCAGGAACTCTTTTATAAAGGCTGACTCAAATAACAGAAGCACAGTGCAGGCAAGCAGTTCAGTGCAGACTCCTCCCTGAAGTAGTTTGCATGAGAGGCCCCCATGTAGAAATGGCTCCTAGGTTCTGTTTTTTTAAGAATTTAAGTCCAGCTAGCCACCAAAATCCCTTCTTAGTAGTGTCTCCTTCTCAGGGCTCATACAGCAGGCCTAGTTATTCTGGGAGAACCACTTGCTTCTGAACCAAAAAACAAACAAATAAATGAACAAACAAAAATCCAAAACTTCAAAACAAAAAAACTGTCCATAAAATAACATGACCTTAAATATTACTGGAGACTGCTGAGTTGGGCTGTGTTGTATTACTAAAGAAACTTAAAGTACATTTGCACCTTTACAGACTAGTGAGGATATGGGCCAGGTGTTACACAGTTGCAGGCAGAGCAAGGCCAATGTGACTGAAGGAAAATGAGCAAGGGGAGTGGGATAGGAACTGCTGTCAGAGAGGACAAGGGTTGGAATACAGTGGATAAAGACTCATGACAACAGTAATGATATCACTGGTTGCCAAGGTCCAGAGCACACTAGCAAAAAGAAGAGAACAAACGGGGAAAGGTCTTGGCACCAGGAAGGTATAGAGGAACCAAGGCTCAGGCAGAAAGGCTTAGGAAGCATACATCTCTGACTTGAACCCACAAAGCAGAGCAGTATGGTATTTTCTTCTACTTTTTACATTTTTGCCCTTTTCTATTTAAAGCAGAATCAGAGTATGCATGTTACTTATCATTATCACTATATTTCAACCTTAAGATAAATCAATGGAATAAAAGCTACTTCTTTTAAAAATTAAAATAAAAATTAAAAGAACACATTCTTTTTTTTTAAGATTTTACTTATTCATTTTTTAGACAAGGAAGGGAGAGAGAAAGAGAGGGAGAGAAACATTGACGTGTGGTTGCCTCTCATATGCCCCTTACTGGGGACCTGGCCTGCAATCCAGGCATGTGTCCTGACTGGGAATCAAACTGGCAACCCTTTGATTCACAGGCCAGCACTCAACCACTAAGCCAGGCCAGTCAGGGAAAGAACACATTCTTCATGTGGTCTCTTTGAGGTCTGTTTGTCTACCCCAACTCATACCCTATGATTTTGCAATGTTACAAACTCCAAACTATGAAAGGTAAAACCTTCCTTACTTACATGTTTTTGGATCAACTGTTTCTTGAGTGCAGGGTATATGTGAATTCATGGTCAAATGAGGAACTGAATAAAGGTGTTCTGTACTGAAGCCATAGAAAACTGTTTCCTCCATTGGTGAAACCTGGTGGGGGTGGGGCAAAGAATAAATTCCTATAAATAGTTTAAAAAATTGCATTTTCTTTTATAACCTAAAACAGAAATAAGATTCTACATCAGACTTTAGATTCAAGGAGGCATACAAGAGAGACAAGTCTTTGTCGTTGCATTGCAGCTAGTCAAGACCTGGCAGGTCTACTCTAGATTTGAGCAGACAGAAGAAAATGTGTGGAGCCCAGGGGATGCTTGACATGCCTTTATTCACAGGTGGGCGAGCCACGCATGCTGCGCATCTCCCTGCATGTCTCTGCACGGCACACTGCATGTCACCTGTCTCCTTGCATGGCACTCATCGTGGCACCCAGCAGGGAGTCCCTGTCTGCTTAAGTACTAGAACACAGACAAAGCCAACGGGGTGCCAACAGATCTTATGCAACAGAGCTTTATACTATGCATACAAACCCACTCAGGGATATGGGAACAGTCTAGAGTAGACTTGCCAGGTCTTGACTAGCTGCAAGTCTTTGTCTCTCTTCCTTCCTATTACACATAAATGACAAAGAATAAATCCCCAATAGAGAGAATACGAAGACCAATAGAGAGAATATGAGAACTATCAGTGGAGGAGAGATTTGCAAACATTTCCAAAAGAAACAGGGATGATGAACTTCTCATCAGGTAAGAGTGGGGAAGTGGCAGCCCAGAATCTATGGTGGGAAGCTACACCAGAAGATGGAAGTCTATCTTCCCACCAGAATTCCAAAGAGCTTCACTGCTCAGGGGTTCAATTCCACAGAGGGTAAGAATGAAAAGGGAATGATAACAAACAAGAGGGGTTAAGAGAAAATCTGGCTGGGGCTCCACTGGCCCGCTGCCCACATTTCCCCTCCCCCTCCTCCTGCCCTTTTCAATATACACAAGCTATGTTCACAGCAGCTCTTTCTATCCAGTTTTCCTTTCCAATGACTCTTCTGTAAACAAATTAAACAAACAGCCTTGGAAGGAGTACAACTACTCAGGGTGCCACGTTGGTGGTCAAAAGAAAAAAAAATCCACCACTGATTTACTGATTTGGAGGTTGTGGACCCTGAAGAAAAGTCTTCCAGTGGTTAGTCACTCCCCATGAGCTCTGTAGGGTAAATGGAAGCAGTATGGCTTCCTTACCCAGGTGTCTGGGTACCTCAGGGAAGCTGTTTTCCCATAGTCTTGAATGAGCCTGATAAGTTGTGTTCTCATAGCCTTGAGACTGGGTCCAATAAACTGTTCTTTGTCTGTGTTCTAGTACTTAAGCAGACAGGGACTCCCTGCTGGGTGCCATGATGAGTGCCACGCAAGGAGACAGGTGACATGCAGTGTGCCATGCAGAAACATGCAGGGAGATGCGCAGCATGCGTGGCTCGCCCACCTGTGAATAAAGGCATGTCAAGCATCCCCTGGGCTCCACACATTTTCTTCTGTCTGCTCAAACCTAGAGTAGACCTGCCAGGTCTTGACTAGCTGCACTACAAGCTCCCAGTCAGTGTTTTTACTCAAAGAATAGATTCACCCAGAAAACAAATCCACATGTACAGAGTAGAAGAAAACTACATGAGCTATGTAGAAAAATCCATTCGAGCACCCATTTTACATTTTGAATAAGTTGTCAAAACTTCCTACACAGATAAACAGCGTCAACAGTATAATGACAAAGATCAAGATCTACAAGGAAAAACTGACCCTGGAAGAAGCACAAATAATTCAGGGAAGGGAACTATGATTACTATTTACAGAAAAAATTGAGAAAACATTGCATACAAAGAACAAGAACAATATAGTCCAAGACAGTTCTTAGACACAAGATTCTCTAACAGCTGTAGTAACATACTGGAAAGCTAGTCTTACTTCCACAGAGTTTGGTCCCATTCCTGTGACCCTGCTAAAGTCCCTTCATCTCTCAGTCTGCTTTGTTTTAAAGTCCATTAAATTCTTATTTCACTCTGAGTAGGCTACCTGAGGGCCTCTCTTCCGGGCTGCCCTGTTCGTTCTTGGCTGTCTTTCATTAATATAGTTTTCTTCTCACCCACTGGGCATGCACAGGGAAACCTGTTCTATCTGCAACTGTCCCCAAGGATCAAATGAGATCATCCAGGAGGCACTGTGAATTAAACAAGGATTATCTGATTCATTTAACAGGTGTGGACAATGAGGCTTAAAGAGGTTATGATGCCTTTTAAATCACACCGTTAGTAATAGAGATAGGACTGGCCCCGCATTTCTGGTTCTAGTTCCTGTGCCTTTTTCAATTCATGACCCTGTGTGATGTTCACCACCTATCAGTGCTGTTCTTATTTAAAAGCTTTTAATTTAGGTTGAGGTGGGGCAATACTCACGGTAATTACAGTTTCTGGTTTGATTTTGTATTCCTCTGGAAAGGGAGGCAGCTCAGCTTCATACTCTAAAAAGGGAAGGGGGAAAAATCTTCAATTCCATACTTCATTGCAGATTATGATGTAATTTTCTTTCCTCTAAATCAGGGGTGTCAAACTCATTTTCACTGAGAGCCAAATCAGCCTTGCAGTTGGGCCGAATGTAATTCTAGGACTATAAATGTAACTACCCTTTAACTAGGGGCAAGGAGTTCAACGCTGCCACCAGGTAGAAACAAGTTGCCAATCTAGGTAAAACAAGGTGGAGGGCTGGATTCAGCCCTGGGCCTTGTGTTTGCCACCTGTGCTCTGAATAAAGTCTTACATTTTATTTTGATTGGTGGTTTATAGAAATGAAAAACAAGTGGTCATTACAGATTAAAAATTAATGTGAACTACCTTATTTACAATAAATAAGAGGTAATTGCTCACTTGTTGAAGAGTTCAGGCTTTATGTATGAGTTCAACTTTCCCCATGAAGGTACAAATTTAGATTTTTCCCTCTACAAGAGAATGACAGTGCCTAAGGGAAGAATATGACATACAGGGAGGAAAAGGGAAAGAAAAGGAAGAAAAAGGGATGTCAGGGTACAGTAAGAGACAGAGGGAGGACAAGCCATCTCAGGTAAGACTACCGGTTTGGGGTACATGACTATAAAAGCATGCCCATAAACCCTTGCTATTCAAAGTATAGCCCCAGAACCACCACCATCATCATCCCTGGCAAGTTAAACATCTAACATCTCAGGCCCCACTGCATACCTGCAGAACTTAAATATGTGACTTGTACTTGTATTCACATAAACTTGGAGAAGCACTGCTGGAAGCTTCTGCAGTTTCCTATCCTGGCTGCACATTAGAATTACCTGGGAGTTTTCTGAAACTACCCACATCTTCGCCCAACTTAAAAAAATTTGATTTGATAGGTCTGGGCAAGAGTCTGGGAATCAGTGTTTTTAAAGTTCTCCAAGTGATTTTAAAAACATGTATTTTATTGATTATGCTGTTACAGTTGACCTATTTTCCTCTATTTATTCCCCTCTACCCTACACCCATGCTCTCACCCACATACCCCATTTAGTTCATGTCTATGGGTTATACATACAAGTTCTTTGGCTTCTCTATTTCCTAAACTGTTCCTGACCTCACCCTGTTTTGTACCTACCACTTACGCTTCTTATTCCCGGTACCTTTCCTCCATTCTCCCCCCTGCCCCCTGCCGGCTGATAAACCTCCATGTGATCTCAATTTCTGTGAATCTGTTCATGTTCTAGTTGTTAGCTTAGTTAATTTTCGGTGTTTTTTTGTTTTTGATTTGTTTGTTTTTTTAGGTTCGGTGGTTGATAGTTGCGAGTGTGTTGTCATTTTACTGTTTGTATCTTTGATCTCCTTTTCCTTAGACAAGTCCCTTTAACAATCACACAATAAAAATTTGGTGATAATGAACTCTTTTAATTTGACCTTATCTGGGGAGCACTTTTTCAGCCCTTCCATTCTAAATGATGGCTTTGCTGGATAAAGTAATCTTAGATGTAGGTCCCTGAATCTCCTAACTTCAAATACTTCTTTCCAGCCCCTTATTACCTACACAGTTCTTTTGAGAATTCAGCTGATAGTCTTATGGAAACTCCTTTCCTTTTCTCTTGCTGCTTTTAAGACTCTCTCCTTATCTTCAATCTTGGCTACTGTAATTATGTGACTTGGTGTGTGCTTCCTTGAGTCTAACTACTTTGGGACTCTCAGAGCTCCCTGGACTTCCTGGAAGTCTATTTCCTTTACCAGATTGGGGAAGTTCTCCTTCATTGTTTTCCAATGAGTTTTCAACTTCTTGCTCTTCCTTGTCTCCTTCTGATACCCCTATGATCAGATGTTGGAACATTTAAAGTTGTCCCAGTGGTTCCTCAGCTTCAAATTTTTTAAATTCTTTTTAAAATTTATTTAATTGTTCAAGCTCAGTTTTCTGTCTTTAACTCCCATCCCAGCCCACCCCTGCCCCGTGCTCCCCAAATCCCTCCCATTTTCACCCCACTTAGTTGTTGTCCATGTGTCCTTTATACTAGTTCCTATACATCCTTCCCCCTTTCCCCCCGAAATTTCCTCCACTCTCCCCCTGGTTGCTGTCCCCCTGTTCTCTATTTCAGTGTCTTTCTTTTTATTTTGCTTGGTCGTTTGTTTGTTGTTTAGCTTCCTCTTAAAGGTGAGATCATACAGTATTTGTCTATCAACACCTGGCTTATTTCCTCAGCGGGATGCTTTCCAGTTCCATCCAGGCTGTTGCAAAGGGTAGGAGCTCCTTCTTTCTTTCTGCTGCATAGAATTCCATTGTGTATACGTACCATGATTTTTTGATCCATTCATTTACTGACCGGCACCTAGGTTGCTTCCAGCGCTTGGCTATTGTAAATTGTGCTGCTATGAATATTGGGGTGCAGAGGTTCTTTTGGATTGGTGTTTTAGGGTTCTTAGGATATAATCTCAGCAGTGGAATTGCTGGGTCAAAAGGCAGGTCCATTTTTAGATTTGTGAGAAAATTTCATACCGTTTTTCACAGTGGTTGTGCCAGTCTGCAATCTCACCAACAGTGAACGAGAGTCCCCTTTTTGCCACAACTTCTCCAACATTTGTTGTTTGTTACTTCGTTTATGATAGTCATTTTGACAAGTGTAAAGTGGTATCTCATTGTGGTTTTAATTTGCATCTCTCTGATACCTAGTGATATTGAGCACCCTTTTCATGTGTCTCTGGATGCTCTGTATGTCTTCGTTGGAGAAGTGTCTGTTCAAATCCTTTTCCCATTTTTTAATTGGGTTAGTTGTCTTCTGAGAGTGACATCATGTAAATTCTTTGTATATTTTGGAGATTAAACCTTTGTCTGAGGTGTCATTGGCAACTACGTTTTCCCATATAGTTAGTTCTCTTTTTAATACTGTTTTCTTTAACCGTGCAAAAGCTTTTAATTTTGATGAGATCCCATTGGATTATTCTTTCCTTTATGTCCTTTGCTACAGGGGACATATCAGTAAAAATGTTGCTGCGTGAAATATCTGATATTTTCCTGCCACTGTTCTCCTTTAGGACTTTAATGGTGTCACGGCTTATATTTAAGTCCTTTATCGACCTTGAAATTATTTTGGTGTATGGTGTAAGTTGGTGCTCGAGTTTCATTTTTTTTTTTTTGCACGTAGCTGTCTAGTTCTCTCAACACCATTTGTTGAAGAGGCTATTATTAGTCCATTTTATGTTGCTGCCCCCTTAGTAGACTATAGATTGATCATACACACCTGAGTTTATTTCTGGATTCTCTGTCCTGTTCCACTGGTCTATATCTCTGTTTTTATGCCAGTACCAGGCAGTTTTAATTACACCCCTCCTACTTTGTTCTTTTTTTCTCAAAATTGCTACTGCAATTCGGAGTCATTTATGGTTCCATATAAATTTTTGAAGTGTTTGTTCTATGTCTGTGAAGGGTGTCATTGGTACTTTAATAGGTATGGAAATGTATCTGTAAATTGCTTTCGGTAGTATGGACATTTTGATGATGGTAATTCTTTGAATCCATGAACACGGTATATGTTTCCATTTGTTTGTGTCTTCCTTGATTTCTTTCTTCAGTGTTGTATAGTTTTCTGCATACAGGTCTTTTACCTCCTTGGTTAGATTTATTCTCAGATATTTTAATTTTGTTCTTGCTATATCAAACGGGATTTTTTCTTGATTTCTACTTCTGCTGTTTCATTGTTGGTATACAAAAATGCCTTTGATTTCTGGATATTGACTTTGTATCCTGCTGGTTTGCCAAATTCATTTATTAGTTCGAGCAGGTTTTTGGTAGAGTCTATAGGATTTTCCACGTACACTATCATGTCATCTGCAAACAATGACGGGTTTTTTGCCTCCTTTCTGATGTGGATGCTTTATTTCCTTTTATTGCCTGATCGCTGAGGCTAAAACTTCCAATACTATATTGAACAGAAGTGGTGAAAGTGGACAACCTTGTCTTGTTCCTGATCTTAGTGGAAAAGCTTTTAGTTTTTGCCCATTGAGTATGATGTTGGCTGTAGGTCTTTCATATATGGCCTTTATTATATTGAGGAATGCTCCCTCTATTCCCACTTTGCTGAGTACCTTTATCATAAATGGGTGTTGTACCTTATCAAAAGCTTTTTCCGCATCTATTGATATGACCATGTGGTTTTTGTCTTTGCTTTTGTTTATGTCATGTATTACATTTACTGATTTGCGGATATTGAACCATCCTTGCATCCCTGGGATGAATCCCACTTGGTCGCGGTGTATGATCTTTTTGATGTATTGTTGGATGTGGTTTGCCAATATTTTGTTGAGGATTTACCGTCTATGTTCATCAGTGACATTGGCCTGAAGTTTTCTTTCTTTGTCATGTCTCTATCTGCCTTTGGAATTAGGATGATGCTGGCTTCATATAAAGAGTTGGGGAGTTGTCCATCATTTTGGAATTTTTGGAATAGTCTGTGAATAATAGGTGTTAGCTCTTCCTTAAATGCTTTGTAGAATTCTCCGGTGAAGCCATCTGGTCCAGGGCTTTTGTGTGATGGGAGTTTTTTGATTACTGCCTCAATTTCATCTGCTGTTATTGGTCTGCTCCGGTTTACTGCTTCTTTTTCATTGAGATTTGCAAGACTACATTTTTCTATAAATTTGTCCATTTCACCTAGGTTTTCAAATTTCTTCACATACAGTTCTTCACAGTAATTTCTTACAATCCTTTCTATTTCTGTGATGTCAGTTGTAATCTCTCCTCTTTCATTTTTGACTGTGTTTATTGGTCCCCCTCTCCTTTTCTCTTGATGAGCCTATTTAAAGATTTGTCTAGTTTTTTTATCTTTTCAAAAAACCAGCTCCTGGATTCACTGATCCTTAGAGTTGTGCTTTTAACCTATATGACATTTAATTCTGCTCCGATCTTGGTTATTTCCTTCCTTCTACATGCTCTGGGCTATCTTTGTTGTTGTTCCTCGAGTTCTTATAGGCATAGGTTTAGGTTGTTTGTTTGAAATGTTTCTACCTTTTTCAGGTAGGCATGCATTGCTATGAAATTCCCTCTCCAGACTGCCTTCAGTCTGTCCCTTAAGTTTGGGGTTGTGGTGAGTTCATTTTCATTTGTTTCCAGAAACTTTTTGATTTCTTCCCTAATTTCATTCTTTGCTCATTTGTTGTTTAATAGCATGCTATTCAATCTCCATAATTTTGAGTGTTTTGGGTCTTTTCCCTTGGGGTTGGTTTCCAGTTTCAGTCTCTTGTGGTTGGAGAAAATGCTCGGGATAATTTCAATTTTCTTAAATTTTTTGAGGCTTGTTTTGCATCCTATCATGTGGTCTATATTTGAAAATGTTCCATGGGTACTCGAAAAGAATGTGTATTTAGCTTCTTTGGGATGAAAGGCTCTATATATCAGTTAAGTCCATTTCATCTAGGGTGTTGTTCAATGCCACAATATCTTTGTTGATATTTTTATTGGAAGATCTGTTCATTTTTGACAGTGGGGTGTTAAAACCCCCAACTACAATTGTGTTGCTGTCAATCTTTCTTGTAGTCCTCTAAGATTTTCTTTATATATTTGGGCGCTCCTATGTTGGGTGCATATATATTTACAATGTTTATGTATTCTTGATGGATTCTTCCCTTGAGTATTATGATGTAACCTTCTTCGTTTCTTTTTATGGCCCTTTTATTTTGAAGTCTATTTTGTCTGATATGAGTATTGCTACCCCAACTTTTTTTCCTGGCCGTTTGCTTTGGAAATTTGTTTCCAGCCCTGCACTTTAAGTCTGTGTAGGTCTTTTGTCCTGAGGTGGGTCTTTTGTAGGCAGCATATGTGTGAATCATGCTTTCTTATCCATTCAGCTATTCTACATCTTTTGATTGGAGAATTTAATCCATTTACATTTAAGGTTGTTATTGATAGATACTTATTCATTATCATTTTATACCTGTGTTTCTCTGTTTCTCTCTTTTACTTCTTTTTCTCAAAGCAGTCCTTTCAGTATTTCTTGCAGAGCTGGTTTTTTGGAGGTGTATTCTTTTAGACTTTTTATCTTGGAAGCTCTTTATTTGGCCTTCTAGCTTGATTGAGATCCTTGCTGGGTAAAGTAGCCTTGGTTGCAGACCTCTGGTTCTCATTATTTGGAATATTTCTTGCCATTCTCTTCTTGCTTGGAGCATTTCCATTGAGAAGTCAGAATCTAACCTTAGTGGGGTTCCCTTGTATATGACTTCCTGATTCTCCCTTGCTGCCTTTAAGATTCTCTCTTTGTCTTGGAATTTTGCCATTTTAATAATGATGTGTCTTGAAGTGGGCATCTTTGGGTTCCTCTTGAATGGTTTTACCTGTGTTTCTTGGATTTGTGTGACTTTTTCTCTCATCAAATTAGGGATGTTTTTCATCATTACTGTTTCAAATAGGTTTTCTATCCCTTACTCTTCTTCTTCTCCTTATGGTATCCCTATTATTTGGATAGTATTACATTTCATATTGTCTTGCATTTCTCTTAATCCCTCTTCATTCTTTCTGAGCCTCTTTTCCTTTTCTTGCTCTTTCTGGAAGGTTTTTTTTTTTTTCTACTTTGTCCTCTAATACGCTGATCCAATCTTCTGTTTCATTTATCCTTCTTTTGATTCCTTCCACTGTGTTCTTCAGTTCAGAAATTGTGTTCTTCATTTCCTCTTGGGCTTTGTTAATAGTTTCTATTTCCTTTTTCACATTGATATAGTTTGTAGGGAGTTCACTGTAATTACCCTGTAGTTTCTGGTAGCTCATTGTGAGCTCTTTGAAATTCCTGATAACCAGCACTTTGAATTCAATATCTGATAGCTGACTTCCCTCTACTTCATGTAGCATTCTTTTTGAGGCTTCCTCCTTTTCTTTCATTTGGGGATTCTTTCTTTGTCTTCCCATTTTTTGTGAGACTCTTGTTGCTAGCTTCAGCTTCTTAAATTGATTTGTTCTGGCTTCCTGGGTTTATGGTGTGAACTTCTGTGGTATAATACCTGTGAGATTCAGTGATATAGTCTCCTTGATCTCCTCAGCTCACTGCTCTTGGGCTGTCGTTTACATTGGCTCTGAGTTTGTCTTTGGATTTATGTTGTTTTGGGGTCTTTCTTTTGTGGGTCCTTCCCACCAGCTTGTGAACTGATGGTCCCTCTGTCCACCTCCCATTTTAATTTGTTGTGCTGTTGAGGGCAGGTTGTGTTGAAGCTGCTTCTTCTGTGCATACAAGGTTTTGAGGATTCTCTTTTTCTCTTGTTCACTTGTTTGCACTGGGTAGTTTCTCCACTGTTTAGTTGCATTTCCAGATAGGTCTTGGATTGAGGTTTGTGTAGTTTCCAGACTCTCCTTCACCCTCTGTCATTATCTGTTGGTGGTTCCGTTTTTGTTGGGTTTCCTCTTCCAGTGGGTATCCTGGTGTTCACTGCTTCCACCTACTGTGATTTTTTGTGATCAGATGGAGGGGAAGGCAAAATGGTTTATGACAGCAGGAGAGTATTCTACGATATTTATAGTAGCAGCTGGTAAAGAAGAGACAGGAGATCCTTTGGGTGTATATAGTGATAACTGTAATCTTTATTCCAATAGACACTTTTTAGAAATAATGAAAAGAAGTTAAGATTGTTGATGGGGAGGGAAGTTTCGTGAGTTGGGTCTAGAAAGCAGTGAGGTTGTGGAAGATCATATTCTGAGGTAAGGTGAGAGTAAAGGATGGTAAATAGGTATAATGTGAGAGAGACTAGAGTTCACCACTACAGTACTATAGTTCAGGAAACAATGAAGTGGGCTAAGACCTGGGAGGGTTGTTGTGTAGTATTTACAATAGTATGGAACAGCTATTATTTACAGTAGTATTAGAGCAGCAATCATATGACAGAATGTATGAGATAACAAGAATTGAGAGTATCGGACCTACAACAGTGTTCCTAATGGAGCACAGGTGAAGTGAGGGACAGTAAATTAGCAATACACTATGAATGAGTGGACAGGGGAAACTTGTCAAATGATACAATATATCCAGCCAAGGCAAAGAAGACTATACAGAAAGAGGAAGAATACAAAGATACTATTAAAATAATAATGTAAGAATAATGAAAAAATAATACAAATATGCAGTAACTTGTAGTTTCTCTGCTACAGCAAAGTGAAATTTGTCTCTCTGTCTGTACTGTTTGGATGGCCCCTCTTTGGGTCCAGCTTGGTCTTTTCGCAGTTCCAAGTTTTCTGTTTCACTTGTGGGGTAAAAAATACAGCAGAAACGAGGAAAAAGCGATAAGTTTGGAAAGAAAGGAAAAAGGAATAAAACAGGAAGGAAGGAAAGACAGGACAAAGGTACTGAAAGATGAAACAATAATAAAGTTAAAAAAGTAAAAGATTACTTAAATTACAAAAAAAAAAAACCTCCCAAAAAACAAAAAAACAAAGAACACCTCTTGTTGATTTCCAGCTGGCCAAACCCATTTTTTCTGGTCTCACTGGCTGCAGCAAGCTGAGGGGTGATTGGTGTGGCCTTTCTCCCTTCTTGGTGCTAGCCAGTCTCAGGAGCACTCTCCCAAGATCCAGATAGGTGCTTCTCCCCAGTGCCCCACCCAGGGAATCCAGGTCCTCTTCATAGCACTCTTTCCCTGGGAGTCACTGCTGTGGGCTGGGGTGCTGGCACGCACACCGGCCTTGCTTCCTTGGTCCCACAGGCTTGGGTGCGAACCTTTCCCAGTGCTACGGGGAAATGCAAGGGCGACTCTCAATTTTCCCAAGCTGGCAACCACAGACTCCATGGGTGATCAAGGCCCCCGTGTTTGCCTCCTCATGCCCATCCCTGTCTATGACACTTCAAGCAAACAGGTCTCTCCCGGTGTTTTTCTAACCGTGCCTGGCTAGGTAGGGAGGGAGCTGATGACCTGGCTCTCTCCCAATGACCCTGCTGCCGGCCCTCAGCTCCCAAAGAGTCCACGGCAGACCCAGCCCAGGCCCGTTGCCTGGCGCAGCTGAGGCAGCAGCCTCAGCCTGCCGCCTCTGGGCTGGTCCCTTGGACCTGGTTGTCCTGCAGCCATTTCCTCACTGTCTTGCCTTTCAGTGTCCCCATACAATTTCTGGGCTCCTATTTCCCTATATGCTGGGGTACTGTGGGCTATTTGCTGTGTTCCTCCACAGATCAGCCAGGTTTTTCTCCCATGTGTGGGGGGAAGCAGAATCCTCTCAGTCCTACTCTGCTGCCATCTTCCCCCAATTTCCTCATTTTTTTTTTTTTGAATTCTTGTTTCTTCATTCTGTTCTTGCTTGGATGTTTATTTCTTCCTTCTGCTCCAAATTGTTGATTTAAGTCCTGATTTCCATCACATCATTGTTGGTTCCCTGTACATTTCTCTTCATTTCACTTTTCATAGCCTTCACCTACTCCTCCATTTTGCAACCTTACTCAGCCATTTCTGTGAGCATCCTAAATACCAGTGTTTTGAACTCTGCATCTGATAGGTTGGCTATCTCTTCATCACTTAGTTCTGTTTTTGGAGTTTTGATATGTTCTTTTATCAGGGCTATTTTTTTGGTCTGCTTGCCAGCTGTTAAGTTGTAAGGAGTGGAGCCTTGGTTATTAACTAGGGAGGGGCAACTGACATTGCTGCATTGTGGCACTATATGTGGGGGAGGCATCGGAAAGGGAACAATGCCACTTGCTCAGCTCTCAGCTGGCTTATAGTCACTTCCTCTGCTACCCACAAGCAAATTGGGCCCTTCTGGTGCTGATTCCTGGGTGGGTGGGTTTGTGTACATTGTAGGACCCTGTGAGTATCTCCAGTGAACTCTCCTGTGAGGCTGGGAGTTCAGTTTCTCCTGCTGCCACAACCTCTACAAGTTTTTACTCCCAGAGGTTTTGAAGCTTTATTTCTCCATGCTAGAACCCTGAGTTGTGCAGTTTCTCTCACTCCCCAATTGTTCTCCCTAGTTATAGAAAAGCAAATGCAGGACCACCCACCCTCGTCCTCCAGCTGCCACCTTGCTACACATCCTCTCCACCTGGTCTGCCTGTCTCTCCCCCTCCTACCTGTCTGAATGAATGTTTCTTCTTTAACTCCATGGTTGTCAGACTTCCATACAGTTCGGTTTTCTGGCAGTTCTGGTTATTTTTCGTTTTTAAATTTGTTGTCCTTCTTTTGGTTGCGTGAGGAGGCAAAGTGAATCTACCTATGCCTCTATCTTGAATGGAAGTCTCTCCAAGTGATTCTAATATGCAGTGAGGTGGAGTAGGACTGCCAGGTTTCAAGACTAATCCCAGGCAATTTGTTGGAGGTCTTAATGCAAAGAACATTCCATACAAGTCTGCAGGGTAAGAACTATTGCTAAGAGAGGGACAGAAAATGCTCACAGCAATATTAGTTTTACTTCTAAAAAAAAGTAAAAATATTTCTGGAAAGGTCAATGTTTTCAAGGCAAATGCATAGTCACTTTGCATTGATGAGGAAAAACAAAGGTTCTGGGCAGGAGGATATAGATGGAATACATTTATTCCATCAATAACTATGTATGTTCTTTCATTAGGGCAATTTTTTTTTGTCTCCTTGCCAGCTGTTATGTCGTAAGGAGCCTTAGTTATTCACTAGGGAGGGGCAACTCACATTACTGCATTGTAGCACTGTATGTGGGGGAGGCATCGGAGAGGAAACAATGCCACTTGCTCAGCTCTGACAAGTGCTGAGACAGGAGTCTTATATCAGACACAAGTTTTATTTCATTAGCTAGTTCCTTACCAGGTAGCAGAGCAGTTCTAAACAAAAATATTTTTTTTAATTCCTAGGTATCAGGTTGGGGACAAATATGGCAGACTGCAGATGATAAGCAATTTGGATTCTACTGGTATGCAACAAACTACCACACACTTACTTAGACCAACACATATTATCTCAGTCCCTGTATAGGTCAGGTCTCATCAGGCTGAAATCAAGGTGTTGGCCATGGCTCTGATCTACTCTGAGGGTTGGGGTCTTCTGCAAGCTCAACAGTTGTGGCAGGATCCAGTTTCTTGAGGTTGTAGGTCTGAAGTACCCATTCCCTTTTTGGTTATTGGTGAGAAATGCTCTCCTAGAGGCTGCTCTCAGGTCCTTGTCACAGGGTAGTTCACACATGGTTATTTGCTCATTGAAGGCAAAAAGGAAGATCTTCTGGTTCAATCTCTCTGATTTAAGTACTCACCTGATTTTGTCTGGTCCACCTATAATAACCTCTAATTTAAGGTCAACTGATTACAGACTTAATTACTCCTGAAAAGTCTCTTGACAGAAATGCCTAGATTAGCGATTTATTGACTAATTGGGAGGTGAGTGCATTAGGAGTGGGAATTTGGGGGACTGAGCCATCTGAGAATTCTGCCCATCATAACAGTCCCCACTCTATAACTTTTACCTCTCTGAATCATGTGAATTCACCCTTCTTCCCCCAACCCATTGAGAAACACCAATATAGTATAAAAGCTACAGGGTGTGGCACAAATAATGCCCCTTCTTTATTACAAAATCATAAGTATATAATTCCATAACATAGCAATGTCACACTCAAGCACATCATATGACATTTTAGGTGAAATGTTCAAATTAAAACTATAAATTAATACATGCATATTATTACCCTACCAACAACACTCAAGCAGGCATTAACTCTGTGGGACCCTGTATTTATCTGAATTTTATATATACATTTATAGCTTTGTCTAATTATAAAAGCTTATAGTGAGAAAATTCCAAATAATACAGAGATATCTTATGTAGAGTATAAGTCATGCATAATGCCATTACAACCAATACCCATTGTTGGATTTGGCATAGATACAACCTAATGTTTTCAGTACATTTACTAACAAAATATATGTAAAACACAAATACATTTACTTACTTTAGATCTCCTAGAGTAGGTCAAATCATTCAAGTACAGAACCTTACCACACTGTATCCTTTTTCTTCATATTAGTTTTGCCTTTACTTGAAATTTGTAAAAATTAATCTCTTCTAATAGACTGAATTTTCTGATGGAATTACCTAGGTCTGTTTGTGCTTACCATCATATTCCCAGAGAATACTTGTTGAATGAATGAAGAAATGAACAAAACAGTACAAGTTACTTTTGACCCTTGATCTACTTAACTATTCATTCATGTTTACTGAGAGCCTACTACATGCAAGTAACCATTCTAGGTGTTGAACCTGGACATCTTTTAAGGCTGCTACATATATTATGTACCACATTTATTTGGCCAGTATACTCGTAGTGGGCATTTATGGATACTAATAAAAGTGGTTTTGAGACTACGAAGCTCTGATTTGTCACTGGAAAGATGAAAAAAACAAACTGCATTTACAAATAAGTTTTCATAAGGTGCCCTGCCCTATGGACCCCCCAAAAGAGGACCAGTCAGGTAGGATAAAGGTCTTGTTTGAGTTAAGATATTTATTTATTCTGTATCTCATCTTCCTGTGACTGAGTTTATGACCCATCTGCTTGCTGTGAGAATTTGCTTAAGTGTATATATCCTAACAGAATGTAGTATTTAACCTTGAAGACAGGATTACCACAAAGCCTATTTTTTGTTTGCTGTTAGAAACTGAATGTACTCATTATGCCATTGAAAACTGGATTTGTTAGAATGTTTGTTTTAAAAAATTGGGCTTCTTTGCCCTGGCCAGATGGCTCAGTTGGTTGGAGCATCATCATGTACACCAAAAGGTTGTGGGTTTGATTCCAGTTCAGGATACATGGGTTCGATCCCTGGTTGGGCATGTAAGGGAGGCAAACAATAGATGTTTCTATCTCACACCAATGTCTCTCTCTCTCTGAAATCCATAAAAACATATCCTCAGATGAGGATTAAAAAAGAAAGAAAGAAACTGGGCTTATTTATACAGGTTAGTAACAATCATTAATATGCCAGTGTATATAATTCACTATCTTTTTATTTTCTTTAAGATTTCACTTATTTATTTTTAGAGAGGAAGGGAGAGAGACAAGGAGAGAAATATCAATGTGAGAGATTGGTTGCCTCTCCTATGTGCCCAGATTGGAGACTGAATCTGCAACCCAGACATGTGCCCTGACTGGGAATAGAACCAGTCACCCCTTGCTTTGTGGAACAACACCCAACCAACTGAACCACACTGGTCAGGACTAACTCAACATCTTGAGCTCATTAACTTCATGGTGTAACTATATCACTTCATAAGTGACATAAATTCACTTGCTTATCAGAGAGCACCAAAACCCTTTGTCTTTACTTTCTCCCTACAGGCAGGCCTGTTTGACCAAAATAAATGCCGTGATTCTAAAACACAATGCAGGGTATGTTTCTGTTTCAACAAAACAAACCTTTTTTGAGCACTTCTAAATACCAGGCACATTGTTGAGCACCCTTGCATACACCATCTTATTCGACTTCTTGACAACAGCCAAGGTAGGTATAAGGATTATTCCTGTCTTCCTGATGAAGTTGAGTAGCTTCCCTAACAAAACACCACTAGCTATGAAGAGCTATTTGCTTGGAGAATTGAAAGCTCTGGGTGAAGGACAGTCAAAATAACTTCCAAATATCTGACTGGATTCTTTAATGGTAGAGTGATTAGCATATTG
Organism: Sturnira hondurensis; assembly: GCF_014824575.4. NCBI lineage: Eukaryota > Metazoa > Chordata > Mammalia > Chiroptera > Phyllostomidae > Sturnira > Sturnira hondurensis. Next base: position 363,108 of record NW_028082003.1, read on the forward strand.
GGTCATAGCACCAAGGATATAAGGACCAATAGATACAAGTTACAAAAAGGACATTCAGGATGAAACAGGCTTTTCTGGATATAATACAATGTAATACTTGGAGAATAAATTTGAGCACTGGATGGAAATTGAACTGAATGGCCTATGAGAGCATCTATCAACTCTTAGTCTACTATTCTCTTCCACTTCCGTACTTCTTACTTCTCTCAACCCATCACCCTCTCTCTCCTTCTATCTGGACCCATACACTGGTGCATTCATCCTTTTTTCCATTCAACAAATATTTGCTGACCTTTACCATTCATTACAGTAGCCACCAGCGGCTATCTAAGTTTATTAAAATTAAGTAAAATAAAAAATGCAGTTCTCAAGTTGTACTAACCACATTTTAAGTGCTTAATAACCACATGTTACTTTTGACCCTTGATCTACATGTGTAGCCACATATACCTAGTGGCTACCACATTGGAAAGTTCTGCTGGACAGGGCTGTTTAAAACAGCTGAAGTAGTGATGTTAGCCACAAGAATGAAAAAATCTTGAATTCTTGACCTTAAGGAGGTTATAGCCTAGGGGAGGAAAAAAAGACACCCAGTATGTATCACTTCTTAAGAGGTAACATTTATTGAGTTTTACTGTAAATTGGGCAGTGTGCTAAGTATTTTCTGACCATTTGGGTGCATCCTCCTAACACCATAAAATAGGTGCCATCATTATACACCTTTTACATATAGAGAGTAACAAGTTAAATTAATTTGCCCAGCATACATGGAGTATTTTTTATAGAGCCTCATTACCAAGGGTATGTATGTGAGGAGCCACAAAATAAGGTGAAGATCCGTTTGGGGATCTTAAGGGAAGATTAGAAGTGCAAAGGGATTAACACCCAAGTCTGTCTCTAGACCACGCTTGTTCAATATGTGGGCCATTGATTACCAATATCAGAATTTCCAGGGTGAACATTAAAAGTGCTGATTCCTAGCCCCCTTTTAGGAGCTCTGTGGGAGGGCCCAAGGAATCTACATTTTAAACAAGCTCCCAACTCTTCCCCAGAGATTCTTTCCTGTTCACTAAATGACGTTTGAGCACCACTGGCCCACACTACCTTGTCCTCTTTCATTGCGCTTTTCCCAGGCTGCCCCATACTTGCCACCTGACTAGGAACGAATTTTGGAGGCCGCGCTGGGTGACTCAAGCAGACCTCTCGGGGCCTCTTTCCCTGGCGTAAAATGGGGAGCTCCGCGGGTCTGAGGACATTAGTCAACTGGCACCAAGAAGGCCTCCAATCACGCGGCCCCCGCGGGACCCCTAGAGTACCGCCCCTCTCACCTTGCCCGGCCTCCCTACCTTGGCAGATCAGCTCCCACAGGTTCTTCCCTGGCGCTTTTGCAACCTTCCCCGGCGAGAGGGCCCGCTCGGGGGACGTGGGGCACACGGTTGGCACTGGCGTCCTGCTGGTGACAGACGACTTCAGAGAGTGGGCCTCGCGTTGCCCTAAGAAACTGCTCACCCGCCCCAGTGCCGCCATGGTGCCCATGGTTTCCACGACAACCACGCTCTTCCCCCGGCCGCGACCCGGAAGAAGCAGGAGCTCTCGAACGGCGGACCCGCCTCTCGAAATGGATATCCGGGTCACCCCGGAGTGGGTTCTGTGTTGGAATCGGAGAAGTTTGATCTGCCGATGAGAACCGTTGATGTAACGTTAGAAGGGCGGAGAGGAGTCTGGAGATGGGGCTTGGAGACTTGGACAGTGAACAGATTGAAAAGCGGACGACTTGCGTTCTCAAGTTCACACCGTCTCCCTCTCTCTCTAGTCTCCGGTATGTCCTGGCTCTGGCTTGAGGCCGCCGCCTTCAGAAGTTCTTCCTCCTTTTAGCGGGGCCCGTAGCTGGATTCTTCCCAGTGTGTTTGTGTGGAAACTTTGGCTCAGCAGAGCCTTTGAGGGACCAGCTTTGCCTACTGGGTTCCTTGCTTCCGGCTAGTGATCCTGTGGTGGAAGTGGGGTCTTGGTGCTCTTGTGCAGAACCCCGACTCCAGGTCTCGGCCTGGGTTCCAAAGTTTCCAAGCCTCAGTTTGCAAGTCTTTGAGATGGTGTAGTCATACCATCCTTCATGAGGCTGCCCCAACAATTTAGTTGGGTTCACTTTGTCATGTTGGAGTGAATACATTTGGGGTCGCAGGGTTGAAGAGGATCTTCATTGCTAGAGAGGATGGATGCTACAGTGTTCTAAATTACAGAGTTGGGGAGAGAAGGTGATTAAGTTGACAACAATCTTCCCTTGGTTTATTTTATTTTATTTTATTTTATTTTTGTCTTCTTTTTTTTTCCCAAATCAGGTCTGTTGACCGACCACTCCTCCATCTGAGGCACTCTGGGCTCCCTTGACTCCACCCTCTCCAGGTTTGCACCTTCTCCCTCTCCTTTGCCATCTGCTCTTTCTCTGCCCACCCATATAAAAGTCTACTCTCTGAGGCTCTGTTCCAGACTATTTCTGTCCAACGCTTAATTACTATCTATATATTCCAAATATGAACTATATGGCTTTTATATATTTTCCCCATGGTAGCCTACTCACCTCTGAACCTCAGACCCATATATCCACCTGTCCATGGAACATCTCCACTTAAATATCTCAAAGTATTTGTTCAAACCAGCGTACCTCCAGCCTCCCACCACCACCTTCAGTTCCTTTATCTCAGGGATTAGTGCCAACACCTTGCAGTTCCCCATGGTGGAAAACTTTTTCAGAAAGTTTCCTGACAACTGGTAGTCTAGGTTAGAAGACCTCCATTATCCTGACATTACCTCTGTGCTTGCTTTTATCACCTGTACCATCTGTGTTATTACACCTTTTTCTCTCCCACATCTGCTTGCTTTTTGATGGCAGGTGTTTTATCTCGTAATCTTTGTATCTTTAGTGTTCATCCCTCGTTCAATGAGTACATATTTTTTTTAAAGATTTTATTTATTTATCTTTAGAGGGGAAGAAAAGGAGAGAAGGAGAGAATATCAATGTATGGTTGCCTGTCATGAGTTCCCTGTTGGGAACTGGCCTGCAACCCAGGCATGTGCCCTGACTGGGAATTGAACTGCGATCTGTGGTTCGCAGGCCGCGCTCAATCCACTGAGCTACACCAGCCAGGGCCAATGAGTACATATTTTTAACACCTATGTGCCAGGTACAGAGTTAGGCTCTGGGAGTACAAGCAAACCTTGCTTTACTGTGCTTCACTTTATTGCACTTAACAGGTATTCTGTTTTTACAAATGGAAGACAACCCTCCACCAGCCAGACGATTGCTATTTGCTTTATTATGGTGGTCGGGAACTCGCTTTATTACAGTGGTCTGGAACCCACAAAAGTCTTCCTCTACAGCAGAAAACAAGACATGAGTGAATGAGTGGGTGCTCCCTTGACTCTCCTGGAGCAATTATGAATGAATTTGAGCTCTACCTCAGGCCTGGCCTGGTTCTTTGAGGCTGCTAAGAGTGAGGCAGGTCTGAATCTGAAGAGAACTCCAAGATGGAGAAGCTCCTGAACTTTCCCTCCCACCGTGTAAACCTTTTATTAGAGGATGTTTATTTCTGGTTTCCCTGAGTGTCTCCATGTCATCCAGGGAGCAACAGGCACTGGGATGGTGACTGGGGTGAGAGAAATAGCCCAGCTGGAAGCTGAAGTGTACTGAGGGCTCCAGCCTCTTCATACAGGTGCCTCCCTTACATTTTCCAAATATATATATATATATAAGTAAAAGGCTGGACACTCTAGGTTGCTGTGTGTCATCTTCAGTCATTAAATGTTAGCAATTTATTTAAAAAATTAAAAAGCAGGCTGGATGTCCTCCTCTGTGCTCCCCCACACCTGCATCTGATTTAGTTCAACTGTCTTTTTATGGATGGGGAAAGTGAGGCCTGGAGAAGCCAGCAGCTATGAGGCAAGGATGTCAGAGTCACCACTTGAACCCAGGTGTTATGTACCCTAGATGGGGCTCCTCTCACTATACTTCTCTGCTGGTCTTACTACTGCCACACAGGGAAGTAATTAGAATAAGTCACTTAGGTGCAGGTTGGAGGAATTGATTTCTAGACACAAAGCAGAACTGTTTAGATGAACATACTTACGGGTTAATTGTGCCATAGTCACTGCATTGGTGGGAATCAGCAAGAAGGACTGACATTAGGAATACTGTACTCTTCGTCCAGTATAATGTGAGTCCCTGGAGGGCAGTGCCTGGTCTGTCTTGTTTGATTGCAGTTGTACTCATGGTAGGCAGCTGGTAAATTTCTGAAGAATGAATAACTAGGCTTAGATATTTGAGAAAGAGGGTTAGGAAAAGGAGTCAACAATGTAGCAAGCACTTTCTATGGATTATCTCAAATTATTCTTTCCAACAGCCCTTTGAGAAGTGGTGTTTTCCCACATTTTCCAGATGGGAAAATTAAGGCTCAGGGAGAATAGGCAAGTGGCTTAAGGTAAGGCAGCAGTTTGGATTTCAGCCTGGGGCTGTGTGAATATTAGCTCCATTCTGTGTCTTTGATCATATTTCCCTTTGCTCCTGTGTAATCATGCTTGTTTTTCCACACCATCCACTCAAAGAAACTTGACTCTTCGCAATACCTGGTTGAATTGTACACAACGTGGTTTGGTGGAGGAATAACTTGTACCCTTTATTTGTTTTTTAGGAATAATCACAAGACCCACAAAGGAGACTTGAACCTTAGGCTTCCAGAGGGGAAAAAAAAGAAGGTGGTGGTGATTAGAGAACCAGAGTCTCAGTACTTGGTTGTAAACAGAAATAGTTGCTTCATTGAAGTCTGTCCCACAAGAGCCATATCACCCATGAAGAGTGTGATCCAAGGGCAGGTATCTGAGATGCCTCTGGTAAAAAAAAAAAAAAAAAAAAAAGAAGGGCCACAGCACCCTCTGTGAGGAGCATCTAGAACTTGAGACCATGTTACGTGCCAGGTGGACAGAGAAGTCTTCCAGTCCCAGGACACAGGCTGTTGGTCCATCTGAGTTCCTCAGTGGGGAAAAGAAAAAGAAGAGGAAGTCCTTTTGGCCTCTGGCTATGTCCCCTGATTTAAGGATGAAGACCTCCCTGAACCCCAGACAGAGGGAGGAAATGAGCATTCTTGGCAAGAAGCTCAAAATACACAAGAAGGAAGAAAAAGCCCAGAAAACCACAGCCTTCTCAGTCAGGGACACTTGGTTCAGCGAGGCCAGGAATCTGCGTGCTTGCTTTTTGGGAAAGGATGACCAGGAACAGGCAGGTTTGGGGCAGAAAAGGAAGCAGGGGAGCCCCAGGGAACATGACATGAAGATGAAGAAGAAGAAAATCCACCCAGAGGGAGACACCCACTTTGGCCATCCCAAGCCCTCTAGGTCTGTGGAGAGCAGCCCTAGGAATGGAAGTAAAAAGAAGCCAGTCAAAGTTGAGACTTTAGAATATATCCCAATAGGAGATGGCCTCAAGGCCCCTGTGAAGAAGAAAAGGAAGTCCAATGAAAAGGCAGGGTAGCCAGGCATTGAAGAGCCAGCTCTGAAGAGAAAAAGAACAAAGAAAAGGAAAGAGAGCAAAGTATAAGGAGTAACTTGGGAGAAGGTAGGTTGTCCTTCAGAAGTTGACTACTTTGAGAGAATAAGGGTGGAAGTTGGGAGTGTATGTATGTGTACATGTGCACACATGGGCAACTCAACTTTTCAGCTGAAAGAACTCTATTTAAACCGACTTAAGCCAGAAAAGTTTATTGACACGTACTGAGGGGTGGGTCTGGCACAAGAGGAAGGGGCTCAGTTAATACTGACTGAAGGACAGATCTGGAGTTGGATCATCATGTCTTTGTGGCCTGTCCTCAGCTCTACCAGATGTAGTTGGGGATTATAGGGATGCTCACAAAATGTAGTTCTGTGTCTAGGATTTTTCCCAGGTCTGCCCTGGTGCAGGATTAGACTGGATTTCACCAATTTCCTCCTTTATTGAGAAACCTTTGGGGTTTAGGAGGAACACCAGAGGTTTTGGAGCCCAACTCTTCAGATCTAGAATCCCTTCTGCCAAGAACCCAGTGAAAGGTAGACATTTCCCCTCTGCTTAATATCTGTGACAGGGACTCAGCCTACCAGAGTAGCCCCTGAAATGTATGCATGTCGTTGTCAAGGTCTTCCCAGATTATGTTAGAGAACAGAGCCTCTGGGAATAAGTGAAATGTGGCAGTTGTCATTACTGAAGGGAAAGTGGCCGGCCTGAGGCCTCACCAATCAGAGTCCCTCAATGTCTGAAGCCAGTGAGAGAGTGTGGCCCACGTAAACTTCCATGGTTAGGGCAGGCCCAGAGAGGATGTCCCATGACAGCTGAGATATGTGAGGGGCCTTGGTAATTTGTGCAAATAGAGCAACAGGTGCAGAGGCCCTGGGAAGAGCAAAAAGTCTGGGATGGGGAGAACTGGGTGACAGTGACAGAGAACCATAGAGACCACAGAAGTCTGGATTTTATGTAAGCAAGATGAGAGCCCTAGGAGTGTTTTGGGAAGTGAGGTGACATGGTCTGATTGAGGTTTTTTTAAAGATAAAATTAACATAAAATTGTGTACATTTAAGGTGTACAGTGTATTCTGATTGAATTTCTAAAGCTCACCTGAGGTACTTGTAAAATGGGAGGGTGAGGAAGCAGGAGTTAGAGACCCATAGTTTTCCAGGCAAGAGAGAAGGCAGTGACTAGGGAGTGCGGTTGAGCAGTGTGGAGGAGAGAATTGGGTAGGTTTGGGTTTGCTGGCAGGTCCATTCCCCACACCGATCAGAGGCCTGAGCTCACCTCTGCATTTCCTGTTCCTTGCCGTCCTGTCCCCCACCCTCACCTCTACTATCAGTGGGACTGTATGTTTTTCCTCTTTGCTGGTTTGCCATTACCCTGGGAGGTCAGATGACTAGTGGTGGGAAAAGTCATGCCCTTAGCCTGAATCAGGAGACTTGAGTTAGTGTCAGCCTTACCCCTGAGCTGTGGGGGTTACTGCATGATAGTCACTTCACCTCTCTGAACCTTAGCTTCATCTGTCAAATAGGTGTGTGCCACAGTTTTGAGGAGAATCATGGAAGGGAAAGGATGTCAAATGTTCTGTAGGTGATGGAGTTTGGGGTGCTGCTAGGTTCTTCGGTCTTTTCTGGACTTTGTCATGATCTTACCTTACAGGGCTGCTTGGGCAGAGGGCCTATGCTTGACTTTTGCTCCCTTTGCTCTCCTGTGTAGGAGCCTGACACAGACTTAGATGTGGTGTTGGAAAAGAAAGGCAACATGGATGAGGCACCCATAGACCAGGTATGGCCCAGGTCCTCATCCCTCTCATACGTGTCTTGCTGCTCTCCTCCTATCAGGCCACAAGATCCTGGTCTCAGAAGGGCCCAGGGCGCCAAAAGCCACCAGTCCAGATTCTGTGGCTCATCTCCCACAGCAGAGAATTCCGTGACCTTCTCCACTTCATAGTGGGAGAGCCCTTCACTGCCATGTTATTGGCTGAGGGGCCATCTGATTATTTAAGAACCTCAGGCTAAAGCTTTCCTTCCTGTAGCCACTGCAGTGGGGAGAAAGGTGCATGTCCCCGACACCTAAAGCCAGGGCAGAGAACACATGCTCAACCAGGCCCACAGCTTGTCACCTCCTGGCTTCAATTCAGGAGTATTTAGAGAAGTGGTTCTGTTGTGGACTAACTTCCATTTCTTTAAAGCCCAGATCCCCTGGTAAGTGGTTTCTGTATAGGAGCTGGACTTTCTGGAATTGGGGTACTTTCACAACCCTGGACCCCAAGGCCTGGGAGGACAGTGTAGTAACTACATAGGCTTGGCTGTGGGCCATTACTAAATAGGTGACCTAGGGTAGTCACTAACCTTATTTAACCTTAAGTAGGTAAAACCAAACCAGGTTGTGTTATGAGACACTCAGCGGGAGTCTACCTCATACTTACACATTTAAATTTTTTTAATTTTTCATTATATTACAGTTGTCCCGGTTTTTTCCCTTTTGCCCTCCTCCACTCAGCCCAACCCTCTTATCCAGACTCAAGCCTTTCTCCGTTGTCCATGTTCATGGGTCATTCGTATAGGTACTTTGACTAGTACCTTCCCCTTCCTTCCACCATTCCCCAATCCCCCTCACTCTTTCCCTCCTACAGCTATCAGTCTGTTCCATGTCTCTGGTTCTGTTTTTCTTGTAAGTTTATTTTGTTCATTCTAGTTGTGAGATTATATGGTTTTTGCCTTTGGCTGACTAGCTTATTTCACTTAGCATAACAGTCTCCAGTTCTATCCATGCTGTCCGACCAGGTAGGACTTCTTTCTTTCTGCTGCATAGTTCCACTGTGTAGATGAACCACAGTTTTTGAATTCACTCATCTACTAATGGGCACTTGAACTGTTTCCAACACATTGTTGTTGTTGTTATATTTTAAGATTTTATTTATTTATTCCTAGAGAGTGGAACAGAGGAAAGAACCATCAATGTGTGGCTGCCTCTCACAAAGCCCCCACTGGGGACCTGGCCCGCAACCCAGGCACATGCCCTGACTGGGAATCAAACACTGCAACCCTTTGGTTCACAGCCCACACTCAATGCACTGAGCTATGCCAGCCAGGCCAACACTTTGCTATTGTAAATAGTGCTGCTATGAGCATAGGGGTGCATAAGTTCTTTTAGATTGGTGTTTCAGGATTTGTAGGGTATATTCCAGGCAGTGGAATCACTGGGTCATAAGGCAGTTCCATTTTTAATTTTTTCCACAGTGACTGTACTACTCTGCATTTCCACCAACAGTGCAGTAGGGTTACATTTTCTCCACATCCTCACCAGCACTTGTTGTTAGTTGATTTATTAATGATAGCCATTCTGACAGGTGTGGGGTGATAGCTCATTGTGGTTTTAATTTGCATCCCTGATTGCTAGTGATGTTGAGCACCTTTTTATAAGTCTGTGGGCCATCTGTACGTCCTCCTTGGAGAAGTGTCTGTTCAAGGCCTTTGCTCATTTTTTAATTCAGTTGTTTGTTTTTCTGGCGTTGAGTCATGTTGGAAATTAAACCATTATCCAATGTGTTATTGGCAAATATGTTATCCCATACAGTTGGTTCCCTTTTCATTTTAATGATTGTTTCTTTAGCTGTGTGGGAAGTTTTTAATTTGATGTATTCACATTTATTTTTTTCCTTTATTTCCCTTTCCTAGGAGATATGTCAGTGAAATATTGCCACATGGGATTTCTGAAATTTTACTGCCTATGTTTTCCACTAGGACTTTTATGGTATCGCAATTTATATTTAAGTCCTTTATCCATTTTGGGTTTATACTGGTATACGGTGTAAGTTGGTGTTCTAGTTTCATGTTTTTACATGTACCAGTCCAGTTCTCCCAACACCATTTATTAAAGAGACTTTTTAATCCACTGTATGCTCATACCCCCTTTGTCAAATATTAATTGAACATAGAAACATGGGTTTATTTCTGGGCTCTCTACTTGGTTCCATTGATCTATGTGTGTGTTCTTATGCCAGTACCAGACTGTCTGCATTACATTGGTCTTGTAGTGTAGTTTAATATCCAGTATTGTGACCTTCCTATTTTACTCTTCCCTGGATTGCTGGGGACATTTGGGGTCTTTTTTGGTTCCATATAAATTTTTGGAATATTCTGACTTGTGAAATATAACATTGATATTTTAAAAGGCATTGCGTTGAACCAGTGTATTGCTTTGAGTAGTATGGACATGTTAATCATGTTAATTCTTCCAAACCATGAACATAGTATATGCTTCCATTTATTTGTATCTTCCTCTATTTCTTTCTTCAGTGTTCTATAGTTTTCCAAGTACGGGTCTTTTACTTCATTAGTTAAATTTGTGTCTAGGTACTTTATTTTTCCTGTTACTCTAGTAAGTTGGATTTTTTTCATAGTTTCTCTTTCTGATAATTCATTGTTGGTGTACAAGATGCCATCAATTTCTGACTATTGATTTTGTATCCTGCCGTTTTGCCAAATTCACTTATTAGGTCAAGTAGTTTTTTGATGAAGACTATAGGGTTTCCTATTTACACTATCACGTTGTCTGTAATAGTAACAGTTTTACTTCCTCCTTTCCTATTTGGATGCCTCTTACTTCTTTTTCTTGTATAATCACTGTGGCTAGAACTTTCGGCACTATGTTGGATAGAAGTGGTCAAAGCAGGCACCCTTGTCTTGTTCCTGATATTAAGGGAAACACTTTTAGTTTTGCCCATAGAGTATGATGTTGGCAGTAGGTTTCTCTTATGTGGCCTTTATGATGTTGTGGTATGCTCCCTCTTTTTCTACTTTGCTGAATGTTTTTTCATAAATGGCTGCTGGATTTTGTCAAATACTTTTTCAGCATCCATTTATACGATCATGCCATTTTGTCTTTCATTTTGTTTATGTGATGTATTACATTTATTGATTTGCAAATGTTATACCATCCTTGCATCTTTGGGATAAACCCCACTTGGTCATAGTATATGTATATGATCTGTTTAATGTATTGTTGGATCTGGATTGCCAATATTTTGTTGAGAATTTTAGCATCTGTATTCATTAGAGATATTGGCCTGTAATTTTCTTTCTTTATTGTGTGTTTACCTTGTTTTGAATTTACCTTGTTTTGTTTTGATCTCTTAAAAAAGAGTTTGGAGTCTTCTCTCTTCTTGAATTTTTTTAATACTTTGAGAAGGATAGGAGTTAGTTCTTCTTTAAATGTTTGATAAAAGTCACCTGTGAAGCCATCTGGTCCAGGGCTTTTGTGTGCTGGGGGTTTTTTGATTACTGCTTCAGTTTCCCTAATTGTTATCAGTCCATTCAGACTTTCTGCTTCTTCCTGAATCAGTTTTGGGAAATTGTATATTTTCAGCAGTATGTCCATTTTGCTTAGGTTGTCCAGTTTCTTGGCATGTAGTTCTTAGTAATTTCTTATAATCCTTTGTATTTCTGTGGTATCATTATTTCTCCTCTTTCATTTCTGATTGTATTTATTTGGGTCTTCCCTTTTTTTTTCTTGATGAGTGTGGTTAAGTTTGTTTATCTTGTTCAAGAACGAGCTCCTGGATTTATTGATTTTTTGGATTTTTTAAAATTCTCTGTGTCACCTAATTCTGCTCTGATCTTGATTATTTCCTTCTTTCTACTTGTTCTGGGCTTTGTTTGTTGTTGTTCCTGTTTTCTTTTTTATCTAGGGTTAGCTTTTTTTTAGATTTTTCTGCCTTCTTTAGGTAGGCCTGTGCCGTTATAAACTTCCTTCTCAGGACTGACTGCCTTTGCTGTGTCCCATAGGTTTTGGGTTGTTTTGTGTTCATTTTCATTGGTACAGATATTTTTTGATTTCTTCCTTGATCTCATTGTTAACCCACTCATTGTTTAATAGCATGTTATTTAGTCTCCATGTATTTGACTGTTTTTGAGGCTTTTCCTTGGGGTGGGTTTCTAGTTTCTAGCCATTGTGATCCAAGATGCTTGATATGATTTCAATTTTCTTGTATTTGTTAAGGCATGTTTTGTGTCCTACCATGTGGTTTATCTTTGAAAAGGATCCATGTGTGTTTGAAAGTAATGTATACTTTTCTTATTGGGAGTGAAGTGTTATATAAATTTGAAGTTATATTTGATCTTGAGTGTTTTTCCATGCCGTACTATGCACGTTGATTCTTTGAAAGATCTATCTGTTGTTGACAGTGGGGTGTTAAAATCTCCTATAATGACTCTATTGCTGCCAATCTCCTTCTTAAAGTCCTCTAAGATTTTCTTTATGTATTTAGGTGCTCCTATGTTGGGTGCATATATGTTTACAAGGGTTATATCCTCATGTTGGACTCCTCCCTTAAGTATTATATAGTGACATTGTTTGACTCTTGTTAGGGGTTTTGTCTTAAATATCTGATGCAAGTATTGCTACCCCAGCTTTTTTTTTTCATGTCTATTTGCTTGGAATATTTATTTCCATTCCTTCACTTTCAGCCTGTATAGGTCTTCTGTTCTGAGGTGGGACTTACGTAGACAGCATATATGTGGGTCATGTTTTCTTATCCACTCAGCTATCTTATGCCCTTTGATTGTAGCATTTAATCCATTTACATTTGAGGTTATTATTGTAGGTACTATCTTGTTCAGTGCCATTTTTTCCTTTTGGGCCTGTTTTCCTTTGTCTCTCTCTTTCTGTTTCTTCTTAAAGCAGTCCCTTCAGCATTTCTTGCAGTGCTGGCTTGGTGGAAATGTACTCTTTTAGCCTTCTTTTGTCAGGGAACCTTTTTTATTTCACTTTTTATTTTAAATGAGAGCCTTGCTGGATAGAGAAATCTTGGTTGCATGTACTTGCTTTTTATTACATGGAATGTTTTGTGCCAATCTCTTCTGGTTTATAGTGTTTCTCTCAAGAAATCAGCTGATAGCCTTATCAAAGCCCCTTTATATGTTACTAGCTGTTTCTCCCTTGCTGTCATTAAAATTCTCTCTTTGTCTTTAAATTTTGGCATTTTAATTATGATGTGTTTTAGAGTGGGCCTCTTTGGGTTCATTTTAATTGGGACCCTCTATGCTTCCTGAACTTGCATGGTTTTTCCCTCACCAAGTTAGGGAATTTTTCTGTCATTTTTTTGAAACAGTTTTTTATCCTTTGCTCCTTTTCTTTTCCTCTGGTATTCCCATGGTGCGAATGTTGTTACATTTCATGTCCTGAAGCTCCCTTAAACTATCCTGGTTCTTTTTGCGTCTTTTTACTATATAGCGCTCTGACTGGGTGTTTTTTTTTTTCTACCTTGTCTTCCAGCTCTCTGCTTCATCTGGAATTTAATACCTTCTAGGAATTAGTATTCTTCCTTTCAGATATTATATTGTTCATATCCTTCTTATTCTTATTCATAGTTTGTATGTCCTGTTTTATGCTGCTGTATTTCCCACTAAGTTGCTTTTAACTCCTATTAAGTACCTTGTAGTTCTCACTGAGTTCCTTGAGTATCCTTATAACCATTTTTTTAACTTTACATCTGATAGATTGCTTGCCTCAATTTCATTTAGCTCTTTTTCTGAATATTTCTCCTTTCCTTTCAGTTGGAGGTTGTTTCTTTGTCTCCCCATTTTAGGTGACTCTTTTAATTTCTTTGTCAGATTGCTCTGCTTTGATCACCTATCTTCCTGTGGTGGCCTGTGGTAGGAGTTCTGTTGACTTAGTGCTGCAGTATCTTTGATCTCCTATTCAGGATGCTTTATTCAGTTTATGTTGGCATTCTTGTAGTATATGGGCTTTGATTACTGAATGCTCATTCACTGATGGGTACTCTCATACAGCTGGCTGACTAGGAGTCACAATATCCAAAATGTGTTGTATGCTGTTATATAGGTACTGGCAGAACAAAGCAAAACTACTTAGAAAACCAAACCTACACTAGCAAAACAAAAAACAAAAACCCTACCACAAACTACATCAGTGATATGAACAGCAAATGAACAAAGATTAATAAAGGTAGAAAGGAATTACAATAGGAAAAAGACAATGATATGACTAAAGGAGAGAATTTGATTTTAAGAGGGAAGAAGGAGGAGAAAAAATAAGAATGGGGAATAGAAACAATGCAAAGAAAGGGAGAAAATAAAATTTAAAACATAAGTAAAACAGGGAATGGCAATGGCAAAATGGAGTAAGCAAAGGGAAGAGTATAAGGTTTGAAATCAAATTTTAAAAAAATAGTGTATCACTAAGAACAACAACAGATGAGCAAAGATTTACATAGGTGGGAAGAGAGTAAGAATATATAAGAAAGAGAATATGAGATATCTTCAGTAAAGTGTTTTTGAGAGAATAGAGGGAGGAGAAATAACAAAAGTAAGGAATAGTACAGCTGCACCAGTATCAGGAGCAAGACCAGCAGGTATGCTTTCTTCTGGCCTTATTACAGCTGTGGGAGTGCAGCTTCCTCTCCCCATTGGCCACTGAGCAATCCCAGACCAGGGACTCTGGCCCAGTGGCAAAAGGCCAGAGACGAAAAGCCACCTGCCAGGACATCCTCGCCAGCGATTGGCTGGGGGGCAAGGGAAGCCAAGGGCTGCCCAATCTCAGCCCACCTGGGGAAATAGGCTGCGTGCCCCTGCTATGAGTCCCAGTTTCACTGTACTGTGCTCCACGCCCAGCCCATCCTCCTCCCCAGCCTCCGCATACCTTTACTTATAAAGTAGGAGGCTCTCAATGGTCCCCTCATGCTTTACAAGCAAGTAATTCCTGGAGAGAAGCAATAGTGTGTGATGTGGGATGGCTTCTGTCTTATGGGGCTTCTCCAGGAGAGGAAGAGAAAACTAGTGAGTACTTAAAAGAAAGTCCAGTATGAGAAGGGAGACCTACAAATGCCTTTGCGGCGCTGGGGGACTCTCCCTGGAGGAAAGGTCATCTTAGTGGGGATGAGAAAATCAAAATGGAATGACACCAACAGAGCACTGTTCAAGGCCTGGCAAAACACAGGCTCCAAGAAAGGGGAACTCCCCATTCTCCTGTAGGTCAAGGTCATGCAGTTTGTCAGGGCAACAGTAAATAGCCAGGCTGCTCTGACCCATCCAGGCCCCATGCCCCTCCCCATAGCTCGGTTCCCAGTATGCGCAGCCACTCAGGACTCAGGGAGATACTATGACCCTGAGTCATCAGACTCTTTAACTTCATATGAACAGGGCCCACAAATAACCTTTTGGCTTTTCTATTTGTGCCTATTTAATATTTTACAATTCTGGGAAAATTTCTGACCATTTTGCATAATAGAGAATTCTTGACTGTGAGTGGAGTTTTCTGTCTCACCTCTCCCCCTGTCTTTCGTAAGTTCACTGTTATAAAATTGAAAGGAAAAAAAAAAGGAACCTGAAATGCTATCCCCTAATAATCACTGTTAACCCTTTGTTGATATATTTTTCTAGATTTATCCCTTCTAGCTTTATGTGTAATTTTGTTTTTTTTAAATGTATTTTTTATAAATTAATTTTTTAGTTACAGTCAACATACAATATTATTTTAGTTTCAGTTTCTAAACATAATGATTAGACATTTATATAACTTATGAAGTGATCACCCTGATAAGTCTTGTACCCATCTGGCACTATACTAGTTGTAACAATATTGACTACATACATTCCTTTTGCTGTGCTTATACTATTCTGTAACTGGCAATTTGTACTTCTTAATCCTATCACCTTTTTCACCCAGCCCTTCAATGCTGATTTCTGGTTTCATGCCACTGTGGTGAGCAAATATGCTTGATATAATTTGTTTTCTTGAATTTATTGAGACTTGTTTTATGGCCTAATATGTGCTGTATCCTAAAAAAATGGTCCATGTGCACTAGAAAAAAAGTATAATCTGCTCCTTGGGACTAAATGTTCTGTAAATGTCTATTAACTTGCTCTAATTTGATGTGTTACTTAAGGCCATTATTTCCTTATGAAAATTTTGTCTGGATGATCATTGAAGTAAGTAGGGGTATTAAGGTCCCCAACCAACTATTATAGTATTACTGTTAATTTCTGCCTTTATGTCAATTAATATTTGATTTATATACTTAGGCGCTCCTATATTGGGTACCTAGATATTTAGAATTGTTATATCCTCTTGTTGGATTGACCTTTTTATCATTATGTAACATCTGCCTTTGTCTTTTTTACATTCTTTGTCTTTAATTTTGTGTGATATGAGTATTGCTATCCCAGTTTTCATTTCATTTGTATTTCCATGTAATATCTTTTGCCATACCTCCACTTTCAGTCTGTGTGTGTCTTTCAATTTAAAGCAAATCTCTTTTAGTTGGCATATAGATGGGTCTTTTTTTATTCTATTCCATTCTGCCATCTTATGTTTTTTGAGTGGAGCATTTAGTCCATTTACATTTAATTAGTTAACTATGTACTTTTTGACATTTTGTTAATTGTTTTTGTTTTTGTTTTTATGTTCTCTCCTTTTTTCTTCTCTTTATCTCTAATGTGCTGGTTTACTTCAGTGTTTTGTTTGGGTTTCTTTCTCTTTATTTTTTTCAGTATTTTTATAGGTTTTTGTTTTGTTTTGTGGTTACCATGAGTTGAAGATTTTATATGTGTGTGTGTGTGTGTGTGTGTGTGTATACATCTCATCTATCTATAGCAGTCACTTTAAGCTGATAGGCTTTTAAGTTCAGACACATTCTAAAAGCACCTCACTTTTACTCCCTACTCTAGAATTTGTTTTTGACATGTTTTACATTTTTTGTGTATCTAATGACTATTGTAAGTTAATTTTACTACTTTTGTCTTTTAACTTTCAGACTTGCTTTTTAAGTGGTT
Organism: Sturnira hondurensis; assembly: GCF_014824575.4. Classification (NCBI taxonomy): domain Eukaryota; kingdom Metazoa; phylum Chordata; class Mammalia; order Chiroptera; family Phyllostomidae; genus Sturnira; species Sturnira hondurensis. The sequence goes on from NW_028082003.1 coordinate 379,428, forward strand.
GATTTGCTGTATTTATTGTATATTTGTCTTTAGCAATGAGATTTTTTTCTTTCCTGTATTTTCTTGTATCTGGTTATGGCCTTTTTTTTTAAAATCTGCATAAGGAAGACCCTTTAGCCTTGACCAGTATGGCTCAGTTGATTGGGGGTCATCCTACAAGGCAAAAGGTTGCTAGTACAAACCCTGGTCAGGGCACACGCCTGGGTTGCAGGTTCCATCCCTAGTTGGGGCATATATAAAATCATCTGATAGATGTTTCTCTTTAACATTGATGTGTCCGTCCCTTTCTTTCTCCCTCTCTTTACCTCTCTCTAAAAATAAAATCTTTAGAGAAGACCCTTTAATGTTTCTTGTAAAGCTGATCTAGTGGTGGTCAACTCCTTTGGGTTTTGCTTGTCTGGGAAATTCTTTCTCCTTCAGCCCTGAATAATGATCTGCCAGCATAGTATTCTAGGTTATAGATTCCTTTCTTTCTGCACTTTATATATTTTCTGCTAGTCCCTTCTATCCTGTAAAGTTCCTGTTAGGAAATCAGCTGGTACCTTTTTTGTTTCTCCTTTATTTGACTACTCTTTCCTTCTTGCTGCCTCCGAGATTGTCTTTGTATCCTTAACTTTTGTCATTTTAATTACAATATGTCTTAGTGTGGGCCTCTTTGGGTTCATCTTTTTTGGAACTCTCTGCCTTGTGCTTCTGGATATCCCTTTCCTTCCCTAGATTAGGAAACTTTTCAGCATTATGTTTTCAAATATGTTTCCTGCCTCTTTTTCTCTCTTCTTCTTCTGTAATCCCTAAGACGTGAATGTTAAAATGCTTGATTTTGTCCCAGAGGTCCCTTATACTATTTTCATTTAAAAAAATTTTTTGTTTAAATGTTTTGAAATTGATTTTAGAGAGGGGGGAAGGAGGGGGAAGTGGGGAGAGAAAGAAACACAAACATCAATTTGTTATTCCACTTATTTATGCATTCATTGGTTGCTTCTCATACGTGCATTTACTGGAGATTGACCCCTTAACCTTGGTGTATCAGGACAACTCTCTAACCAACTAAGCTCTTGGCCAGGGCATATTAAAAATCATTTTTTATCTTGCTGTTCTCATTATTTCCACTATTTGGTCTTCTTGTTTGCTGATCTATTCTGCTGTTAATTCCCTCTAATGTGCTAGTGATTTCAATTATTACATTCTTCATCTCTGAGTTTAAAGTATTTCTTAAAGTGTTCTGAGTTCCTCTATTCTACTCTGAAATTTGTTGAGCATCCTTATGACTGTTTCTTTGAATTCTTTATCAGGTAAATTACTTATCTCTGTTTCATTAGAATTTTTCTCATTTCTTCATTTGGGACATATTTTTTGTCTCCCATTTTGTTTCACTTTGTGTTTATTCTTGAGTTAGATGAAATAGCTCTCCCTCCCAATCTTGAAAAAGTGGCCTCTGTGTAGACTGTGTGCTGGATTGTTTTGGCAGGCTTGCTGTAGTCAAATTGGGTGTGCACAGTGATTATTGCCTGGCCAGAAGTTATGGGGTCCTGGTAGGGCACCGTAGAGGGTGCCTGCCTTTTTGTCCTCCTCAGCTGTGTGGGGCTACCCAGTATGCCTATGGCACTTGCTGATGATTTAGTTGTCTGCTGCACAAGCTGGGTCTGACCAGGGCTGTTCTGGTGTGCACATGGCAGCACCCTACTAGTTCTGCACTTTCTCTGGACAGGGCAGCCTGTGTGCACACGCTTTATCACTCGGCTAGTTCCATACTGTCTCCAGGCAGGGTAGCACTCTGAGCAAATACTCCAGAGATTTGTTAGCTCCGCACTCTCCAGCACCCTACTATTCTGTACTTACTCTCAACAGGGCAGCTCTGTGAACAAATACTGCACAATTTTGCTAGCTCTGCTCTCCAGGAGGAGGAATGCTGAATGCACAGACCACCCAGTGGGTACATGTAACAGTACCCTGATGTACCTGCTGGACCAATGTCCGGGTTGTGGGGCCACTTATATGTACACTGTGGTGTCCTCCTTTTCCTGTTTGAAGTTTTTGCTGGGTTTGCACTATGAATGCCCTGCCAGTGAACCAGAGCACCTGGATAGAGATCCTGCCCACTATCCAAGTGCAAGGGAAATGTAAACAATGGCAGTCACCAGTTCCTCCTGTCCTGGAGAGTTCCCTCAGGTCCCAAAGAGGTCTCACACTTCCCCAGGATTCTCTATGTCTTTCTCTTTCTTGTTGTGCAGAAGCTGTTCATTTGGCCCTCAGTTGCTTCTCAGGAGGAATTGTTCCAAGTATAGGTGTACATTCTCTGTGTCCTTGGGAGGGGCTACCTCAGCCTCCTCCTATTCCACTATCTTGAACCTACCTCTTTAAAATACATCCTTAAGGAATGGCTAAGCAAGAATAAATGAGGCCTGTCCACTTCTTAGGACAAAGTATTGCAGCCCTCAAGATGCTTACAGGCTGCTTTAAACAAATGCCTGCCCTAGGTTGCAGCAGAGTAAAGCTGCTTTCTTTCCTGTCACCTGCCAGTCCTTCTGCCCCATCTTCGTTGTAGGTTTTAAGCTCAAAGGAAAACTTCGTATCTCATTTCTTTTTTTTCTTTCCTCCCCATTGCTCAGGTGAGGCGAAAGGCTTTGCAAGAAGAGATTGATCGTGAGTCAGGCAAAACAGAAGCTTCTGAAACCCAGAAGTGGACAGTAAGTTTGATGCTGGAGCTCTTTGAGGTGGTGCACGTAGTATCCTGGACCCTCCCCCTCTCCTGGAGCATGAGGAGCTGAGTGACAAAAAGTCTGCCCCAGCCTGGGAGCTAGCTCCTTCACCGCCAGAACTTGCCCTGAGTTAATTTCTTTGATCCTGGTCTGCATGACTTTAGTCAGTTTGGGGAGCTACATTTCTTGCTTTCCCTCAGACACTGGAAGGAATGGGGACTTTTCTTAGGCCTTTGCTCTGAGGGGCTCTCTTGCATTTTCTTTAACATGAGTGATTCATGCATGGGTGGTAGAATGCTCTGGACAGGAATCAGAACCCTAAGTTCCTGGTCTGCCCAGTCTCTGGCTTGGCTCTGTGACCCTTCTCTGGGCTTCTGTTACCTTCCTGCTATAAAATGTGATGTTTCTTAGAAGAGAAGTACATTTCAAATTGCCATCTGCTCTCTTCCACCATCAGCTGGCAGAAACCTTAGGCTGATGAATGGGCTGGCCAGCTGGTGAGGTGAGGTGTACTATGCTATTTGCTATGAATTAGAGGAAGTGGAGTAAGGCAGACAGCTCAGAGTGTGAAAGATGTACCCTGGTGTTGGCCAGCCTTGAGATCCAATTCTATTGGGGTCAGTAAATTAGGCTTGTGTCCTATTAAGCTGCAAATCTCCATTTTCTTATCAGTAAAATGAGAGTAATAACAATACAAGGGGGGACCCCCCAAAAACAGTACTTACCAAAAAAATTGTGTATTCTTACATGTTTAAACTACAGTCACCTATCAAGATAATCTTTTTTTCCCCACTGCTATAATCAGTTTTTGAACTCATCAATTTCAATGCCTTTTAGTGCTTTTTTGGTATTATCACTTCCACATCGACAAAATGTTTCCCTTTGAGGACTTTTTAAATCCAGGGTAAAAAAAGGGTTGTTCAGGGCTAGACTTGGGGAATAGGAAGGATGGGGTGTGGGGGATTATGCCATTTCTAGTTAAAACCTGCTAGATACTCAATGCAGTGTGGGCAGGTGCATTCGTAAATCACCCATCATGAAATGGGCAAACATGTTGAGTCTTAACAAAAAAAAATCACTGAAGTCAAATGCAGCCTTTCACAATACTGTGTTCCTAGAACACTTACCTAATAGGGAAGCCTATACAATAAGGGGCCTGCCCTCCAGAAGATAATTCTGTTTTCGGGGGGTTCCCTTTAGGACTCAGGACTTTTGTTAGAATAAAGAAGGTTGATGTGTTCATGAGTACAGCGCCTGGTACATAGCAAGCACCTAATCAGCTGGATCCTTCCTGTGCTACTGGGGTTAGGGAAAGGAAAGGGCTTGCTCATTTGAAAACGTGGAAAATAACACCTTTTTTTTCTCATTAACACAGGGAACTCAGTTTGGTCAATGGGATACTGCTGGTTTTGACAATAAGAAACAGAAACTGAAATTTCTCAAACTTATGGCTGGCCTTAAAAATCTGTCCCCTTCATTCACCCACACCCCTGACATGATTGGAAGGCCCAACATGGCACTCAACAGGAAGACAGCCAACCCCCTGCAGCAAAGCCTGCAACAGGACTACGACTGGGCCATGAGCTGGAAGTACAGCTCAGGCACTGGCCTTGGCTTCACTACCACCCCAAGTAAGATCTTTTATATTGACAAGAATGCTTCCAAGTCAATCAAGTTTGAAGATTAAACTCTACACTGTCTTATCTCCCAAGTTAAAATTGTTGTTGTTATTCAGTTATGCAGATGAAAGCTTTGTGATAGTTGTCTGAAATTGAACTCCTACAAAGATAAAGGGGTGGGGGCATCTTATGTTTCAGGAGCCAATACAATATGGGAGTGGGTAAAAACCAGTTTTCTGTGTTAAGCCTTCCATCTCAATTTGAAGACATTATGTACAAGGGGGGACCCCCATAAAACCAGAATTTATTTATAAAAAATTGCATATTTATGCTTACGTGTTTAACTTCAGTCACCTTCAAAGTACTCTCCATTTGATGCAATACACCTATCAAGATTTTTTCCCCACTGCTCAAAAATTTCTGAACTCATTGATTTTGATGCCTTTTAGTGCTTCTACCATTTTTTGTTTCACCTATTTCACATCAGCAAAACATTTACCTTTGAAGATCTTTTTTATCTGAGGGAACAAGAAGAAGTTGCTCAGGGCAAGATTGGGTGAATAGGGAGGGTGGAGCACCAAGGGACATGCCATCTTGCTCAAAAACTATTGAGCACTTAGTGCAGTGTGGACAGGTACACTCATAAATCACCCATGATGAAATGGGCAAATGTGTTGAAAGGGTTTCTCACCAACTGGTACACTGACATAGATGGATTTCTAGAACAGTGGGGGAAACCTGTATGACAAGGGGCCCACCTTCCAAAAGATAACACCAGTTTTTTAGGCCCCCCTATATAAGTAATATTTGTTGAGTACATAGTACATGCCATAAGTATACCAATGTTTTGCTTGCATTAATATTATTAGCTACGAAATAGGTACTGTTGTTATCCCCATCTTACAGATGAGGAAACAGGTTCAGGGATGAATAACTTGCCTAGGATCATCTAGCTAATAAGTGCAGTGTGTTACATAGTTTTATACCTCAAGCCCTATACTAATGTTCACTACTGTAAGTATACCTCTCCCCACTGGAATTTTTCCTAGAATACTCATTGGAGTATTATATAAAAGACTTCTGATTGAAGTAACAGAAGTCTATTACAGAAGTCTCAGACAGGAGGTGGAATTAGTGATGAACAGAAATAACACACTCACTTTCCTTTCTAATCTTGGAAAAGCTGCACGTAGATAATCATCTTGAATTGCCACCAAGCAAATATGGCTGAGGAATCAGTTGCTGGGAAATATGTTTCAAAACCAATCTTGTCCAGTTACCTGCCTTCCAACTCCAGTGGTGAGCCTGGATTTACTGCTTTTGCCTTTACTGAATTCTGAACGAGGCATTTTTGAAAGTGGTTAGTCCAGGAACCAATAGCAAGTTCTCAGGGATGTGTTTATTAGATTTTTTTCCATCATGAAGAAGGAATCCCACGTGACTTGGTAGAGGTCCAGTGCCAGGAGGCACAGACTGGTGGGGATGACCCCGGAAGTTGCTTTATCAGCTGTGGACAATGTTCCCAAGCCTGAGCGCTAGTCATCCTCACAGAGCTCCAGGTACAGTAACCCCGGTGACACGTGACTACCTTCTCTCCATTCACCTAGCATTTTGCTTCCCAAAATACATGATTGGGAAATTTCCATATCACTTGGCTTAAATGCCTCCTATAGATATCTTGTCTCAGGCAGGCCTAAACAACCAGGAGATAGAGTCTCAGATGGCAGGAAGTCCCAATGTAGAGGGTTGATCCAGTAGCTCATCAAGGAAACACTTCTTTTCTTCTCCATCATTAATGGTGGCTTCATCAGGCTGGTGGAGAGATGGCTATAGCAATTCCAGGCAGCTTATCAAGATACTAGAACATTCCAGAGGAAGAAAAACTTTGTGGCTCACAGAAACTTCCAGAAGTCCCCCAAGATACACTTTATGAACCAGTCCCTGACATGTAAGATTCTCAGGCCAGTAAGGAAGAAGTGAGGAACAGATGCTTGTGAGACAAACATGGGCAGAGGTGAGGCAGGCCTACTAGGACCCTAACCATTGCCAGATCAGGCCAGGAGTCCTACTAATCTGTACTAGCAATGACTCAAGTGGGTCAATTCCCTCAGGATGTGAATTTGGCCTTTCATGGATTCAGCCATGAGATACATAATGGAAGAGGCCACCCAAAATCTTAGGTTAGATTCTGCATTGGAGTTAGCTTTGGGGCACCTCCTTTGACAGAGGACTAAGTCTTCTTGCCTTGATCAATATCACAGGATTTTGTTTCATTTAAAACAGGGGTCCCAACCTCCAGGCCACAGACTGGTACTGGTCTGGGCCTGTTAGGAACCTGACCGCGCAGTAGGAAACACTTGAATCATCCTGAAACTATCCCTACCTCATCTGTGGAAAAACTGTCTTCCATGAAACTGTGTCACTGGTGACAAAAAGGTTTGAGACCACTGGTGTAAAAAGAAACCAACTGACTGCTCTAATTGTTTTTATCTTGGAAAAGATCACACTGCTTTGGGACTGCCTTGGTTCATGTGGAAGGATTGTGGCTAGGCATTTCTTGGGTGATTCTGGAGAGGATGATGGATTCTCCATTATCTTATCCCCATAGCGATAGCTTTCATTAGGGTGTGATGGTCACGCCTTTCATATCCTGCTCTTTAGTAAAATAGTCTAATAGGATTTGACTTTTGAATTCACTCTGTCACCACTGACTGAAGAGGAAAGTTATTCAATAAAGTTTATTGAATTCTGTAACTTAAACAGGAAGGTTGGGCAGCCAAGACAGCAAGGTATGACTGTGTCCTCAGATTTAACTTAACCTTGTTTGTGTATACTGCCATTGCTTACATGAGTAGGTCTGTGTCTTGCAACAGTCTGAGGTCATAGGTGGACTTCCTGTCTGACCTGGTGTTAGCTGGGTTCCTGTCCTTTGTGAATTAAACCATATTGGCTTTAGCCACTCCTGTCCCTCTTGCCCAGTACCCTCCTCCAACTCCAAGTTTTTTGGGTGATTTCCATGTTCTTCATTTCTTGACTCTGAGTAGACACAGCCTGTCTCAATTAGAACTAGAAGGTTTTGAAATTTTTTTTAAAGATTTTATTTATTTATGTATCTTTAGAGGGGAAGGAGAGAGGGAGAGAAACATCGATGTATGGTTGCCTTTCATGCGTCCCCTGCTGGGAGTTGGCCTGCAGGGAACTGGCCTGCAACCCAGGCATGTGCCCTGACTGGGAATCGAGCCTCGATCGTCTGATTCACAGGCCCATGCTCAATCCACTGAGCTACACCAGCCAGGGCTGAAGGTTTTGAATTTTTGCTCAGAATCTCAGAGAGGGACAGGGGAGGTCTAGCCTGGCCAAGGTCTTATTTTAAAGCCCTTTTATCAAACAAGTTGGCTGTTTTTCCCACTGACTAACCCTCCTCACAATTGCCCTTATCCAGCTGTTCCCAAAACCTCATGATTCTTAACCACTTTATAAACTTATAACTATTCAAGATTGTAGTTGGCAGAATGCCCTGCCACTCCAAAGATATGCCCATGTCCTAGTCACCAGAACCTGTGAATGTTAGGATACAAAATAAAAGGGAGTTTAAGGTAACAGAATTAAGGTTGCTAACCAGCTGACCTTAAAATAAGGTTATCCTGGATTACCCAGATAAGCCCAGTCTTATCACAAAGGTCCTTTAATGTGGAAGAGGAAGACAGACTGTAGAAGACTCCAGGAGCTGGTGGTGGCTTTGAAGAAGGAGGAAAGGAACACAAGACAAGGCAGGCAGCCAGGCAGCCTGTAGGAGCTGGAAAAGGCAGGAAATGTATTCTCCCCCGGAGCTGCCAGAAGGAACCATCTCTGCTAATACCTTCATTTTGAAGGTAAGCCCACTGAGACCAGCTGGACTTCTGGCCAGTAGAACTGTAAGGTGATAATATTGTTCTTTAAGCCACTAAGCTTGTGGTAATTTACTGATATGAAAGCGGTGGGAGAAAATGAATACAGGTCTCATGAAGAAGTTTTCCTCATTTTTACTTTAATTACTAAAATTCTTGGGGTTTTTCTTTAGTGTTCCATCATCTTTTGATCAGACTTCACCCCACGTAGGCTGTGGCTTTTAGGGACTGGGTAATTGAAATAGTATTGGGCTGGAGAAAACTTCACAAGAGCATGGAAAACCTAAGCCTCTGCCTGGCCAAGCTATATGATTCAGAAGCTCTTTTGGTGTATGTCCACCTGATCTACTGGGGAAATCCAATTTCAGGAGAATATAAGAGTGACAAGAATTTGCTGACTCTGGCTTGGGAACTAATGCTGTCTGATGTGTTCAGCCTCACAATAGAAGAAATGACTTTTTAAGGCACATAATTTGTGAATTTGCCAACTGTTTTATTTAAATAGTACCATGTAGTAACAGTATTGGAAATAATTTTGTTAAATAAAGGCCACTTAGGAATATTTGGACACTATCACTATGCTTTCCAAATTTCTGTATGTTTTGTTCCATGAAGGGGCATTCTTCTCTACCTGCTGTTCTTTAGTGGAGGTCATCTATGTTTTCAACAGAATTCCTTGGGGGGGTGAGGGGTTGTCACTATTAAATTGGCCAGAAAAAAAATCTACAGTACATTCCTAGTAGTAAATAGTTAAAACATCAGTTTATCTAAATTTATTTTAAAAATTATCTTAGCCACTTTTACTGAGATTAGCTGTGTGAATTGCATTTCACAAGGCAGAGAAAAATGTAATCTATGTCTAGTGACTACCTTCCAAAAGCACAATAGTTTGGGGTACTATTCATCTACAACTTGGATGCATTTTCTTGAACAAAGGGCTTTAGGCTGGGAGTTCCCACCAATCAATACTAATACTTTTATTGGTTTAAAATAAAATGTCAGTGGAAACTCATCAGTGGTAAAACAAGACTCAGATTCTACCTAACTGGTGGTAAAAAGTAGACAAAAATCACATGCTATTTAGAATTACAGCTACAAAGCAAGCCAGGCAAAATGTTTAGACATTCTCTTTCTCCTATATAAAGAGAATCAGAAATAATTAGATGAACAGCCATGACGATAAATATTCCTTCAGGAGGTTTATGCCATTAAAGAATATGTTCTAAGTTCAATCAAGAGCTGCTTTTTGATAGAAAAAAATTAATTGAGCCATCTGCCTTTTATGAATCCTCCAAGGTGGTTTGGATAACATTTAATTCTAGACTCAAATTAGAGAGAGGAAACTAGCTCTTTTCCCAATTAAAAATAAAGACACCTACCAGAAAGAAAGGTATTACCTGTATTCTGTTGCTTAGTGAACAAGATTTTAATGTTTTTACAATTCCACTTCTTCATTGTCAAAATAACCTTAGTAGAGGTCAAGAAGCTTGGTAGAAGCTTAAACCAATCATATTATGTGCAAAAATAAAATAAAAAGCATGTATTTCTGCATTTGGTCCCACTGCCCCGGGTGCAGGCCTTAGGGACAGGCCCCAGGGTCAGGTCCTCGTTTGCAAAGGAAGCCTGAGTGCCAGCTCAGTCAGATGACCCATATCTGGTTGTTTGCTTTGCTTCTTGATGTATTCCAGAGTTTTCACCTAGAAGGAAAAAGAATAAACCATCTCCCTTCTGGTTTGTAATTCTCTATCCTTAGAGCCCAAGGCTGCAACAAATCAGCCAGTAGAAGTGACCTACTTTTTTCTTAGCAGAGAACAGGTAAAGTCTTTGGAGGATAAGGAAGGGGAGAAACAAGCATAATCTTTAAATAAAATATCTTAGATTACAAATTGCCCTTTTTAAATTTGGATGTGATCAAGAATGACTGACTGATCTTTTAATATGTGTAGTATTCAGAGGGAATAAACTTTTAATAGTGTTATATTTTGTAGAGCAAGGGAGTGACTGCAGAAATCTTGGACCTGGTGCCTTTCAAGAAGGAGGAAATTAGGGGTGTTTAATTGCCATGCCCTAATGCTATGTTAGTTGTGCTCTGGCCTGTAAACTTGTGTAGCTCCATATAATCCCTGTGCCTCAGGGGCTTGGTGAGGGGCCCTCCAAGTGTCTCACCATGGTCCTGGTGTCTGCATAGCCATGCCTCTGTGCCAGGTGCCACAGGTTTACAGAGAGCTGGTTGAGCCTGTTATTGCGCAGGTCCCCATGGGCCAAGATGCTATTAAAGAAGGAAAGACCCAACAAACTCTGGCGCTTCAGGGCCTAAAACAGAAAAGAGAAGTTACTGTCTGACACTGGGGCTTGAGATGGGCCCAGTCATTAAAATGCTGGCCTGAGTTTAAATGCTAACTCTGCCATGGATCATCTGGAGGGCAAACTGCTTAACTTCCCTGAGTCCCAGGTTCTGCATTTGTAGGAGAGTAATGTGATAATACCAGCCAATAGGGTAAGTAAGGGTCAAATGAAATGATGCATATAAAGCCCTTCAATTTTGGAAAAGAAGTAAAACCACAGGCAGATGATATGATACTATATACAGAGAACCCTAAAGATTCCACCAAAAAACCATTAGAGCTGATAAATGAAGTAGGATACAAATTTGCATCAAAAAGAGTAAGATACCTATGAGTAAGTTTAACCACGGAGGTGAAAGACATGTACTTAGAAAACTGTGAGACATAGAAGAATGAAATTGAAGACATAAATAAATGGAAGGATACACTGTGCTCATGGATAGGAAGAATTTACATCATTAAAATGTCCATACAACTACCCAAAGCAATCTATAGACTCAAAAGCAATCCCTATCAAAATATCAGTGGCATTTTTCACAATACTAGAACAAATACCGGTAATCCTAAAATTTATATGGGACTCCAAGACACCAACCAAACAGCCAGAGCAGTCTTGAGAAAGAACAAAGTTGGAGGAATCACACAACCTGATATCAAACTACACTACAAGGCTGTAGTAATCAAAACAGCATGGTACTGGCATAAAGGATTAAGACATGCAGAATAGAGACCAAAAATAAACTTATGCCTATATGGTCAACTGATGTATGACAAAGGAGGTAAGAACATATAATGGGGTAAAGATTGTCTCTTCAATAAACAGTGTTGGGAAAACTGGACAGACATATTAAAGAAACTACTTTTTTACACCATATACAAAAATAAACTCAAAGTAGATTAAAGAAATATAAGACCTGAAACCATAAAACTCTTAGAGGAAAACATAGGGAGTAAACTCTTTGAAGTTGCTCTTAGTGATATTTCTTTTTAGCAAGGGAAACAAAATAAATGGGACTAAATCCATCTAAAAAGTTTTTGCAAAGCAAAGAAAACCATCAACAACAAAAATACAACCTATGGAATGGGAGAAGATATTCTACAATGACATATATTCAATAAAGGGTTAACACTCAAAATTTATAAACTCATACAACTTAGTACCAAAACAGACATTTCTCTAGAGTAGGGGTCCTCAATCCCCAGGCCACAGACTGATGCTGGTCCTTCGCCTGTCAGGAACCAGGCCACAAGCCAAGCAAGCTTGCCTGAGCTCTTCCTCTTGTCCCTCTACCTCTTGTTCCATGAAACCAGTCCATGGTGCCAAAAAGGTTGGGGACCACTGCTACAAAGGACATCCAGATGGTCAATGGATATATGAAAAGCTGCTCAACATCCTAATCAGAAAAATGCAAATTAAAACCACAATGAGGTATATCACCTCACACCTATCACTGTGACTATCATCAATAAATCAACAATCAAATGTTTGTGAGGATGTGAAGAAAAGGGGGACTGCTAATTGGTGTAGCCACTATGGAAAAGAGTATGGAGTTCCCCAGAAAATTAATAGAAATACTGTATGATTCACCAATCCCTCTTCCGGGTATTAACCCAAAGAAACACACTAATTTTTTTAAAAAATTTATTTATTTTTAGAGAGAAGGGAAGGGAAGGAGAAAGAGAGAGAGAAACATCAATATGTGGTTGTGTCTCGCACACTCCCTACTGGGGTCCCGGCCCACAACCCAGCCATGTGCCTGACTGGGAATTGAGCTGGTGACCCTTTGGTTCACAGGCCTGCACTCAACCCACTAAGCTATACTAGTCAGGTTAAGAAATGCACTAATTTGAAAAAGCACATTCACCACTATGTTCATTGTAGCATTATTCACAATAGCACATGTGCCCATCAATACACAAGTGGATGAGAAGTGATACATACATAAAATGAAATATTACTCAGCCATAAAAAAAGAATTAAATCTTACCATTTGTGACAACACAAATAGACCTAAAGGGCATTATGCTCAGTGAAATAACTCAGAGAAAGAAATACCATGATTTCCTATATGTGAAATCTAAAAAAGAAATGAACAAAACAAACAAGACTCAGAACAAGCAGATGAGGGGGGGAGCTGGGTGAAAAAGTTGAAGGGATTAAGAAGTACAAATCTGTAGTTAGAAAATAGTTGTAGGATGTAAAGTACAGCAAAGGGAATATAGTCAATAATATTGTAGTAATTATGTATGGTTCAGATGGGCATTAATATCACCAGGGCAGATTACTTACTGTCTAATCTTTATGTTGTATATATGAAACTAATATAGTATTGTACGTCAACTGTAATTGAAAAATAAATAAAAATACCCTAGCTGGTGTGGCTCAGTGGATTGAGCTCTGGCCTGAGAACCAAAGGGCCACTGGTTTGATTCCTAGTCAGGGCACATGTCTGGGTTGTGGGTCAGGTCTTCAATTGGGGGTTCAGAAGAGGTAATCACCCATTGATGTTTCTCTCCCTTTCTCACTCTCCTCCCCTCTCTCTAAAAATAAATAATTTTTAAAAATCTAAAACAAAAAGATAAATAAATAAATAGTCTTTTAGTGGAGAAAAAAAACACAATACACAGCTTTGAACACAGTTGAGTTATGGTGGCTGAGTGCCCATGAAGAAACTCAGACCCCCCCCCCCCCAAATTGAGGTTACCTTGGCAGCAGCCTGAACCAGGTGACAGTCACAAGCTCAAAGGTACCTAACTGGCACAGACTCATGAACTGACTGGCAACTGCCTTCTCTGGGATCTTTGTTTAATCAGATACTGTAGTTCTGCCCCAATTAGGAGCCCAGGCAGAGACCAGCATTCAGTATGTTGCAGCCCATTCTGCTCCCCTTTTAAACATGCCATTGTCTACCACCTGGAGACCATGAAGGCCCCGTTTTCTGCTTGGATGTAGAGGACCAAACTAAAAAATCCTATTTCAAAGCCAATGAGTCACCCCAAGAGAGGCCCTTCATAAACACTGCATTGAAATGTGAGAGAATTTAAAAAGTCAAAGGAAAACAACCTCTTAACTATTTCTCCATTTCATACCTTCTCAATAAGCATTTTACCCTAGAGAGCCCAATTCACATGTGTGTTAAAAGCACAGCCTATTAAAAATGAAATCATCACAGACGGGTCTGAGGCATAAGGCATGCCAGCCAATATGCAAAGATCCAGAACTACAATCACTATCATGAGAACCCATTCAGGACCCCAAGCCACCACCTCTCTCCACTGAGGTTTCACATAGAAAAGAGCTACTTTCACTCTTTTCGTGCTTGTCATTCTAAGGATCTGGCAGGGTTCACAAATTCACCATACCTAAGCAAACAACTTTATAAAGCTTGTGACTAAAGAGGATTGGTTTTTTCATGTGGATATAGAAGATAATTCTGAAAGCAGGGCTGTGACCCACGCTAAGAGATGAGACACTTGGAATCAGCATCAACACTAGGGTTTTCCAATAGCAGGCAGCGTTGCTCCACACCACGTGGAGAGAAATCTGACCAGCTCTTCTAGGGCACCAGACTCTAGAGCAGGGGTGTCAAGCTCATTTTCACCAGGGGTGACATCAGCCTCATGATTGCCTTTAAAGGGCTGAAATAATTTTAGGACTGTATAAATGTAACTACTCCTTAATGTTAAAGAGCTGAAATTACATTCAGCCCTTTGAAGGCAACAGTGAGGGTGATGTGACCCCCAGTGAAAATTAGTTTCACATCCCTGCTCCAGAAATATTCCACCTCTGAAGCTCTTGACATGTGGTATCACCTACAAATTTCACATACTGCTCAGTGAAGGATGACTTGTTCCACTCAACTTAGTTCACTCATATTTTTCTATTAAATGGACATATATGAACAGACATTTTCAGTGAACATCCCTGGCAAGTTCAAATGGTCTATAGAAACATTCCAGATTTGCTCTTGTGTTAAAATTTTGTTTTACCGGACAACATAGAGGTGTAGGTGGAAACACCGTGCCTCCTTGCACAACCAAAATTAAGGACAACAAAGATAAAGAAACAAAAACACAACCAGAACAGACAGAAAATTGAACTGTACAGAACTCTGACAACTATTCAACCAGACCGGTAAGAGGGGCAGAATCAGCGGCCAGTAGAGAGGGGTTGCAGCAGGAAAAGGTGGTGACAGCCAGACCCGGGAGTGTAGGTGGCATGGGGCTGACCACGGTCACACAATGGTGCACAGATAAACCAGGCAAAAATGGGCAGCAAGACAGACCGTGCAATCCAGGGCACCAGCAACAGGAAATAAAGCCTCAAAACACCAATTGAAAAGGTGGCGGGAGAGACTCCCAGCCTCACAGGAGAGTTCATTGGAGAGACCCACAAGGTCCTAGAATGTACACATGCCCACCCACCTGGGAACCAGCACCAGAAGGGCCCAATTTGCTTATGGGAAGTGGCAAAGTGGTCTGAAATCAGAAAGAGCACCGAACAAGAGCCATTTTCCCTCTCTGACTCTGCCTCCACATACAACCCTACCCTGTCAAAACCCAGTGACTGGGTTGCCCCACCCTGGTGAACACCTAAGGCTCCACCACTCATATGTAACAGTTGCGACCTGACCAAAAAATTATGGCTCAACTGCAAGAACAAATCAAAGCCACAGAGCCAATACTTTTAAGTGACCAAGAAATAGCCAACCTTTCAAATACACAGTTCAAAACACTGGTGATCGGGATGCTGATCAGGTTGATTTTGGTCACAAATTAGATGAAAAAATGAAGCCTACCCTAACTGAAATGAAGGAAAATGAAGAGGGAATGAATAGTGATGGAAAGAAAACTGGGACTCAAATCAATGGAGTAGACGAGAAGGAAGAAACAAATACAGAAAAGAATGAAGAAACAAGAATTAAAAATGAGGAGAATGAGAAGAGGCTTAGGAACCTTCGGGACATCTTTAAACATTCCAACATCTGAATTATAGGGGTACTAGAAGGGTAAGCGGAAGAGCAACAAGTGGAAAACTTATTTGAACAAATAATAAAGAAGAACTTCCCCAATGTGGCAAAGGAAATAGACTTCCAAGAAGTCCAGGAAGCTCAGAGAGTCCCAAAGAAGTTGGACCCAAGAAGGAACACACCAAGGCACATCATAATTACATAAGCCAAGATTAAAATGGAGAGAATCCTAGAAGCAGCAAGAGATAAGGGGACAGTTACCTACAAAGGAGTTCCCATCAGACTGTCAGCTGATTTCTCAAAAGAGACCTTACAGGGAAGCAGGGGCTGGAAAGAAGTATTCCAAGTCATGAAAGGCAAGGACCTACATCCAAGATTGCTCTATCCAGCAAAGCTTTCATTTAGAATAGAAGGGCAGATAAAGTGCTTCTCAGATAAGGTTCAAGGAATTCATCATCACCAAGCCCTTACTATATGAAATGTTAAAGGGACTTGTCTAAGAAAAAGAAGATAAAAAATCTGAACAGTGAAAGGACAGCAAACTCACAGTTATTAACAACCACACCTAAAACAAAAGCAAACTAAGCAGACAGCTACACCAGGAGCAAAGCCACAGAAATGGAGATCACATGGAGGGTTAGCAACAGGGGAGTGGGAGGAGGAGGGGGGACAAGGTACAGAGAATAAGTAGCATAGACAGTGGGGAGAAAATAGGGGGAGGACAAGAGTAGTGTGGGAAATGTAGAAGCGAAAGAACTTATGACACATGGACATGAGCTAAAGGCAGGGAATGTGAGTGGGAAGGGGTGTGCAGAGTGGAGGGGAATGAAGGGGGGTAATGGGACAACTGGAATGGCATAATCAATAAAATATATTTTTTAAAAATCTGTTTTAGAGTCTTTACCACCATCAATGCCTCCTCCCCTAAGAGAAAGAAAGCAATGTTAAATAAAAATAGTTCCAAATTATGAGGGTCTATGCTTTAAATTATGAGCATGAGCGCCATAGGCTATGGTCACTTATGCCATCAGTGCAACCTTTGATTAGATCCAGCCTGTTGCATGAGTGAAAAGTGTGCTTTCAAACCATGTGGCAAAATGTGAGTGCCAAACACAGGGACCTGCTCTTTCTACAAGGCGCTTGGCTAGATAGAAGCTGGAGCCAGAGCCAATTTTTTTTTAAAAAAAATCAGGAATGACACTAAGAATTCTCTCTGATGGGGGTGGGGCAAAGGGGATCTAATTTGTGTAACAAGGGCAGGCTGAGGAGAAGGACACTCCATTTCTTGTATAGGTAGAAAGGGCTCTCCTGAAAATAACCTATGGAAAAGAAAAGCTGGATTTTTAACCTCCAGGGGGAGTTCACATGTGTTCTTTCAGTTGGGAGAGGGGATGCCACTTCTAATACTCAGGTTTAATAATCCAGTTTCTGAAGAACATTGGGCTTCTAATGTTGCCACTACCACTGACAGCCAAGTGCATTCCATGCATTAAGTGTCCCAGAGTCAGTGGGACACACCCACAAACCTTTCCGTTCCTAGAGAGAGGACTGTGTGACACTGAGGCCCCTGGAAGCAGAGGTTCTGTGGTTTTCTTCTGCCCTTTGAACTGCTAACCCAAAGGCTGGCCCTTTGGTATTACCCCTGATCTTGGCAGAGGCCACCAGGTAATGAAGTTCAGAAAAAAAAAAATCCCACTCTCCAACATTTGCTTGAATGCTGCTGGGGAAATGGGAACCCAGGACACACTCATATATGTATGCCTACCCGTGTGCACTCACAGCTATATAATCATGGTTTTTTGGTGGGGCTGAGGGCAATGGTGGTATTTTATACAGTCCTGAAAATTAGAAAGAATTAATATCCAGTTTGATCTTATTTTGTCTTCAAAGGGTTTGATGGGGTAAGAGGTGTGCGAGAAAAACCCAGGAGTGAGAGACTCCAGGAAGGAGATGGAAAAGGATGGAGGTCTCAGCAAGGAAGGAGAGGGCTGGAAAGCCACTGGAAACCACAGTCTGAAATCCATCTTGGGATTGGAAAAGGGAACTTAGGGGGAGGACAGTGAGAAAAAAAAGGGCCTGCCAGGAAGAGATCAGGGATGGGCCATCAGGTTTTCTCAGAGCTTCAAGCAGATAGTTCAGAGCCATGAAGAGCAACACCAGAATGAAAAGCACCAGCAGATCCACAGGAAGGATGTAGAGAAAAGTCAGGCACTGGCTTTGACAACTAAGGCACTATGACTTCCCCCACCTTGACTACACTACAGGAGTCAGCCTTAACACAGTGTCTGAACAAACAAACATGCATCTCTGCCAACCTGAGACAGGGCCTCTGGGATCCATGTGTCACCTACATATTTGCACTGAAGCTGCAAAAAATGGAAGCCATGGTTGACATAACTAGGGAAGAGAACTGGGACAATTATGTATTTTAACAATGAGGATATGTTCTGAGAAACATATCATTAGACAAATTTTGTTGGCAAACATCAGAGTGCACTCACACACATCTGGATGTCAAAACCTGCTACACACCTGTATGGTACAGCCTAGTGGTCATGGGCTGTGACTGTATACAATATGTAATGTACTGAATATTGCAAGCAATTATAACAAAATGGTAACCATGAATCTAAACATATCTGAACTAGAGTAGGTACCCTAGAAATATGGTATGGAGTACTTTTATATGACTAGCAGCATAGTAGTTTTGTTTACACCAGCATCACCACAAACACATGAGTAATGCATTGTACTATTTTATGATGGCTATGATGTCACTGGGAAATAGGAATATTTCAGTTCCTTTTTAATCTTAGGGGATAAGGATATAGCAGATGGCCAGGGGAACTTGGCAGATAGGCAAAAAGCAAGAGTAAAGGCTCCATGCACGGCCCTCTGGCCACAGTTTGCACATGAACACATTATTCACGTGAAAGTTTTCTTTCCAGAATGAACAGACATCCACCCACCCTGGACACACATGCATTCAGAGCAAACGAGCAGCAGGATGGGGGATGACAGAGGGCACCTACCTCATCCTTGGCCAGGATCCTCAGATGCTCCAGGACCTGTGCCATCGCTGTCTCACACAGCTTGTTGTTTTCAGCCAGAAACTTGGAATCTCCCCCGTAGAGGCTGTCATTGGAGTCAACTGATGGAATAAACCAGAGCTGAGACACATTACTAAGGCCATCCTGGCCAGGGAGAAGCAGTCTTGTGGCTTACAGTGTCAGAAGATGTCAGGAAATAATGGCAGGACAAGTGGAAATGGCCAAATTTCCCACTAGGCTTGAGGCCTCCTGAATCACAAAGAAAATACCTAGACTTCTGGATAGACGGAGCCAGAGATCAGGGTGTGGAAGGGCCCATCAAGAATCATGCTGAGCATCAGAGTGGTGACCAATATTGAGTCATTTCCTTGTCCCAGACATTGGGCTAAATGCTTTCAACATGTTACTGCAAGTTCTCATAAACAGCATGGGAAAGAGATAACATTAACATCTCCCTTTGACATGAGAAAATAGGCTCAGAGGTGCTCCCAGCTAGTATCCAAAACCAAGATGTCCCATTTTGAAGCTTACACCATTAGGTACTACACCCAACGACCTGCCTTGTCATCCCTCAAACACTCTCAGATCAACCCTGAAGTTCCGGATGCCTGCTGGCAAACTATAATGTCTTTGAAAATATCTCTGCTTGGGAACCTCATGTGACAGCTGCTACCTGGGGCACAACAAGCTGGCAAGGAAAAAATGAGTTGGACCTCCCTCGTTAATGCACACACAGCCTGACCTCTGGGTAAGAAAGGAGAGAACACACAGCATGCTGTTCTTCACTTTGTTTTTTGGACTGACATACTTGGTGCTATTTACATATCAGCATCTACAGATCAGCTGTTTCCTTTGTAATAGCTGGGCAGTATTCCATTGTATATATTTAATTGGTCCCCTCTGTGACACTTCAGTTATTTTCGTTCTTTTCTTTCTCTGGGGGTGAGGGCTGGGCAAGGCTGATGTGAAGTTTAGGGTCCATACTGAAAGGACAACCCAGCCTTGCAGAGCCTACTCTTTCCCTTCGTACCTATGTGACTTTAGTACTCCCCATTGTATGAAACTTGGACATGGTCAAGCACCATTATTTCAGCCTGGAATGAATAAGCAGTGCTCTGAGAAGCCCCATTCAGTGAAGAATCCACAGACTGCAGAGAGAAACCTTTGCAGCACCAGCAGCAGGTGCCACGTGGTCAAGAAGAAGGAAGGGGTAGCAGCAGTTCTTTGCTGCTTCTAATATAGCAGAGGACTAAAATTCAGGCCATTGTCCCAGGTGTGGTGACATTAGATAAACCAGAGACTATGCTGGTGGCCTTGAAGTGTACACGTGGCCACAAGCATTGGCACTAATCTGCTGTGGTTTGATAACATTTTTTAATAAAATGAGTTCTACAGGAATATAATTTGCTGTGTTCTTCTCAGCCTACCTTTTAATTTTGAAAAAAAGAAGTCAAAGACTATAGAAAAGTTGGGGAAACAGTACGCTGGAGACCATCTCACCCTTAGAATCAGCAGTTGATGCCATTACAATACTTCTGGGCCAGCCCTTGCACTTGCTCTCTTTACAACATACACATATACACACCCATCTGTACACAGGGTGTACAGGTACTGCCTAAAAGTGAAAAGCATAGTAAGTCTCTGTGATCCCCAGCATCTATTTGTAGGTAATCTTTTGTTGTTGTTTTTTAAGTATATTTTATTGATTATGCCATTACACTTGTCCTATTTCCCCTCCTCATTCCCCTCTACCCTGCATGCCCCTCCCCACCATTGCCCCCCTTTAGTTCATGTTCACATGTCTCAAGTTCTTTAGATTCTACATTTCCCATAGTATTCTTGCCCTCCCCCTATCCATTTTCTACCTACTGTCTATGCTACTTATTCTCTGTACCTTCTCCCCACCTTCTCCTCCTCCTCCCACTCCCCTGTTGCTCACCTTCCATGTGATCTTAATTTCTACGGTTCCGCTCCTGATCTAGCTGTCCTCTCAGTTTGCTTTTGTTTTAGGTGTGGTTGTTAATAAGTGTGAGTTTGCTGCCCTTTCACTGTTCATATTTTTTATCTTCTTTTTCTTAGATAAGTCCCTTTAGCATTTCATATAATAAGGGCTTGGTGATGATGAACTCCTTGAATTTGACCTTGTCTGAGAAGCACTTTATCTGCCCTTCCATTCTAAATGAAAGCTTTGCTGGATAGAGCAATCTTGGATGTAGGTCTTTGGATTACATGACTTGGAATACTTCTTTCCAGCCCCTTCTTGCCTGCAAGGTCTCTTTTGAGAAATCAGCTGACAGTCTGATGGAAACTCCTTTGTAGGTGATTGTCCCCTTATATCTCTTGCTGCTTCTAGGATTCTCTCCTTCATTTTAATCTTGGCTAATGTAATTATGATGTGCCTTGGTGTGTTCCTTCTTGGGTCCAACTTTTCTGGGACTCTCTAAGCTTTCTGGATTTCCTGGAAGTCCACTGCTTTGCCAGATTGTGGAAGTTCTCCTTTATTATTTGTTCAAATAAGTTTTCCGCTTGTTGCTCCTCCTCTTCCCCCTCTGGTACCTTTATAATTCGGATGTTGGAACGTTTAAGGATGTCCTGAAGGTTCCTAAGCCTCTTCTCATTTTTTTGAATTCTTGTTTCTTCATACTTTTCTGTTTGGTCATTTTTTTCTTCCCTCTGGTCCACTCCCTTGATTTGAGTCCCAGTTTCCTTTCCATCACTATTGGCTTCCTGTACATTTCCCTTCATTTCAATTAGTTTAGCCTTCATTTGTTCCTCTAATTTGTGACTAAGATCGACCAGTTCTGTGAGCATCCTGATCACCAGTGTTTTGAACTGTGCATCTGAAAGGTTGGCTATTTCTTGGTCGCTTAGAGTTATCGGCTCCGGGGCTTGGAGTTCTTCTTGAGCCATATTTTGGTCTATTTGCTCCTGTTATGTATGAGGAGTAGAGCCCTAGGTGTTCACCAGGGCAGGGCAACTCAGTCACTGGGTTGTGGCGCTGTATGTGGGAGTGGGGTCAGAAAGGGGCAATGGTGGTCCCCTCTGCTGCTTCCTGCAACTGGGGCCTGCATGGTCTGTCTCACTGCTGGCTCCTTCACCTGGTTTACCTGTGCACAAATGTGTGACCACGGTCAGCCTGCTGCCCTACACCCTCACTGGGTCTGCCTGTTGCTACCCTATACCTGGGATCCGCCCACGGCTGCCTGTGCAATTGGGGTTGGTCAGGCGGATCTTTCCTGCCTGACCCCGCTCTGCCGCTGGCTCCGCCCCTCTTACCACTCTGGCTGAATTGTTCATTGTTGTCGGACTTCCGTATAGTTCAATTTTCTGTGTTTTAGTTGCGTTGTTGTTACTAAAACTTTGTTGTCTTTAAATTTGGTTGTGCGAGGAGGCACAGTGTTTCTACCCACGCCTCCATCTTGGCCGGAAGTCTGTTGTTGTTTCTGTAGGTAATCTTTAATCCAGTCCTCAAGTGCTTGTCTGTGGGGATCCTTCTAGGAAATACTTTCTAGGCTATTTGCTTTGCAATTACTCCTCCAACAACAGATTGGAAAGAAAAGGCCCTGGGCCACACGGGTCTGTCCCAGAATTTCTAAGACTGTTCTGGCATCTGTCACAACTTTCCACCATGAGGAGGGTGGCAGTAAACGGCAAAAGCATTTGATTCACCATTTGACTTTGTGATAAACTACAGCTAGTGAAGGAATTTCCCATGTCTCTGCTAAGGACTAGAATTGTTCCTGGCATAAATTCCCAGTCTGACTCTAGGCTGGAATCTATTTTCATTCTGTTTAGCCCAATACTGGAGAAGAGAGAAAGTCTAAGAGAGTCCATGGCCAATCAGCCAAGCTGGTTAGGGATCCGGTGGGAAACAAAGCCCATCTGGTCCCTGCATTCCCAGAGCTCTCAGTCTATTGAGGAGATGTAGATGAGCAAACAGGCAATTGTAATAATGTGTAATGAATGTCAGGAGGGGAGGAAACAGCGGGTACAGGATCCTAAAGTCTAGGCTTGGGCTAGAATTCTGGCATTAGCAAGAGCCACAGTGAATGTACCACAGAAAGTAAACAAATGGATCAGGAATGGTGAAGTAAGTATCTACTTTAACACAAAGTATCTACTTTGGTGGTGATAAGAGGAAGGGAGGTAGGAAGGGTGACTTTTAGAATTAGGATAAAACTGGTTAAAGCCAGAGTGTAAAGTGAGCCTGAGAGTTCAGACCTGCGGAGAAATGACATGCCTGGCAAATGGCCACTAAAAATAGCCCCAAATCTCTGCATCTGTCTGTCCCATGGGTCACAACTCTGAACGCTTCAAGGGGCTGGCAGCTGGCCTGGAGGTGTGAAGGGGCTATGCTGGCTTCACAGCGGCATCCTAGATTATACTCTTCCTACTAGATAAACTCTATCTGCACAGTCAGTAAACAAATAGTCTATTGTACTCTTCTTCCCTTGCACATCAAACACACTCACTCTCTTGCATGCAACTACTGGAGTACTGGCTCCAAGTAATTTCAAAACATACTCTTTTCTGTTAATCTGGAAAGAAATCAGCCACACTCTTCTTCATAAATGCAAAAAACATTTGAAGCCAGTTTTTCATTAAATCCTAACTTGTGTCATTGCTGTCTAAAAGGCTGCCTAGAATAAGAAAAGGATAAGGAAATGGAATTCACAATCCCTGGAAAGCCTCCACAACCTAGGGACTCTCTCCTACCAACACAAACTTCTAGTCATTACTGTGCATCTAAAGGAAACACAGCTGGGCCAAAAAGAAGGAAAAGAAAACCCATCCTTTTGTTTTCATTTCTAAAAACCAGAAAACTAAACTCCTAACTATTGAACCCAGCCACACTCCCTTGCTAGCACTTTGGCTGCTATAATCTGCCCTGGCTGTGTGGTTTATACAAAAGATTAACTGGAGAGCAGAGAGCTTGCTCTTCTGATAGGGCTTTTGTTTACAGACCCACTTCCACGTCAGTGTCTGGTCCTCAAAAGTTTACTGTTTATAGTCCTCAACATGCCCCTCACAAAAGAGGAAATAAAAATGCCAACAAATACAGGAGAATGTGTTCAATCTCATTAGCCATCAGAGAAATGCAAACTACACTCATTAGAATATCCAAAATGGCAAAGACTGACCATACTGAGGGGAGCAAATGGAACCCTCATTCATACCCTGTAGGAGTATCGACTGGTATAACCATTTTGGAAAACTGATATAGTATCTACCAGAGCTGAATATAAGCAAATCCGATGAGCCTGCAATTCCACCCCTAGGGATATACCCGAAAGAAGTGTACACCAATAATTATATATTCAGGAATGTTCATAGCAGCACTACTTGTAACAGTCTAGAACTCTAAATGGAAACTGCAAATATTCATCCATCATGGAATGAATGAATGCTGGCATAGTCACACAATGGAATATAGTATACAGCAATGTAAAAGTATGAACTACAGTTCTAACACAGAAGATTCTCAAAGACACAACACCAAGTGAAAGAAGCCAGATATCAAGGAATGTACTAACTGAGTTCATTTACATAAAAGTAAATGAACTGGCAAACTAGCTGGTGATGCTGAAGTGAGGAGAAAGGTGTACCTTTGGAGAGGAAAGTGGTGGTGCTGATTAGAAGGAAGCATGTGGGGCACTTCTGGGGAACCAGTAAATTCAGTTTCTTGATGTGGGTGGAGGTTACCTGGGTGTGTTCACTTTGGGATAATCTACTGAGCTTTATAGTTGGTGGCATGTATGTTACGTTATACTTAATTAAAACATTGTTACTTTGTAATCAAGAAGGCGGCACAATATACATCCCACAGTTCTGGGTGTGAATTCCACTTCAATCACTCACTGGCCCCAAGTCCTTGAAACCACATAGCTAGCTGGTAAATAATATTATCCTCTGAGTCTCCCCCATAATAGTATGTAAAATGGGGACAGGATTGTCTGTCTTCATTACAATGCTGAGAAGACTAAAGGAAAAAGAGGCCCCTAGAGTCTGGTGTGGCACCTGGCATGCAGTAGGAGTTCAGGTTGTCAGAGCTATCATCACCTACATTAACCTGCCTCTCTAAGTTTAAATCTTTACTGTCAGCCTCCAAATCCCAGCTAGTAAAAAGCTTCTAAGTTATGGCAGAAGCCCATATCCCTTACCACTGCAAATTTGTTCCCTGACACCACCAAATGTAGACACAGTGGCTTAAACCCTAAAGTACATAATCACTGACCTGAGCAAAAAAGTGCTGTGTTTTTTTTTAAATCAAAAATTGGAACTGAGGCAGGAAGATGCTTAGGCTCAGAAGGCAGAGGTCTGTAATTGAGACGGTCCCATGTTATGTATACAACATGAGGAATCTGCTCCCAAACTCATAACAGCAAGTTCAAAATGGCTGCTTGTACATGGGGGCCCCGAAGGCCATCTCCTTCCTCCTGAACACATGATCTAGGGACTAGCTGGACTATTTTTACCCATTACGTAAAGTAATGGGTAAAAATACCCCAGACCAAGGCCTGTCTAAGGAACAGGCCTGGGATGAAGCTCATGCATGTGTACACTTAAACACCATTCTAGGTTATTCCGTAGACCACCACAGATAGCACTACCCAAAAGAGGGATTATCTGAATTCATCTGATTTTTAAATCTTGGATGTTTGTTATAAATACAGATCCTCAGGTCTCCTCCTGGGGATTCTAATTTAGAAGGGGCAGATGGGGCTCAGGACGCATATTAAGATTTGTCCCAGGTAATTCTTACACTGGGCAAATCCAGAGAGACCCTGGACTAGGAGTACATGGTAGGTAAGATACAAGGTGGATTAAATAAAAGAAAATGAAAATATTTCACTTGACTTTCAGGAAATTCAACAACACAGTGCAGTTTGGTGGAAGGGAACCTGACTACCTTTGTCTACATGGTAGAGGTAGGTCTCCTGACTCATGGCAGATAGAAGGTGCAGGACGTAGGTGTAGATGCGGATTTTATCATCACTGCTGTCCTCCCAGGTATAATCCTGGATCACGTTAAGAAGCTCTCGAACAAGAAACAGGACACCATGTTCAGGATGATCCTAGTGGAGAATCAAAACAAGTATAAATATTCCTAGTCATGAAGCAGGAAAAAAAAAAGTCAAGACAGAAACCCAAGTCCCTCCCTTTAGCAGCTATAGAGAAACTAAAAGAATCAGCTATGGTCAAACAATGGAGAAAAAATGACAAAATGTCATTAATCCCACTCATCAATACACTGCAGTCTATGGAGACAAACTTTGAGAACTTCCCTTTTTGGGTTCCAGAATGAGAATGCAAAGTTACCTGTCAGGTAACTTTTTTGGAAAAGATACATGTATCCAAAATTACAATTCTGTTCTTACGTACAGAGCCGTGAAAAGTCCTGTTTTTCCAACTACAAAAACAAGATTGTAAGTTTCAAAGCAGATGAAGAGCAGAAGCCACCTTCTTCATGTAAACCCCCCAAATGATCACTGTTACCATGAGGCACTGACGTTAACAAAATCTCACTAGGTAGGGCATTCAACATGAACAGCTAAATTGAGGACCCTTTTTTGAGAAAAGAAAAATCCAAGAGACAGTCACAGAGCTTATAACAGTGTTTCTCAGAAGCTAAACTGAATTGAAAAGAAGTGCTGGGATTAAAACAAAAACAAACAAACAAAAAATACATTGCCACTTCAATTCAGTTCCAAAAATATATATGTTATTATGTGGCTCCCCTGCTTAACACTGACTTCTCCCACTAAGAACACATGTCCAGCTCCTGCTGCCATCGCCTTTCTGACCCAGCCAATGCCTGTTGCCCCTCACTTACTCTAGCCATCACTTTAAGACTCCTGGGGACAGCTGGACCACTCAGGGGCCTCCGAGGACACAGGCATACTCAAAGGTTTAATGAGGACTGAGGACTACTTAGTAAAGAATTATTTACAAAGATGTGGGCAGGATGAAGGGAACTAGGGAGACACCCAGGGCCTGGCAATAGCAGGAAGCCATTATCATTCCTGGTCTGAAAGCACACAGTGGAGAGCAACATTACTGGACTGTGAAAGACTTGCAACTGGAGGAGATAGCCTGCAAGAGCTGCGGACTTGGGTGCAGGAACCAAGCCATTGCCAAACCACAGCCCAGACTGTAAATACCCCAACCGAACTCATATTGTCCTCCTGCCCTGCAATTTGCCACTGGTACCATCCCCTGGCTGAAGGAGCTGGAAGCCAGAAAAAGCCCAGGTGATACAGACCCCATAGATTAGTCTCCCAGACAGGTCAGATGGAAGAATTCTGTGGGAGACAACTTACACTCCAATAATGTTCTAGTCTTAGGCTCTATTGTCCCCTCTACTGGGATCTTTATCTGCAAGACTTCATCAAGGCCAGGCTGACTCCATGAGAACCTCTAGATCTCATCTTACATGTTAACTCCTCAAGAAGACTTTCCCTGATCATGTGGAGGCCCTGGACCCCCTCCTCTTATCTTTCTTTATCCCAGACCATGTCTTCTTTTCCAGAACAGTTCTTACCATCTGAAGTGATGTTGTTTATTCATTCAGTGAACTACCCAAAAATATCTCTTGGTTTATCTCTCTCTTTTATCCTAGCTTATAACAGGAGGACAGAGATTTTATCTGTCATGTTTGCCAATAACACACTTCTAGGACTGCCCCGGGAACACAAAGTGAAAGGTGCTCCAACTCTCATTCCTGGGATAGTGTTGGGCACACAGCAGGCACTTGGTAAATAACGTTGAATAGATTACATTTTTTGAGTACCTTTTATGTTCCAGGAACTGAGGTGACTATAAAAACAAGTAACAGTAGCTAATTTTTATGGTACCTATCATAGCTACCATAGCTCTCTATGTTCTAGAAAGATAGTATTATAATATTATAACACCCCCGACCCCTACCCCCCGCATTTTATAGATGGAAACTTAGACCAGAGAGAGGTCTAGTAGCTCAAGGTCAAAATGATGATATTTGGGGGAACCAAGATTTGAGCTACGGCAGTCTGGCTCCAGAGGAGGCATTCCTAACAACTAATACTATATTTACTAATACTATATTTATACTGCCTCTCTGCCAGATGAGTTAGCATGTCTCTGACTTAATGGAGCTGGCTAATTGGGGGCAGTCAGCTATTTTGAACACAGGCCTGATATACAAGAAATGCTATTACCAAGGCTGGTGAGAATTAATAACCAGCAAATCCAATGTGTATACAGCAGTAATACTTCCAGTGGGTGAGAATGAGAGTGCAGGAGTGCTGAGATGGTTTGTAAAGCTGTTAACATCTACAGCAATTGTTGTTATAATATTGGCAAGAAAGAGGACATCTGATTTTACAAGCCTGAAGGTCTGAACTATAAGCATCAGAAATGTCCACTCCATGGTCTGCCTTCTCTTTATAGCATCCATCTCAGGTGACAACTTATTGCTGCTTTTCTTTGCTAACAGCTGTTTCTAACTAGGCTATTTTACTCCGCTATGTGGACGTTCAAAAATACATTTTATTTAATGATCTGCCTTGGGAAGGGACAACAATCGGGATGTTTCAGTACCTTAATTGCAACACAAATTGCCATAATTATCGAGGGAGACCATTCAACACACCCTAAAAAAGGTAGAGGAAGGAGAAAAAAGAGGTAAAGATTTGCAGCTAAGCCATATCCTTCAGCTTTTGCCCATAACTGAAGAGAAATTATTTCCAACCTTTTGTATGAGGAAAAAAATTTCCACATGATATCTAATCTTCAGCAGCTGTAATGTGTGTTTTGTTTTTTTTTTGAGAAAATGTACTTTGATCGCTCAGTGCCAGCAACTGAAGCAAGGCAAACACAGATTTCTTAAAAACAAAACAAACAAAAAAAGCCCCTTGATTCAGTTGGCAGTCTGAGTGGGAAAGATTAAAGATTCCCCCTGGTGTCTCTGCCAAAGCTGCTCTCTGACACAGCAAACAATGCTTAAGAGGAGGTTCCCAAGGAGCACCTAGAAGGGACTCAAACCTCCCTTCCAGCTGCACAGGTGGGACCTGGCCCCCAACATTTGTGATATCCCTGTAATATCTAGTATATAGGAACACTTCTATTAAATGTCACTCCATGAGAGAAGAGATAATACTCTAGAACTGATGAACTTCCCAGAAGAGCCTAGATGAGTGGCAGTGGAAATAGTAATGAGCACAGACATCGTGGCTCTGAATTGTCTCGGCCACCTAGTGGCTGGTAACTCTGGGAGAAGCCAAGTCTTCCAAGGTCTGCCAGGGTCTGCTGGGGTCTGTTCTCTGAGAATCAACAATAAACAACAATAAAATGTTTTTAATCCTCACCTGAGGATATGTTTTACTGATTTTAGAGAGACAGGAAGGGAGAGAGGGACACAGAGAGAAAAACAACATTAAACAGTTGCCTCCCCACACAACCTGGCCAGGGATCGAACCTGCAAGTATTTTGTGTACAGGATGACACTCCAACAAACTGAGCTACCCAGGCAAGGTGACAATAACTTTTCTTTTCTTTTTTTTTAAAATGGGGTTTCTTTTTTATTTTTAATTTTATTTATTTATTTATCTTTAGAGGGGAAGGAGAGAGGGAGAGAGACATCAATGTATGGTTGCCTCTCGTGCGTCCTCTGCTGGGAGTTGGCCTGCAACCCAGGCATGTGCCCTGACTGGGAATCGAACTGTGATCGTGTGGTTCGCAGGCCCATGCTCAATCCACTGAGCTACGCCAGCCAGGGCTTTTCTTAAAATTAAAAATAAAAGCTGTGAGCCCTGGCTGGTGTAGCTCAGTGGATTGAGCGCGGGCCTGCGAACCACATGATCGCAGTTCGATTCCCAGTCAGGGCACATGCCTGGGTTGCAGGCCAGTTCCCAGCAGGGGACGCACGAGAGGCAGCCATACATTGATATTTCTCTCCTGTCTTTCCCTTCCCCTCTAAAGATAAATAATAAATAAAATTATTTTTTTAAAAACTTTTAAAAAATAAAATAAAAAATAAAAGCTGTGAGTTGAAAGGTAACAATTGAAACCAGATAGAAGGGAGATATAGGAATTATTTTCAGGCTAAACATACAGCAGATGTGGCTCACATGTGGTCTAACTGTGGCTTCTGAGCTCACTCAGCATTCAGCCCTGGCTATTCAGGCCAAACATCTCCAGCACCTGCACAGCCTACCAGCAGTTATGAATGCTGCATCCTATAGGAGGGATCTCCTAAGGGTCAACAACCCTTAGTAAATAAAACACAATGCAGACATTTCTCAGATCCTGCAGGACAGGCTCTGGAGTAGTGGAAACCTAGGTTCAAATCCTAGCTCTGCTGTTTACTAGCTATATGATCTTGAGCAAGCTGCATGGCCTCTCCAGCTCTATCTAGGTTTCATTAAGTGGAAAAGGTTTAATGACTCTCACCTTATAGGTCTTGGGGGAGGACTCCTAGAACTAAATATTAACAAACAATTTTTTGTAAAGCACAGTAGAAAATCTGCACATAACTCTTGATTACCCCCAAACAGCCCTTTACTATCCACTAGGTTCTGGTTTCAGAAACCCAAGGATACAAAAATCCATGGATGCTCAAGTCCCTCCCATAATAAACAATGCATAAGGCCGCCCTTCTGCATTCACGGATTTCCAAAAAAGGATTAAAAGTAGTTTTCAATACACAATTGGCTGAATCTGGATGAAAAACCTGGGCATACAGAGGGCCAACTGCATATCTACTGAAAAATATTCATGTATAAGTGTACCCTGGAAGTTCAAAACCTGTGTTGTTCAGGGATCAACTGTAGTAAGAAGTCACAAACTACAGCTACTCTTCTTCTCCTCATTATCTTTCATAAATCCCAGCAAGAGCACAAGTGCTGACACCAAGGAACCAGAAAATCTGTTGAAACCAGGGGACATTCCCATGAATGTCTAGGGACCAGGTAGGGAATAGAAATGGGTTTAGTGAGCCTGGAGGTGCCCAGGAGAACTGGAGAAAGTACACAAGCCCCTCACCCCCAGAACAAGGTAGCTGCTTCCCAGTCCTGGCCAGGCCAGGTCAGGGAATATGGGCCCCACATGGCAGAACCTGATTTTTCAAGAGGAACCAAAAATCTGGGCTTTTTTATGATCTACCAATTTTTAAATGTGGGTAATCATTCCAAATGTTTTTTCCATGATTATGCAGCCAGCAAGCCTGTATACAGGCTGGATTTCACCCACTGGACAACAGATTGTGACCTAGACAGAGGTGATGCACAATGTGCCTTTCATGTCTATCACTGCAGTTCTGCCAGGTGGGGTGGGCATTTGGATAACATTTTAGAAAGGTGAAAATGGAAGCTCTGAGGAGTTACAAAAGTTTCTGAGTTCAAGCACAAGGATTTTCATCAGGGCTCTGAGGATTTTTAATATAAAAAATACCCTCATATGCAAAAGAAAATGCTTCCCCAAAAAGGTCAGTCAATAAACAATGACATTGATCAACTTTCTTCTAAGAAACCCTGACTTCTTTTGTCCCCTCACTTGTAAAATAACTAAACTACCCAAAAAAGAGAGAAACTGATTATAAAGTACTAAGAAGGAGATTTGAAAACACGAAGTCAAGAGTCGAGCCCAGCCTCCTATCCTTTGTGTAGAAATCTTTTCTTTTTTTAAGAGCTATTTTCCCCTTTCTTTTTTTCTTTTTTAAAGATTTTATTTATTTATGTTTAGAGAGGAAAGGGAGGGAGAAAGAGGGGAAAAGAAACATCAATGTGCAGTTGCCTTTCAAATGCCCCCTAATGGGGACCTGACCTGCAACCTAGATATGTGCCCTGATTAGGAATCAAACTGGTGACCCTTTGGTTCACAGGCTGGTGCTCAATCCACTAAGCCACACCAGACAGGGCTTTTGTCTTGAAATCTTGAGATCTAAATTGGGAGAGTTGTGGGGCCTGAGTCACCTCAGCTTCACCGAGATATATTTCACACACCCAGTAATTTGCCCATTTAAAATGCACAATTCAATGGTTGCTAGTACATTCACAGAACTGTACAATCATCACCACAACCTATTTTAGAACATTTTCATCACCCCAAAAGTCCCCAAGGGAGATGTTACTTTCAGGGTCCAAGTCTAAAGGGGTGTTTCTCAAAGGTGACTCTAGGACCACCTATCTTGAACTGATTGATGAGGGGGCTTTCAAAAATGATGGTTCAGAATAACACCCTCTGGAGAGGGCTCCAAGAATCTGCATTTTAACAAATATCCCTGATGCCTACACACATCTGGCTCCACCAAGAGCCAACTTATTTGTGCCTGGAACCTGTTACAGCCTGGTGAGGCTGATGGGCTCCCCAGAATACTCTGCAGAAAATAAAATACATAAGACTACAAAGAAAACCAATTATACTAAAATATAGTTATTAGAATATTTTTTCAGTTATTTGTTATATTATAATCTGTGACTCCTTGGTGAATACATTTAAAGAACAAACCTAATGATGGGACTAGTAGCTTCTGTGTTTTTTAGGGAGGGAAGCACATGAACAATTTTCTGAAATACCTTTCACTCCTGGATTGTGATATGAACATACTGGTGATTTTTATTGGTGACAAAGTCCCAACTACTCTGATAAATACTTCTTTATTGACTGTAATTCATAATGGAGCAAAGGCTACACTTCACTGAGGTTTGTAAAAATACAGGTGTGTTTTTTTTCTCATCTAAATTTATGTGCCATCCTGTTAATTACCCAGGCAGTAGCTGTACTCTCAGTTAGGAGCCCCCGCTAGAGTGAGGGTCCTTTGTGCTTATCCTGGGGTGGCCCTGATTCCTTCCAGCCCAACCTTGACTGCTCATCTCTTATCTTCCAAATGAAACCTCAGAATCCTTCCAAAAATGTCCCATTTAATCTTCACTATTGTGGCTTGGTTTCTAGCACTTTCCATCAAAAGACTATCACCATCACCCTTTTCAGTGCTTACTCTGTGTCAAGTCACTGTTCTAACTATGTATGCATATTCATTCATTTAATATTCAACAATGCTTAGATACAAATATTATTACTATTTTATAGATGAAAAACTGCAGTGCAGTAATACTACATAATTACCAGAGACTGCAGAGTGGGGAGAAGGGAGACTTGGGAGTCCATCCTAGTCATCTTACCCCCTTCCATCCCCCAAATCACTAAATGACACTATCTTGACCATATAGAGAGTCTCAACTAACACATTCAAGACAAAATGAATGGAAAGTACATTGAGAAATTCAAATATCTGACTACAAACCCAACACATGAACAGAACATCCCTGCAGTTTTGGGGCTAAAGACACCAATAAAGCAGGTCAAAGAAAGATATCACCTTTAGCTCTTTGAGGAGACGTACCGGAACTATTAATAAAGTAGAAAAGAAATTGCAGAGGAACTCCAGAAGGAATGATTCTGATAGTCGCATCTTTCCATCAATATTAATCATCTTTGGGACTTCTGGAATGAGGCTTATAGCGGCTTTGAAAAAGGCATCAGCTGCAAGACAGAAGAAAAGTCAATAAATAAAAACTCTAGAAAAATGCAGGGTCTTCTTTCTTCTTCACATGGCCTGGAGGCCAGTCCTTAGAGTTACATGGAAGTCAGACCACACTGAGGGTCCAGCAGAGTAGGCAAGTCCTAGGAAAGAATTTCTGCAAACCATGACTAGCTTAGTGAAACATTCCAGGGTGATAAGGCATTGCTTCAGTTTCCTATCTCTCCTTTCTTTTCTTCTTCCTTCTTTAAGCAATTTAGTCAAAGAACCTTAGTCAAATTGACTTTAGATCATTAAGTAAAAAAAGCAAGTGGCACATTTTTACAGAAAGCCTAGAAATCATAGTTACCTGGGCTGAGTGCTCAACATGAACTAGTTCACTGAACCCTCCCATTGACCATAGAAAAAGTGTGGTCACAGGGCCAGCCCATTTCATAGGTAGGAAATAAGGTGCATAAAGGGAAGTGATTGGCTACACAAAGTTACCTCGGCTCTGGGAGCTTCCTTCCCAGCCTGTTTCAGGAACCTCGAAGTAACAGCTTTACCACATACACCTCAACAAATTTATTAAGCACCAACTGTGAAGTGGTGCTCTCCTGGACACTGTGGGCACGGAATAGAAAGTGGGGACAAGATATGACAACGTAAGTGTGATGATGAGAATAAAGTTCTCATGGTAACCTACTCCTATCTACTGGGCACCTGTGTGTATTTTGGCCTGGGGGACATGAACCAGCTGATCCCAGTCTTGTTGGGAAGAAATTAAACATAGCAGCTCTGGAAAAAGATACTTGGCATAGGCTCTGATAGATACACCTCCTGGAAGTAGTCAGAAGTTATAGGGTCTTCTATCTTGGTCTAGAGAGTAGTAAACGGCACCATTCAGGGGATCCAAAGGCAATCCTAGGGGAAGGTACAGTTATTTCCATCTGCAGTGAGGAAATGAGCTCAAAAGGTGAAGGCCCAGTTAAAGTCACCCAGTGAAGAAAAGATTATGGTGAGCAGAATTTAAAGGCTATCACTAGTACCAAGCAACATAATCAGAGCTGTATTTTTAAAAAGAAACACAAGTCTGGAAATAATAGATCTGAAAAGGAGTTTATATCCAGATTATATCAAGAATTTCAACAATAAAACAAGTAACATGATTTTTAAAAATGGGCAAAGGACCTGAATAGACTTTCTTCAAAGAAAATAACATATGGTCAAGAAGCATGTGAACAGATGCTCAACATCATTAACCATTAGAGAAATGCAAAGCAAAACCACAAGAAGGCATCAAACCCATCAGGGTTGGCCACTATGGAAAAAAAAAACAACAGTAAGTAAAAAGTATTGACAAAAATGGAGAGAAATTGGAACCCTTCTACACTGATGGTGGTAATCTAAAAAGGTGTACATGCCTTGGAAAATAGTTTGGTGGTTCCTCAAAAAGTTAAACATACAATTACCACATGACCCACCAATTCCACTTCTTGGTATATACCCAAATTATTGAAAGCAGGGTCTCAAATGGGTACTTGGACATGAAGGTTCATAGCAGCATAATTCACAACAGCCAAAAGGTAGAATCAACTCAAATATTCATCAACAGAAAAATGGATAAACAAAATGTGGTATATCCATAAAATGGAATATTTCAGTGCTAAAAAATAATAAAATTAATACATGCTACATACAATATGGATGAACCTTGAAAACATTATGCTAAGTGACATAGGTCAGACAAAAGGACAAATACAGTATGATTCCACTTTTATGAGGTACTTAGATTAGTCAAACTCACAGACAGAAAGCAGAATGAAAAGGGAATAGAGAGTGTTTAATGGATAAAGTTTCTGTTTGGGATGATGAAAAGGTTCTGGAAATGGATAGTGGTGATGGTTACACAGTATTGTAAATGTATGCAGAGCCACTGAATTACACTTAAAAATGGTTAGAATGGCAAATTTTATTTTATGTATACTTAACCACAACACAAACAATAAAAAGAAACTACTCAACATCACCCTCTTACCACATAGGCAGGCCTGGACTCCACCAGGTCTCACTGTCTTCCTTCTGCCAGAAAAGCCTGCTGTCTCATGGCGCTATAGGCATTGCTTTCTGGTGAAAACATTAAGTTTCTAATACAACAAGGTAAAGAACTTTTCTCAGTAGAAACTAAAATTCTGCTTGGAACAACTTAAAAGACCATTTACTTACTCTATTTTTGTGTTTGCTACTAAATGGCCGAGAGAGTGCCTATTATTATGCCACACTGAAGAAGGACCAGCTTTGTGTGGGTTACCTTGCTCCTCAACTGCCCTACTCAGGTCCCATTCCAAAGGAGAGAGTGAAAAAAATCAGTTATCTGGGGATTGAGACAGGCAATGTTCCAAAGCTTATTTTTATTTCTATCACCAGAAGACTTGCCCCACGTTTACAATCTTGACTGGGAGACTTCTCAATTTCATTTCAGTAATTAGAACTCAATCCTACTATAAATGGAAACACTTTTTCCTCTAGTTTAGACTTCAGAATAATCATGTCAATGTCATATAACACTTCGTTTATGGCTATTAAAAGCCACACAAGACAATTCAAGATAAAATGAGTTACATGTTTTGTTTTGTTTTTTTTTGATAAAAGACCTACAGATTCCAGACAAGAAAGCTAAAGAAGTTCATCACCACCAAATCAGTATTACAAGAAATGTTAGAGGGTTTTATTTAAGAAGGAAAAAAAACACAAAAATATGAATAATTAAATGGCAATAATGACACACCTATCAATGCTTACTTTAAATGTAAATGTATCAAATGTGCCACTCAAAAGACATAAGGGGGGCTGAATGGTTAACAAAACAAGACCCTTACATATGCTGTCTACAAAAGACTTACTTTAGATCAAAAGACACATACAGCCTGAAAGTAAAGGGATGAAAAAAGATATTTCAGACAAATGGAAAGAGAAAGAGCAAGGGTTGCAATACTTAAAACAGACAAAAAATACTTTAAAATAAAGGATATATTAAGAGACAATGAAGAATATTTCATTTACAATAGTCAAGATATGGAAACAACCTAAATGTCCATCGATCAAAAAGTGGATAAAGAAGTTGTGGTACACATATACAATGGAGTATTACTTGACTGTTAAAAAAATGAAATCGAGAGAGAGGAAAATGGTGGTGGAGTAGGACGGAGCGACTCCAGTTCTCATACCCCTAGGAGAAAATCCTGGCAGATCTACTGAGGAACAGCGCAATCAATTCCCCAACAAACAATTTCCCAGCATTCATGAAAAGAAGAGACCAGAGATAGTGACGAACCAGACAGCTACAGGTCGTTGGGGTCTCAGGGACGCGAGTAAGGACGGAGGCGGCCAGGCCAGCGTCAGCCCTTGGCTGGTGCACAATGGCCATGGAGCCGCGGCTGCCGCAGCGGTCAGAGCCCAAAGGCTTCCTTCCATCTGTGCCCAGAGACAGGAGTGTCTGACACAGAGGACTCATTGGGAGCCTGGTACCTGTGAGTAAAGAAAAAAGCAGCAGCAGCAGGGCCGGCTGCCCTGGGCCAGCCAAAATGCCTCGGAGCCGCCGCCGCCACGTTAGGGGTGTAGAGGCTTCCGTCTGCGGACACTGCCACGAAGGACTCATAGGGATCCCATCCCTTAGTGGAGCACTGGGCCAGCTGCGGGGACCTTGGAAGAGCTGGCTCCCTCCCTCCCCATCTTGGTGGGGCTGGGTGGCAGAGACCCGTCTGCCTAGGTGTGCAGGGAGGGTAACAAGGACAGGGGGCCATGTTCAGTGGCGATCTCAGTGGTCGTCAGCCCACCAGCCTGCCAGCCCAGGAAATTTGAGAGGAGCATTGTCCTAACCAGTCAGGTTGGGGATTACGCTGGGCTGAGAAGCACGCTTTCTGGAGTTTTTACTGGAAAGTGGACTGAGGTGTTCTCCTGTGAAGGCAGCTTGACTTGCTTCTCACCCAGCAACAGGACTGGGAAGGACCAGTAAGAGATCACATGGGACATAGGCAGCCTGTCTGGAGGGCGGGAGTCTGCAGCCAAGTCTGGTAGCCTGGCTGGCGCGTGGGTGTGTGCCTAGGCCTATAAGCCAGCCCACAAAGGGGTTCTGCTGAAATCAGAAAAACCAGATTGGACAGTTTGAAACCAACAAGGAAGGAGGTTTTTTTTTCTCTAACTTTTTAAAAAAACTTTTTAAAAACTTTTTTTAAACTTTTATTCAGTATTCGTATATTTTTTAAATTTTATTGTTGCTGTATCTTTCAGTAGGCTGTTCCTCTTCTTTCTTTTTTCCGGTTTCAGTCCTTCCTCCTTTCACTTCAAACTTACTGCTTTTTCCTCACTTCTCTTGCCC
Source organism: Sturnira hondurensis (assembly GCF_014824575.4). NCBI lineage: Eukaryota > Metazoa > Chordata > Mammalia > Chiroptera > Phyllostomidae > Sturnira > Sturnira hondurensis. Next base: position 416,873 of record NW_028082003.1, read on the forward strand.
TTTTTTTCTGTGATTGTTTGTTTGTTTCTTTGTTGCTTTCTATACCACTGTAAATACTTCACAACACATCTCTCGGGTCTTAAGCCCACTTTACAGGTTCCTGAACTCTATTACTGTAGTGATTAACTCTACTTGCTCACAAGCTACGCCTAATTACTATTCTTTCCTCTCACCTTACCTCAAAATCTGACCATCCGCAACCTGACTGCTTTCTAGATACAACTCACAAGATTTTCTTCCCCAACAAAAGACTTATCTTTGGTCCATCTTTTCTTAAAAGCGGCAAATTGGGTTGAAGATTACAGTTAACACTATATAGAGCCTAAAGACCTTCTATCTCTTCTCTACTGGCTGTGACTATAAACATCATAAAGTACTCTCCTGCTGTTATAAACCATTTTCCCTCCCCCTCAAACTGATGACACACACACAAAGAAAGGAGTAGGTGGAAGCGGAGAACATCAAGAAACCTGCAAGAGAGTGCACCACTGAAGTTCACAGGTATTCTACCACAGAAGTTCACACCATAAACCCGGGGAGTCAGAACTGATCAATTTAAGAAGCTGAAGCTAACAAGAAGAGTCTCATAAGAAATGGGAAGACAGAGAAACAATGCCCAAATGAATGAAAAGGTGGAAGTCTCAGAAATAATGTCAGATGAAAGAGAGGCAAGTCAGCTATCAGATATTGAATTCAAAGCACTACTTATCAGGAAATTCAAAGAGCTCACAATGAGCTACCAGAAACTAGAGGGGAGCTACCAGAAACTACAACGGAGCTACAATGAGCTCTCCGCAAACTATATCGACATGAAAAAGGAAAGAGAAACTATCAGCAAAGGCAAAGAGGAACTGAAGAATACAATTTTGGAACTGAAGAATACAGTAGAAGGAATGAAAAGCAGGACGGATGAGGCAGAAGATCGATCAGCGCGATGGAGGACACAGTAGAAAGAGCAAGAAAGGGAAAAGAGGCTCAAAAGGAATACAGAGGGACTAAGAGAAACGCAAGATAATATGAAACGTAATGATATCCGAATAACAGGAATACCAGAAGGAGGAGAAGAAGAACAAGGGATAGAAAACCTATTTGAAAGAGTAATGATGGAAAATTTCCCTAATTTGATGAGAGAAAAAGTTAGGTAAATTCAGGAATCAAACAGAGTCCCATTCAGGAGGAACACAAAGACGCCCACTTCAAGACACATCATCATTAAAATGGCAAAATTCCAAGACAAACAGAGAGTCTTAAAGGCAGCAAGGGAGAAAAAGGAAGTAACATACAAGGGAGCCCCAATAAGGTTAGCTTCTGACTTCTCAATGGAAACACTCCAAGAAAGAAGAGAATGGCAAGAAATATTTCAAGTAATGAGAACTAGAGGCCTAGAGCCAAGGCTACTTTACCCAGCAAGGCTCTCAATTAAGATAGAAGTCCAAATAAAGAGCTTCCAAGACAAAAGAAGTTTAAAAGAATATGCCTCCACCAAAACAGCTCTACAAGAAATACTAAAAGGACTGCTTTAAGGAAATGAAGAAAAAGAGAGAGACAGAGACGAACTCTGGTATAAACATGGCAATGAATAAGTACCAATCAATAATAACCTTAAATGTAAATGGATTAAATGCTCCAATCAAAAGACATAGAATAGCTGAATGGATAAGAAAGCATGACTCACACATATGCTGCCTACAGGAGACCCACCTCAGGACAAAGGACCATCACAGAATAAAAGTGAAGGGATGGAAACGACTTTTCCAAGCAAATGGTCAAGAAAAAAAAGCCGGGGTAGCAATTCTAATATCAGACAAAATAGACTTCAAAAAAAGGGCCATAAAGAGAGACCCAGAAGGTCACTTCATAATACTCAAGGGAAGAATCCACCAAGAAGATATTAACATCATAACTATATATACACTCAACATAGGAGCACCCAAATATATAAGAAAAATCCTAGAAGACTTCAAGAAAGATATTGACAGCAACATAATTATAGTAGGGGATTTTAACATCCCACTGTCAAAAATGGACACATCTTCCCAACAAAATATCAACAAACATATAGCTGCACTAAACAACACCCTAGATGAAATGGACTTGACTGAGATATATATATAAAGCCCTTCATCCCAAAGAAGCTAAATACACATTCTTTTCAAATGCACATGGAACATTTTCAAAGATAGACTACATGATAGGACACAAAACGAGCCTCAACAAATTCAAGACAATTGAAATCATACGAAGCATTTTCTCTGACCACAAGGGACTGAAATTAGAAAGCAACCCCACAGGAAAAAACCCAAAACACCCAAAATCATGGAGACTGAATAGTATGCTATTGAACAACGAATGGGTCAAGACTGAAATTAGGGAAGAAATAAAAAAGTTTCTGGAAACTAATGAAAATGAACTCACAACAGCCCAAAACTTATGGGACTCAGTGAAGGAAGTCCTGAGACAGAATTTCATAGCAATACAGGCTTACCTATAGAGGATAGAAACATTTCAAACAAACAACCTAACCCGACACCTACAAGAACTCAAAGAATAACAACAAAGACAGCCCAGAGCAAGTACAAGGAAGGACATAACCAAGATCAGAGCAGAATTAAATGACATAGAGACTAAAAGAACAATTCTAAGGATCAATGAATCCAGGATCTGGTTTTTTGAAAAGAGAAACAAAATACACAAGCCTTTAAGTAGGCTCATCAAGAAAAGAAGAGAGAGGACCCAAATAAACACAATTAGAAATGAAAGAGGAGAGATGACAACTGATACCACAGAAATACAAGGGATTGTAAGAAATTACTATGAAGAACTGTATGCCAAGAAATTTGACAACCCAGGTGAAATGGACAAATTTCTAGAAAAATATAATCTTCCAAAACTCAATGAAGAAGAAGTAGAAAGCCTGAACAGACCAATAACAGCAAATGAAATTGAAGCAGTAATCAAAAAACTCTCATCACACAAAAGCCCTGGACCAGATGGTTTCACAGGAGAATTCTACAAAGCTTTTAAGGAAGAGCTAACCCCTATTCTTCACAGACTATTCCAAAAAATCCAAAATGATGGGAAACTCCTCAGCTCTTTTTATGAAGCCAGCATCACCCTAATTCCAAAACCAGATAGAGACAAAACAAAGAAAGAAAACTTTAGGCCAATATCGCTGATGAACATAGATGCTAAAATCTGCAAGAAAATATTGGCAAATCGCATCCAACAATACATCAAAAAATCATACACCACCACCAAGTGCGATTCACCCCAGGAATGCAAGGATAGTTCAATATCCGCAAATCAGTAAATGTAATACATACACCACATAAACAAAAGCAAAGACAAAAACCACATGGTCATATCAATAGATGTGGGAAAAGCTTTTGATGAGATACAACACCCATTTATGATAAAGGTACTCAGCAAAGTGGGAATAGAGGGAGCATTCCTCAATATAATAAAGGTCATATATGAAAGACCTACAGTCAACATCATACTCAATGGGCAAAAACTAAAAGCTTTTCCACTAAGATCAGGAACAAGACAAGGTTGTCCACTATCACCACTTCTATTCAATATAGTATTGGAAGTTTTAGCCTCAGCAATTAGGCAAGAAAAGGAAATAAAAGGCATCCAAATCAGAAAGGAGGAAACAAAACTGTCATCTGTTTGCAGATGACATGATAGTGTACATGGAAAATGCTATAGACTCTACAAAAAAACTGCTCGAACTAATAAATCAATTTGGCAAAACAGCGGGATACAAAGTCAATATCCAGAAATCAAAGGCATTTTTGTATACTAACAATGAATCATCAGAAGCAGAAATCAAGAAAAAAAATCCCCTTCGATATATCAAGAACAAAATTAAAATATCTGGGAATAAATCTATCCAAGGAGATAAAAGACCTGTATGCAGAAAACTACACAACACTGAAGAAAGAAATCAAGGAAGACACAAAGAAATGGAAACATATACCGTGTTCATGGATTGGAAGAATTAACATCATCAACATGTCCATACTACCCAAAGCAATTTACAAATTCAATGCAATACCTAATAAAGTATCAATGGCATATTTCACAGACATAGAACAAACACTTCAAATATTTATATGCAACCATAAAAGACCCCGAAGAGCAGCTGCAATGTAAGAAAGAAGAACAAAGTATGAGGGATCCCAATACCTGATATTAAACTGTATTACAAGGCTACTGTATTCAAAACCGCCTGGTACTGGCATAAAAACAGGCACATAGACCAATGGAACAGAATAGAGAACCCAGAAATAAACCCAAGTCTCTACAGTCGATTAATATTCGACAAAGGGGGCAGTAACATAAAATGGGGTAAAGATAGCCTCTTCAACAAATAGTGTTGGGAGAACTGGACAGCTACATGCAAAAAAATGAAACTCGAGCACCAACTTACATCACACACCAAAATAAATTCAAGGTGGATCAAAGATTTTAATATAAGCCGTGACACCATTAAAGTCCTAGAGGAGGACATTGGCAGGAAAATATCAGATATTTCGCACAGCAACATTTTTACTGATATGTCCCCTAGAGCAAGGTATATAAAGGAAAGAATAAACAAATGGGATCTCATCAAAATAAAAAGCTTCTTTGCAGCTAAAGAAAACAGCATTAAAATAAAAAGACAACCAACTCTATGGGAAAACATATTTGCCAATGATACCTCAGACAAAGGTTTAATCTCCAAAATATACAAAGAACTCACACGACTTCTCTCTAAGAAGACAACTAACCCAATTAAGAAATGGGGAAAGGACTTGAACAGACACTTCTGAAAGGAGGACATACAGAGGATCCAGAGACACATGAAGAGATGCTCAATATCGCTTGCTATCAGAGAGATGCAAATTAAAACCACAATGAGATGTCACTTTACACTGGTGAAAATGGCTATCATAAACAAAGTGATAAACAACAAATGTTGGAGAGGGTGTGGGGAAAAGGGGACTGTGGTCCACTGTTGGTGGGATTGCAGACTGGTACAACCATTATGAAAAACAGTATGGAATTTTCTCAGAAAACTAAAATCATACCTGCCTTTTGACCCAGCAATTCCACTGCTAGGATTGTATCCTAAGAACCCTAAAACAGCAATCCCAAAGAACATATGCACCCCAATGTTCATAGCAGCAAAATTTATAATAGCCAAGAGTTGGAAGCAACCTAGGTGCCCATTAGTAAATGAATGGATCAAAAAACTATGGTACATATACACAATGGAATTTTATGCTGCAGAAGGAAAGAAGGAGCTCCTACCTTTTGCAACATCATGGATGGAACTGGAAAGCATTATGCTTAGTGAAATAAGCCAGGTGTTGAAGGACAAATACCATATGATCTCACCTTTAACAGGAAGCTAAACAACAAAACAAACAAGCAAGCAAAATATAACCAAACACACTGAAATAGAGAACAGGCTGACAGTGACCAGAGGGGAGAGGGGAGAGAATTTCACGGGAAATAGAGAAGGGATTTAGAGGAACATATATAAAGGATACATGGACAACAACTGAGAAGGGTGGAAATGGGACGAAGGTGGGATGGTATGGGAGTAATAGACATAAAACTGTACTTGAAAAATAATTAAATTAAAAAAAATTGGAAAAAAAGAGAAATCTTACCAACTCCAACAACATGGATGAGGGTAATGGGAAGTGAAATAAGTCAGACAGAGAAAGACAAATACCATATAATTTTATTTATATGTGGAATCTAAAAAAGAAAATAAACAAAACAGAAATACTCATGGATACAGAGATCAGAGTGAATGCTGCCAGGGTGGACAGGGGATTAGGAATCTGGGTGAAAAAAGGAAAGGGGTTTATAGGTACACACGGGTAGTTACAAAACAGTCATGGGGATGTAAAATACAGCATAGAAACGTAAAGTCAACATTGATGCCAGATGGGTACTAGACTTGGGGGGAGAATCACTTTGTAAGTTATATAACGTCTAATCACTAAGCTGTACACCTGAAACTAACATAATACTGAATGTCAACTATAACTTAAAAATTAAATTAAAAAAACAATTAGAAAACAAAAAAATAAACGAAAAGGAGAAATCAGGTTCCAAACCATGAAGATTTTTACACTTGTTCCACTGGGAGAAGAAAACCACTCACATATACAGCTTTCCTAGGCTATTCCTTCCTCCATCCAAATCTTCTGAGGTTTCTCAGGACAACCAGGTTTCTTTATCATACCCTATTTTTAAAAATTTAGATGAAAACAAAACAAAAAAACAACACTCAGGTTTGGCTGGCCCCACACTAGAGTTTGTTCTGTCTGAGCGCCTTCTTCTTGGGGAGGTAACACTCTGCAGAGTAGCATTCTGGTGCTGTGTTCCCTATAGTAACCACAGTGCCCTTCAGCACTGCTAGGTACTGGTTGAGAACAAACACAGCCATCATAGCAAGAGGTTCCATACTCCCCCAGAAATAGTGTTTTGCAAAACTGCTTTATCAGAAGAATCACCAGGATCCTTACTAAAAAATAAGTTCTTAGGCCCCCAAACATTGCTGTTAGAAGTATAATATGGTATGGCTACTTTGCACAATAGTCTAGCACTTCCCCCAATTCCACATGATCTATACATTCTACAATATGAATGAACCTGTAGTTATTATGCTCAATGAAAAGAGTCGGGCATAAAGACCTATACTGTAAGATTCCACTTATAATAATTATCCAGAATAGGCAAATCCATAAAAACAAAAGGAGATTAGGGGTTAACTGAGACAGGCAATGTTCTGAAGCATATTTTTATTTCTATCATCAGAAGACTTGCCTATTAGAAGGTATGAGGTTTAATACCTTCTGGAGTTAGTGTTGATGCCCATGCAATTCTGAATATAATAAAAGCCACTGGCTGCAATCTTCAAAAGATACTAATCATATCTTAATCAAGCTATTTTATAATTTTTATACACACATGCACACATTATGGCCTATCCACAAAGTATCCAGCCATGTAATGAAAAATAGAGACATTTATTAAAGAGAATACAAGATACACTGCACATAGGAAAATGATGCCTCAGTCCTCTTGGAAGTGGGTATCTTGGGACCTCACACAGTTCTCCCAATTGCCATCAGCTGCCCCATGGTATTTTCCTGAATCTCACTGATGATCTGAAATCTCTTGCATTTCAAAGGTAATCTTGCAATTCAAAGGAAAAGTCAGAAGTCAAAGGTCATCAAATCTGGGCTGTAACAGGGCTGAGTAACCTGGGTGATTTGATGTTTCACCAAAATACTCTGCAGGAGATGTGATGCATGAGCAGGCATGTTGTTGTGATAAAGCTGTCAATCACCCATTGCCCATAGCTGCAGCCTTCTGAATCATCTGAACAGTTTCCAGGGAGGTATGTTCAAGCTTAATGCAAAATTTGATACAGATTCATTGCTCTACTTGCTCAGTCATTTTCAGTGCGACAGTCACACAGTACACTGCTCACTCAATATTGTCTACCATCCCCTCTGACTAGTACAGTAAAGTCATTACTGTCATGCATGTGCATTCCAGTCTACTGTCCTTGGCTGCCAGGTTATATCTACATAGTGGAAATTGTTCTCATTATGTTAACAATGGCTATTGACTTTTTCCTGACAGATCTTTTGTGTGTGTGTGCGCATGTATCTGGATAGATATATTATTCCCAGACCCCATCTTAAATGTATTGAATCAGACCACCCAAGATAGAAACTTAGAAACATAACTTAAAAAATAAAGTAACATGTCTTCTCACTCCTGCCCCCGCCATCCAGTTTCCCTTCCCAGAGGCAAAGAATACTACCTGTAGCTTGGGTGTGCTAAGACTACAGAAGCAAACACATTTTCCCTTTACCTTTCCTTCTTTCTTTTTATAGAGTTAACTAATAGACACAATTTTGCCACTTCCCTCTCCCCTACTTAATATATCTTAGTGATTATTCAATTTCTGTATATAAAGTACATTTTTCTTTTTTATTCCTACAAAGTGGAATCTGATCCATTTGTTTTTCCTTCCAAATATTTATAGTAAAAGATGTGAAATTTAACATCTTAACCATTTAGTCTATTTCTTTTTAAAACAACGTTCTCTAGTGAATTTTATAATTCACAGGTTTAAAAATAATTGTTCTAAATCCTTTAGATAAATGCTAAATGTGACTTTCCAACAGTGAATGGTGTACTCTGAAAGATTTAACCTGGAAACATTCAGCCAGAAGCAAACAGAAGTAAGTGGTCAGCAACAGGGCAGGCTGGCTCATCATTTCACCTACACAGTGAGGAGGAGCCAGTGACACTGGTTAGATAGTTATCACAGAACTTTTAATCATTTCCCATCTTAGATCTCACGCTCTCCTGCTTTCCAGCCTGCAGAGCTTCAAAGGGTCTGCAGAACACCAAAGGAACATGATATTCCAAAAACCTCTGCGAGGACATGATGAAATCAAATACACCCCAAACACAAAGCTACTAAAATTACTGAAGGGTCACTAAAATGTATGTCACTAGAAAACCCTGGGGGAAGGTGGGATGTGCCTAAAAACTGTTAAAAAAAGGACTCAATTCAAGCTACTGGATAAACTGTACCTGAATTACCCATGCTACCCAGTTACCAGAAATAACTGAGACAATGGCTCCCTTTGGATGAAGGCATCTTTACATTAACTGTAAGCTTAGAGAAAAACTGAAAACAATCCAATAATGAGGAACTAAAGAAACTTTTGCACTGACATAGTAGAAATGATGTAACTAAAAAAGAGAACAAGGTACAGTCATGTGCCCATAATGATGTTTCAGTCAATCATGAACCATATATGTGATGGTGGTCCTACAAGATTATAAGGGAGCTGAAAAACTCCTATCTCCTAGTGACATTCCAGCCATTGTAACATGGTAGTGCAATACATTACAACTATGTGTAACATGCTGCACAGACTTGCAGACCACGAGTACCAGGCTGTACTACATAGTCGATTGTAAGTGCACTCACACTCTATGACATTTGTAAAATGACAAAACCACCTAATAATGCCTTTCTCAGGATGTACCTACATTGTTAAGTGACATATGACTAGAAATCTATATGTTTTATTGTATAAAAATGTCTGTGATAGATAACATGAATATTTGTATAGCTGTATAGAGCATGATCCTATCTTCACAAGAAAAATAGTACATATGCTTATGTGGCTACATGAAGCATGAGGCAAGATAATGCCAAATTATTGGTATGATATAGGAATGAGTGGTGGCTGAAGGTAAGGGGAGCCAGGATCTTCCATTCAATGCTAGGTTACTGTTTTAGAATTTTAATTTAAATTTCCAAAAATAATTTTCTTTACCATACAAAAAGCAATACAAGTTTGTTGTGAAATATTTAATCACAGAAATGCAGAAAGTGAGACAGGAGGGTAGATAGGTGGATGGTCTGAGGGAATTTGAGAAGACTCCCCTTTCTTCTCTACCAGATCAGGGCAACTGGGGATGGGTGTGGGTAAGGTCTACATACTGTGGTAGATTCACACATTCCTGCTGTTCTAAATAATGGCTATCCTCCGTGTTTGTGTAAGGCAAGGCACTAAGATGAGGGTAGCATACACCCTCCGGGGCCTGTGGTGCTGCTTTGCACCCTATAGCCAATGATGCCAGGAAGATTCCTTTCTGATCAGCCTCTCCATGAAATGAGCCATACTTAGTGTTCAAGGTCTCTAGGCACCTCCACTTGCATGGATTCTTCTCAAACGAATTCTTTTTAAAAGGTTTCACCCTGTGCTCACAGGCCTTTTCCAACTCCTGGACATGAATGAATGGGAGGGGAGGAAGTCCCAGATTTACTGATCAGAAAAAAAAGCAAACTGAAAAATGTTGGGAACCACTCTGCCTGGTTTCAGGAGTTGTAACTGCCCCCCATGGCTAAGGCTGAGTGAGCGACCTCAAATTTGAGCCACAAGGAGACAAAGCTTATCTCTGGAAGCAGTGCTGCTTCTGCTTCTTCCCCTGCCCCCAACACTTGCTTGGTTAGTCAGAGATGGGTAAGACCCCTCAGAGGAGGGGCAACCTAAGCCAGACACGATCACTTGGGAGGCCCTCAAGGAAGGACTCGGGGGGCTGCAGCAAAGAGGGAGTGATGGACCCTCACCCCCCCCCCCCCACTAATCTGACATAGTCCAAGTCCCCATTTCTGTCTGGGAGAAGTGCTTCCTGGCTCTAGTCCATTTAAGCCTAAAAACCTATGATGGGGAAGGTGGTGCAGCCCCTTGCCGGCTAGGGCAGGATCCAGGGTGATCGGGCATAAGAAACAGTTCCTAAAGTCCTGTGAAGCCTGCTTTGCTAAGAGTGCTTTTATTCATATGATAAGGGTCCAAGCAAGAAATGAATATGTCTCCCAAAGTTTTTGCAACCCCCTTACCTGACAGACACTGACTCAGACTAAGTCCTCGGATTTCTTTGAAATGTTATCTACTGTTTGATCCTTGCCACTTGACATTGATTGATGAGCTTTACCTGTATTCCTGTGTATTACAACCCAATAAAAGCCACTGAGGAAGGGGCTCTTGGACTTTCTCTTCTGAGAGACTGACCACCTCTCCTCCCCAAGAATATCATGTCTTGGTAGTTTCACTTTCATCCATGGCAGACAGGGGGACTTTGCGGGCAAAGTTGCCCCCACAGAAAAACATTGTAGAAGATACAGGCTTCCACAATTCACCCCCCTGAAGTGTCCCACTGCTGACTGCTTTGTATATGGGGGCTCTGCACACAACAATCTTAACAAAGGATTCCATGTTCTAAGAGACTAAAAAAACAGTAAGCTGGCCAACTGTTGGAAAGGTTCAAAAATGCCCTGAATTAAGATGAAGGTTTCTCATTGTCTGCAAGAGCAAAAAGCCAAAAAGTGCAAATAGTTTTCAATAGGAATTTGGGAGGAACGGAGATGTGTGGTGTTGGGGAAATAATTTACAACTCTTGCTAACAAGATAAAAGAAAGACCAAGAACACTGAACAGCTGACACAAAGAATGAGATGGATCTGTAGGGATGGACATGAATGAATGGGGTCGGGGGGGAAGTCCCAGATTTACGGCTCAGTAAAAAAAGCAAACTGAAAAACACTGTAGAAGACACAAGCTCATTTTAGTGGGGGCAGGAGGGAGCAAACTGTGTGTATACACAAGGATACAGATAGGGAGGGCAGGAAGGCAGAAGAGAAAGGCACAGAGCATTATGACAATGAATGAATATTTTTAATAGATAAAAGAAAAAATAAAGAAAAATATGTAACTGTGAACAGTGGAGATTTTTGGAAAGGAGGAGACAGTGCAGATTACTTTTACTTGGGTTTTTTTTTGAAGTTCTGTATTATTATATTATTGGAATTTTTCAAATGAGTGCTCTCTTTTTATAATAAAAATCATTAAAATGTAACATAACTATTTTTCAATAGGATACAGGACCCTCCATACATAATAAACTCAGAGTTAACTGCAGCCTATGAAAATAATTTCATCTTCTCATATCCTTGGTATCGTTGATATGAAATTTGACTCAGTACATAAATCACAAGAGAGAGTCAAGAAGTAATAATTCAGACTGCCTTCATAAACAGTGTTTTGTTTTGGCAACAGGTCAGTGCTAATGGAAATCTTTACTACTTGTCAGTCATAAACTCCCAGGGCTAAACAAGACTCACAAAGTAATTCACTCCACTCCTAGACAGACCTTCAGCTATCAAATGTCCCCCCTGGCAACTAAAATGGACAGCTCCCAAGCCAAGAATTCTATGACAGGAAATATCATAATTTCTTAAAACCAAATAACACAAAAGGTTGAAGGACTCTCCTCATCCCTTAAAGATAAAGCGGTTCTGGCTTCAAGAATTATTTACTTCTCTCAAATTCTATCAACTCCATTGCTAACCACCTTTACCAGCCTTCCACTTTTTCCATTTCTGGGTAAATTTATGTTTGGAATGACCACAGCAATATAATGGAAAATACAGTCATACCTCAGTACTCATTGACTTCAGAACTTGTCAAACCTTGTACTCATCGAACTTTGATGAGGAAAAAATGTTTTAGCACTCAGTACTTGCTCAGGCCTCCTGCATTTGCTAGTACTTGTATGAGTCACGCCACTGCCCACAAGAGAAAATGCTGCATCATTCTGTACTCCTCAGTTTCAGCCTTCATCACATGTTCCAGAACAAATTAACGAGTACTGAAGTACTACATAAAATACAAAATCTAGAAATAGTCTATTGAACCAGACTTAGTTATAGACTACTAGGAGTGTCCAAGTAGTCTCTGGGCCACAGATGCCATTTTGGCATCTCTGGGCCACACTGCAAGAAGAAGAGTCGCCCTGGGTCACACATTAAATACACAAACACTAATGAAAACTGATGAGCAACAAAAAGATTTTAAGTAAATTTACAATTTTGTCTTGGGCCGTATTCATAGCCATCCTGGACTGCATGTGGACTATGGGCCACAGGTTGGACACCCTATATCCCCCAACGCAAAAAAAAAAAAAAACCCAACAAACCAAACATGTTAAAATAGTAATCCTCAAGGTGGTACTAGGATGTGGGGCCTTTGGGGATGAATAGATCATGAGGGTGGAGCCCTCATGATCAGTAGTACAGTCTTTATAAAAGGGACCTAGAGAGACTTCTGGCCAAGATGGAGGTATAGGAAGACACACTGTGCCTCCTTGCACAACCAAAAGAAGGACAACAACAAATTTAAAAATAAAAAACAACCAGAACTGATAAAATTGAACTGTATGGAAGACTGACAACCAAGGAGTTAAAGAAGAAACATTCATCCAGACTGGTAGGAGGGGCGGAGACAGGTGGCCAGATAGGGAGGACTCATGGCAAGGCAGTGGTTGGAGGACCACGGTGGGCAAGCCAGTGGCTGGTGCACCAGATGAGGTGGTGGCTTGCAGACTTGGCCATCTCACATTCGTGTGCTGATAAACCAGGAGCAACAAGTAGGGAGCAAGACAGACTGCACAACCCAGGTTTCCATTACAGGGAAATAAAGCCTCAAAGCTTCTTACTGAAAATACCTGTAGGAGTTTAAGCTGCAGCAGGAGAAACTCCCAGCCTCACAAGAGAGTTCGTTGGAGAGATCCACAGGTTCTTACAACATATACAAACCCACCCACCAAGAATCAGCACCAGAAAGGCCCAATTTGATTGTGGGTAGCTGGGGAGTTGACTGAAAACCTGCAGAGAGCACAGCAAGTGGCACTGTCCCTGTAGGAGTCCTCCTGACACGGGTTGTCCTGCCCTGGCGAACTCCTAAGGCTCCGCCCTTTACTATGTAACAGCTGCTCCAAGACAAAAATGGCCCAAATGAAGTAAAGTTCAAAGCTCCAGAAAAAATACAACTAATTGATGAAGAGACAGCTAATCTGTCATCAGATGGACACTTCAAAACACTGGTTATTAGGATGCTCCAGGAACTCACTGGGTACTTCAACAGCATAAAAAAGACCCAGGTAACAATGAATCAACAGGGAACCAACAGTGATAGGAATGAAATGAAGACTCAAATAAATGGTTTGGAGTAGAATGAAGAAATAAACATTCAACCAGAACAGAAAGAAGAAACAAGAATTCAAAAAAATGAGGAGAGGCTTAGGAACCTCCAGGACATCTTTAAATGTTCCAACATCTGAATCATAGAGGTGTCAGAAGGAGAAGAGGAAGATGAAGAATTTGAAAACATAATGAAAGAGAACTTTCCCAGTCTGGCAAAGGAAATAGACTTCCAGGAAATCCAGGAAGCTTCAAGATTCCCAAAGAAGTTGGAACCAAGGAGGAATACACCAAGACACATCATAATTACATTAACCAAGCTTAAAATGAGGGAGAGAATCTTAAAAGCAGCAAGAAAAAAGGAGACAGTTACCTACAAAGGAGTGCTCATAAGACTATCAGCTGATTTCTCAAAAGAAACCTTGCAGGCAAGAAGGGGCTGGAAAGAAGTATTCAAAATCTTGAAAGCCAAGGGCCTACACCCAAGATTCCTATATCCAGCAAAGCTATCATTAGAACGGAAGGGCAGATAAAGTGTTTCCCAGATAAGTTCAAGTTAAAGGAGTTCTTTATCATGCAACCCTTATTATAGGAAATGTTAAAGGGACTTACCTAAGAAAAAGAAGATCAAAAATATGAACAATAAAATGACAACAAACTCACAGCTATTAACATCCAAACATGAAACAAAAAAACAAACTGCGCAAACAACTAGAACAGGAAGAGAATCACAGAAATGAAAATCACATGGAGGACTGTCAACAGAGAGTGGGGAGGAGGAAAGAGGGGAAAAGGTACAGAGAATAAGTAGCATAAATGGTAGGTAGAAAACACAGGGGGAAGTTAAGAATACTATAGGAAATGTAGAAGCCAAAGAACTTACATGTTTGACCCATGGACATGAACTAAAGGTGGGGAATGCGGGTGGGAGGGGGTGTGCAGAGTGAAGGTGAATAAAGGGGGCGAATGGGACAACTGTAATATCATAATCAATAAAAATATTTTTTTAAAAAGGGACCTAGAGACCTTCTCCCACGTGAGGACACAGCTGTCTATGAACTGGGAAGTCCTCAGCAGACACCAAATCTGCCAATAGCTCGATCTTGGACTTCTGAACTCCAGAACTGTGAGCAACAAATGTCTGTTGGTCAAACTACCCAGTCTGTAGTGTTTTTGTTATAACAGCCTGAATTGATTGAAGCAGTCTTCAATGAAAATACACTATTACCAAGTGATAGGGATTCTTTTGGGTAAAGCCTCATTGTCCAAATGGCCAAGTTATTATCCACAGACAAGTTATCCATAGTGATCCAATACTATTTATTACTAAACTGTATTTTTGTAATAGAACTTTTTACCGTAGCAGTTAAGCTTGAGCATTTTAGAGCCACTATTTTGATAATATATAGAAAAAGCTTGCTTTAAAGAAATATGAATGCCTAGGGACAATTAAATACCTTATTCATTAATGTCTGTTATCAATGACAGCTTAATCTAACCTTGATTTTGTCACCTGGTTTTGCAGAATGCCCTTTAAATTCCTGAGCATCAATACTTAATGTGAAAAGTCCACAGAGCATACAAAGGAGCTCCCTGTTTCAGTGGTGTGTACACAGAAGACACCTGGATGCCTTCTCTCTTTTATCTCTGAATGGTCCAGGGCAGCACAACAGGTAACAGCTATTCACAACTCTCCTTGAGTAATTCTTAGGATAAGCAAATCCCAGGGTGGAGGGTGGGGGAAGAGCCTTTGTTTTGCTTTTTCCTAAAAACAAACCAAAACATGAAACCCAATAGGCTATCTGGTCATAGCAAACTTGCCACTCTGAACTCATCAAGCTAGCATCTGCAGCTTGCACTCCATTTCAGATTTGTAGGTGACACCAAACTCAGGCACTACCACAGGGATCAGCTATTCCTGAACTTTTAAGAGGAAACCAATTTATAAGACTTAAAATTTCTAACATCCAAACTAATTAGTTAATCTAATCATTCTGCACATCAGGTTTTTGGTGGCAGCTCTTAATTTTTTACTTTGTTTCATGGTAGGCAGGTACTTTGCTAAGTTCCACATTTACCAACAAATAATGAGGGCAGATGCCTGCTCTTGTGGGATTTGAGGCCCCAATGGGTACAAGGTGTCAAGGCAATAAGTAAACAAACACACAATAAGAAAACATCAGGTTGTGATAACCATGAGACCAGCACAGATACTGATTCCCATCTCCTGCCTGGTCATGAAAAAAATGCAAGTATCTGCAGGAAGATCATTCTAGAAAGAGGGAACAGCAGGAACAGCAAGTGCAAAGCCTCTGAATCAAAAGGCTGCTTAGTATGTTCAAAGAACAAAAAATAGCTGGTGTGGCTGAATGAAGAGTGGTATGAGATGAGGACAGAAAGCAGGCAGGTACCAGATGTCATGAGGACTTACAGGCAAGGTGTTTAGTTTAATTCCAAATGCACATTAGAGTACCTAGGAGTCAAAACCAAAACTAAGCAGAGTTTGAAATGCTTCTTGGATAGCAATTATGTTGTTTTTTAAAATTTATTGATTGATTTTAGAGAGAGGAAGGAAGAGGGAAAGGGAGGGAGGGAGGAGGAGCGAGAGAGGGAAGGGGAGAGAGTGAGAGAAATACTGATTTGTTGTTCTACTTATTTATGCATTCACTGGCTGATTCTTGTATTCCTGACAGGAGATTGAATCCACAGCCTTGGCGCATTGAGAAGCTGCTCTAATCAACTGAGCTACCTGGCCAGGGCCAGTAATCAGGTTTGAAGACTTTGGTGCTCAGAGCTGCCCCACATGAATCAGGATACAAGTGCAGGTACCAGAACTCCTATGCTAAGGACTCAAGAATGGGGAGGACCACTCTCCAGCCAACCCAGAGTGCCCAACCAAA
The DNA here is from genome assembly GCF_014824575.4 of Sturnira hondurensis. Classification (NCBI taxonomy): domain Eukaryota; kingdom Metazoa; phylum Chordata; class Mammalia; order Chiroptera; family Phyllostomidae; genus Sturnira; species Sturnira hondurensis. Next base: position 433,354 of record NW_028082003.1, read on the forward strand.
CTAATGGCAGTAAGTAGTGAGTTGCCAACCCTGGCATAAACTGTAACCTCAGGTGGGAGATGATGGGGGGAGACAACCACTGAAAGCATCAGTCCATCTCATACAATTCTAGAGAAACTCCCAAAGTATTCAATTAAACTTTCTTTTTTAAAAAATATTTTCTTATTGTTGTTCAAGTACAGTTGTCTCCGTTTCCCAACCACCATTCCCCACCACTTCCCACCCTTGATTCTAACCCTTTGGTTTTGTACATGTGTCCTTGATACACGTTCCTGAAAACTCTCTCTCCTTCCCTGCCCCCCCATTATCCCCTCCCACCTCCCCTCTGGTTACTGTCTGCTTGTTCTTAATTTCAATGTCTCTGGTTATATTTTGCCTACTTATTTGTTTTAGGTTCCACTTATAGGTGAGAGCATATGGTATTTGTCTTTCACCACTTGGCTTATTTCACTTAGCATGACATTCTCCAGATCCATCCATGCTGTCGCAAAGGGTAGGAGCTCCTTCTTTCTTTCTGAAGCTTTCTGATTGTTTTCACTGCACGTACTTTCAGAGTGGTGAAAGGACATGGCCTTAGGTCAGATAAGGGGCTGAGTGCTGGCTCCTAAGCCATACCCTCCTCAGTTTTCATACCTGAGAAATGGGGCACCAACAATAGGACTGGCTTTGTGTGGCTGTCAAGAAGACAATGAGACAAATGTGCAAAGGGCTCACCATGTAATAAATGCTCTATAAATGACACCAGGATTTCTTTAAGTCTTTGTGTCTTTCTTTAAGCCTGCTGGATAGGTACTAGTTGCTGGCCTATACTGTCCCAGGTAACAACAGCATCCTGTACCAAACACTGCTACCCTCCACCTCAGGACATTCTCTTTGCTCAAGTGATGAGCAGTCCCAAATGCCAAGAAGTTGATGGTCCAGAGGCAGCCCTTGGTCAGTAACAGATGGAGTAGGGAAAGGGTAAATAACCTGTCTTCCCCACCTCTCAGATGAGGTAACACTGTAGCCATTAGACACTCCCTCCCAGAGGCCCCCAGTGAAAATGGACCTCAGTTGCTCCCAGCAGTAAGTTGACCAGTAGTGTCCCCTTTGCTGGCTTCCTTTCCTTCCTCCACTCACCTCCCCACCACTCTACTAATACTGACGGGGATCACCTCCCAAATAAATCATTTATACCTAGCACAGAAATGGGTCTTGAGCAGAATTTTAATCCATAACAGCAAGCTGTAGACAGTATTCATTCTATACTCACTAGATTATACCTGTTGTATTTCTGGGGTTTCAAATATAGAAACATCATCAACAATAAACATGAATTTGCTGTGATAAAGCAGTCCTAACATCTAAAATTCTCTAGGTATGCTTAGCCATGGATGTCTGAGCTGCCTGGGTTGGCCTGCGTGAGACAGATTTAAGATGGTTCTTCTATAAAAATAGCCACACTTTGTAATCTGACTCTAAATGTGTATATATCCAATATGCTTCCTACTAAAGAAACAGATTTAAAACTCATCATTTATTGATAACCCTTTTTATTCATCCTATATATACATCCACTTTCACCCTACATATACCCCACATACTCTGTGCCAAGTCAGCTTTCCTAAGCAGCCATAGATGCCTGAGAGGAGGGGCTGACGGGCTTACCTTGGGAGAGGCACTGATTGGCCAAGGCCACCTGACCAGAATGCAGGTAGAGGTTGAGGCGTGTGAAGATGCCCACCAGCGATGGGATGGTGATGAAGCAATAAGCAACACAGGCCTGGGGAGAGGGGAGAATCATAGGAGGTCACCTGGCAAGGCCATCACTGCAGATTAGGACTACTGTTTTCATCTAACATCTATTTTCAAGCAAAACCACTAAAAATAATTTCCCCATTCCAAGCCCCAATTCCCCCCTCTTTCCTCTGCTGTATCAGTCTCTTTGGGAGGAGAAAGAGACCGATACAGGAAAGTAAGGAAAGTAATGGTGTATGAAAAATAAATCCTTAACTATCATTGAAGGAAGTAAATAGGTAACATCTAATAATGATTAAGTTAAAAAGAAGCTGTTTAAACCAATTACTTTTAAAAATGGAGGTAATGAGAAGAAGTTCCCACAAAGAGTTTGAGGAAGTTGACTAAATAGAAAGGATGAGATAAAAAGGGCAGGGCTGGGATGTTTATATTTTATTGTTATCTTTTGCATAGAATTTCATTTTTGAAAACATGGATTGTGTTGCTTTGATAAGATTTTGAGCAGTATACTCAAGAAGCTTCAATTTTATTTCAAAAATTGGGAATTGATCAACAGGGAAAAAAGGTATTAGACCAGCCAGATACAGGTACAACTATAGAGATAATTGAGCTGGAACACAAAACCCAAATCCATCCCTCAATCACCTTACAATAATTTGCATCCAAATTCAGGCTCCTCTGATCATTTCTTTTGGAAACATTAAGAAAACTGGTCACTCCATTGATATGCAAGGGAAAATTAATCTTATAAATCAAAGAGCCCATTATAGTTCAAAGTCTGTGAATCTTATCTCTAGAACATACCCGGACAAAGGCAGCCGTTTTTCTGGAGTGATTCCCCTTCATTAATTTTCTTGTTTCCATTGCTAACCGGTTCACACTCTATATTTGTTAATAAGTAAAACAGAAATGGTAATGTCGTATGTACTCCATAGAGATTTGAACATGAATTACATACACTTCAATGAGAACCAGCTAAGCAGGACCAAGACTGGTTAGCATCAAACCCTGAAAAGCCAAAGGGGTCATCAGGCCTGATTCAATCTGAGCTATAGCAAACATCTCCAAGAGCACAGACTGAAAGGCACTTACTGAGTTAGTCATACCTATGCACTGGCATTATAAAGGACCATTTTCTGGTTTAATGAACAGCTAGGGTTCACTTACTCCATTTTTAGAAACTCCATACAGTAAACTTAAGATCTTAAATATCTTAAGAGAAACCTCCAAATCTGAGAGTAAACCAGCCAGTTCAGCTATGAAATACTAACAATAACCATAAGAAAGGTAATAATAACAGCCACATCATCATACCAGGGGCTGTTCAAAGAACTGTACATTCATTACCTCTTTTAGTCCTATGAGGTAAGTACAGTTACCTCTCCTGTCTTAGGTCTTAAGTTTATTAATGCTCCATAGCTTGATAACCAGCAAACAAATATATAAAAAAAAGTTACTTTGATAAAAAGCAAGTGCTGTGCAAAAATCAATGTGGACCAGAAAATAAGGGTAGTAGAGTCCAACCTGACTCCAAGGTTTGAGTTGTGCAGTGTCCAAACAGGTGCCCCCAAATTATGGTCATTTAAGAATAAGACACACACACACATAAAGAATATATAAGAATGCAATATGTGTGTGTGCATATTTTGTCCTGCCTGGTGTAGCTCAGTGGATTGAGTGTGGGCTTGCAAGCCCTAAAGGTTGCTGGTTCAGTTCCCAGTCAGGGCACATGCCTGAATTGTGGGCCAAGTCCCTCACGAGGGAGTGAGCAAGAGGCAACCACACATTGACTTTTCTCTCCCTTTTTTTCTCCTTTCTTTCCCTCATCTCTAAAAATAAATAAAAAAATATTTTTAAAAACATAATTTTCTTTCAGTTTATGTATATTGTTTTAAAGGGCTATCAAGTTGTTAGAGCATAGATATTTAAGTTGCTTGAGATTAACTTCTTAATAAACCGAGATGTTGTTTATTTTTTTTAACATGGGGATACCATAAAAAGTTACTAAAAGGGGCCACCATCCAAGGAAGCTGTAACTCTGGTTAGGCAACAAGACACCTGAGGTTAGTACTTCTATAAACTAAGTAATCAGTGCTCCTCACAAATTCTGTGCTGTTGGTATGCAGGAATAAGAATAAACAAATTTCAGAGAAAAAGAGGTCAATGAAAATCATTCAAAGACTTCAGCAAAGCTATAGATTTTACTGACCTTTGAGAAAAAAAACTTTCATACATCAGGAACAGAACAACATGGGGCTAGAAAAATCCCAGATTAAAACTGATGCCTGGCATATAAATGACAAATATTTACTGAAAGGACAAATTAGTGAATGAAAAGCCTTACGTGAATCAATTGTACAAGAACAGGTTCCAGATTGCAAAACATCGACCTGGCCTCAACATAAAAACTTAGCTGTTGTTCAAAATCACGACCAAAGGAAACCTAGAATCAAGGAGAGAGATGCCAACAATGTTATTCTCTAGCCAACTGTGAGCACACAATTGAAAAAGTTTTTCTTGAACTCTGTGGGGTCAGGAAGGTACTGCGATGACAATTCACCAAAGATTCCCCAGATATGGACGAGTGGAAAGGGTATGCAAGCACATACACACATATGCTCACTGGAATATACTTTAAGGAGACTTTACAATACCTCATTCAGTATAGTGCTGAAATATTACTATTGTCACCTCACTGTTATGACATGGGCACTGCAGTAAAACATGAAAAGACCAAAGGGTTAGCCATGTAAGGCAGAACCCCCCCCCCAAAAAAAAACCCCAGAATTTTCTTCTGGAGGGCAGGCCCCTTGCAGTACAGGGTTCTCCTGCTGGGTAAGTGTTCTAGGGGCCCATCTATATTAGTNAGCCATGTAAGGCAGAACCCCCCCCCCCCAAAAAAAAACCCAGAATTTTCTTCTGGAGGGCAGGCCCCTTGCAGTACAGGGTTCTCCTGCTGGGTAAGTGTTCTAGGGGCCCATCTATATTAGTGTACCAGCTGGTGGTGTTATGAGGGGCTGTGTTTGATATCAGTGAATTTTTTGAAGACTCTGTCAACATGTTTGCTCACTTCATGATGGGTAATTTATGAATATGCCTGTTCACACTGCACTGAGTGAGTGTTCAGCAGTTTTTGACCAGAAATAGCATGACCCCCAAGTCCCATACTCCCTATATACACCCAATCTCGACCCGAACAACTCTTGTTTGTTTCCCTAGATGAAAAAAAAAGTCCTCAAAGGGAAATGTTTTGTAGTAGTGGAAGAGGTGAAACAAAAAAACTGCAGAATCACTAAAAGGCATCAAAATCAACAACTTCAAAAAATGTTTTGAGCTTTGAAAGTCTCAATAAGTGTATTGCATCAAGTGGAGAGTACTTTGAAGTTGACTGAACTTTAAACATGTAAAAATAAATACACAATTTTTAATAAATAAGTTCCATTTAGGGGGGGTCCTCCCTCATAAAACAGAACCTCAAAATATGAATAGAATTTCCCAGGCTAGAAGGAGATCACTGGGAAGGAAATGATGGAATTTTGTCAGCCATGGCCTTTTCACAGAACATAAATTAGGTTACTGGGAGCCATTTGTCAGAAAGGTTTCTATAATAAAAGTCACACCTTTCTGCTTCCTGATGGGGTTTCCAACCTCAGCAGATCACTGGTGGCTGCTAGAGCCACAAATGGAATTTTCTCCATCATTAAAGATTCCCTCTTCTGTTTCTTCAAATTTATGAATAGCTGGTCAGTAGGACAAACTTATTGCTACAGCAATCATTTGTGTCCAGAGGTTTAACATTGCTATTTTCACTACAGTCATCAGATTTCACACCTTATTCCCTCATATTCTTTTCCATTAGAACTTAGTAGCTTTCAGACAAAGCTATAAAAGGATAAATACCACATGATCAGCATATCAATCAAGGGCACAGGAGATGCACCTGGTAAGAGCCAAATGCACATTTCCTAATGGAAACTGAATTTTCACTAAAATTGTTATTTTACCCACAGAGTTTGGCGGATAGTTCAACTGACCCCTGTTGTTGAATGAGTCATATTTCCTAGGTTATTTTCAAAGTGATCTAACTATTTCCATCTCAGTCAGCTTTTGTCTGGACATGAATATTAAAACAGAGGATACTGCCAGCAGTTGGTATTTAGCTTTGTGCACCAAGAATAAAAGTAGAGGATGTTCTGGCCAGGAAGGTATGGAGGGTTGTTCCCAAAAAAGGCTGCATTAATCCCTCCCATTCTGCTGCTCATGTCACAGAGTTTCTTCTTACTGAGACAGACAGATGAGTTGGACAGTAGAGTTGGCTTTCCTTCGCCTACAAGGGGCTATTCCTGTGACTCACTATGATTTTTTAACCTAACCCTTAAAAAACCCTGCAGCTTCTGTTTTCCCCCTCACCACAGAAAGAAAGCTGTGACAACTGAATAATGAGAGAACAGTGAAAAGAAAGAGGTCACAAGGATCAGAAATGAGACACCTCAGCCAGCACTAAGGCCCTGGACCCAGCCCTAGTCCTGCCACATGGAGTAGCCTAGATACCCAACCGACTGACAAATTCGTAAGAATTACAAAAACCACAGTTACTTAAAGCCACTAAGATCTGGGGTAAGTTGTTATATAGTGATGGGTAACTCAGACAAATGGAGAGCGGACACTCAGCGTTGTACACCCAGCCTTGTTTTCACCATTGATAAGCAGCACATCAGCAGTTTCAGGGAGCATGCCCCACCAGGTCCCTGTGATCTGGATTATGCATATGTCTCCCTGACTAGCCAATCGGTGTGTTTGCTCTTCCTCAGAGCAGCAACTTGTTTAGGGATAAGGCCAGTGATCCAAATTAATACAAAGGGACTCAATCCTGGGACTTTCGCTGAACCCCTCCTGCTGAGCTACAGAGCTGGAAGAAATAGAAACCCTGAGATCTCGTGGGGAATGAGCCTGCCTGGAAGGATACCAAGATAGCAGAGCAATGAGCCAAAGAAACACAGACAAAAGGCTCCAAGGACACTAGAGACCCTGAGTCCAGCTGCTCCTCTGAAGGGTTCCATTCCTGGATGTTTTGTCACATGAGCCATTAAGTCTCCCTTCCTGCCCCACTTTTTTCTTCCTTAAGCCAGTTTCTGTTTTTGTTTTTTTTTTGCTCCCTTTTCCCACAGAGGAAAATTATTGATGGTTTAGTAAGTGCACTAAAATCAATAATTGTACATAATTAACAGTGGGGTAATAAATGAGTTTCTAAAACACACACATATATATGAAAACTAAGCAATTTATCAGGTAGGAATATTTTGCTTTTTCTAGATTTAAAAATTTTTCACATCTCTCTCAAGGATGCTATTCTCAAAATATATTTACTAATGGCAAAAAAGAAGGTAACGGTTTCTCCTTTGAAATTTGGTCACAAAGGTCTCACTTCAAATGTAAGATGTTTTCTAATTTCATCTTATCTCTATACACATAAAAAGCACCAGGGAACATAATGCTAACTGCTTTCACCAGAGTGAAGATAAACAATTACATCACATTTCCAATTGCACTAACACTCCTTCCTCAGTACTTACCATTTTTATAAATCCATTAATTAAATATGCCAGCATTCTTTTCTCATCCTCAAGACTGAGTGCACTAAAATCAATAATTGTACATAATTAACAATGGGGTAATAAATGAGTTTCTAAATATATATGTGTATATATATATATATATTTAAACTAAGCAATCTAACAGGTAGAAACATTTTGCTTTTTCTAGATTTAAAAGTGTTTCACATCTCTCTCAAAGATGCTATTCTCAAAATATATTTACTAATGGCAAAAAAGAAGGTAACATATTCTCCTCTGAAATTTGGGAAGAAAGGTCTCTCATTTCAAATGCTGTAATTCAGAGAACTTTTGTTCAAGATGATAAAAAATTGTAAACAGGCAGCAAAGTTGAAAAAATTTTTGTAGTGAGCATCAACCACCAAGATCCTATCAATTATTATTTTATAATATTTGATTTATCACATAACTATCCATTCCCTCTCCATCAACAACTCATCTTATTTTGGGGATGGGTCTTAAGATAAATCACAGATCTCAGTTACCTTTATTTAATAGCAAATTTAATAAAAACACTGGGTTGGCCAAAGAGTTTGTTTAGTTTTTTTCTGTATGACAGCCCTAGTAGTGCTTAGTTGTCTTTAACTTCATTTGAAACAATTTTATTAAACTGTATTCTGACAGCTGTCATATCAGTGTGCATATAAAAAAAAACATCAAAGTTGGTGAATTTTTGTTCAGCCACTTTAATATAGAAGATGAAAGAAGATACCCAACATTTTTGGTATATTATGCTTTATTATTTCAAGAAAGGTGAAAACACAACTGAAACACACAAAAAAATTGTGCACTATATGGAAAAGGGGCTGTGACTGATTGAGTATGTCAAAAATGGTTTGCGAAGTTTCTTGGTACTACTGACATTATGGCCAAATAATTCTTTGCTGTGGGGCTGTCTTAAGCATTGGACAATGTTTATTTAGCAGCACTCCTGGCCTCTACCCACTGGAAGCCAATAGTTGACATGCTCCAAATATTCAAATCAATAAGGTTATGGTGAAAATGAAAAATGTGTCTTTTATTTTGTGGAAAAAAACTAAACAGACTCTGGCTAACTCAATATACATAAGAAAATGTCAAGGCCTTGTAGCTTTGATTATACTTGTCAAGGCCTATAAATAGTACCCTAAGTTTATTTTGAAAAAGTTTAAGAGCCCAGAGAAAACAGGAACTAAGTTTTTTGTTTATTGGTTTGTTCTAGGGAAGATAAGTATGGCAGAGACTGCATAACATCCTCCAATACACGAGGACTCCTTTGTTCTCTGAAACAACATTTCCTAGTCTCCTTTGCATCTAGGTAATGGCCATGTGACAGTTCTAGCCAATGGGATGGGAATGCAAGTGATTTATAAGCCTTCTCAATTTTATCCCTAAAATAAAGCGGTTGCTCTCCAATGCCTGAAGGCTGTAACTTGGACATTGTCAAGGTAAGCCACCTTCTACCAGGAAGATAAGCATAACACCCCAGAGGGATGGTGGAGCAACAAGAGACAAAGAACCTGAGTTCCCTGGATGATGTTCTAAAGCAGAGCTACCCTACCTCCACCATCTGGTATCAAACTTCTATCAAGAGAGAAATAAACCTATTTTATTTAGGCCAAAAACCAATATCCTACCAATACAAGTGCCTTTCTGGATGCTTTCTGTGCCTTTATTTTTATTTTTGTACAACTAAAATCCATTGGTTCCATTTATTATAGAAAGCCTTAATATTTTGATTTGTATACTACCCATGAGGTTGATAGCACAAAGTCATGAAATTAAAGAGTCTAAAATTCAGAGGACAAAAAAGAAATACAATTCATCTTATTGACAGTTAAGTGCTAAAACAGTTTTCTCAAGGCTTGAAATATTTTCCCATGACTCAAGCTGCTTATTTAAAAATTCTTTAGACAGTAAAATTTCAGTGACAAATAAGCAGGAATTGCCTTAAGTGTAGTCAAATGGAAACCTGTGGGGGGAAAAGGCTAGAAAGCAAAGGAGTAATAATTTAGTCTTTGATCCGAAGGTAAGGACAGTGGGTATGTCTAAGCCTCAAATATACTGAACAAATATAGTCATTCATGTAAAGAATATGAGCAATTACAGTTTATTTAAATAATTAGTAAATAATGAGAAAAGAATTTAAAGGCTATGTTGTTGAATGTATGAACTCATTGTTATACTATCTGTTGCTATCAGAACTCTCTTGGAGATAGGGAGTTTAAGTTCATTTGGATGGCACCAGCCTTTTTCTCCCAACTGAAATTCCTTTGTAAAAACATATGCCATCTCATTTTATCGGGTTACCCATAGCCCCCCTCTTCTCCTAGACTGGAAAATCCTCATAAGCAAGAATCTTAATAGCCCCCATAAAATATTATTATTCACAGTGGCAGCTTAAAGCAGCAATTCCCTTATGTACTATGTGGTATTAAGACCCAATCCATTTTACATTTCAGCCTTGAGTGTGACTTACTTCACAGAGTCATGCATGGTCTTGCAAACATGCAAAAGAGCGTTTAGAATGACGGGATCTTTGGTAGGCTCTTTCTGATGCCTAAGAGACATTTAAAGATAATGGTAAAAGCTATATCTGCTAAGAACAATAAAAGCATGGACTTAGTTCTTATCTGCTATACATATTTGAGGAACAACAAATGATCCAGTCACTAATGATCACTACTAATGGGCAACTTCCTGGTTTTTCTCTTAATTCTGCTTTCAACAAGTTTGCTCTTCTCCACATATTATAACTTTTCATAACTGCAAAATCCTGGTAAAACTACTATGTTTCCTAAGCCAGGCAAGAGCAAATTTGTTTTGGGTTTTTTTTTTTTTTTGAATCACATTTCCTGAACTCTCTGAAGGGGTCCACAGCCTATCTACAACTGTGTTAGGTGCCAAGAAGACTTATTAACTGGGTTTGTCAAATAACATTAAAAGACAAGCTCATCAAATAAACCTTTAGGCAAGTAAAGTAAGCATATTTCTTCCAATCATATGAAATTAATCTCTTAGGAAGACAACATACGGAATGCTTAAAACATACATTCAAGCAACATCTATCTCAATTTTCCAAACTCTACATATTCAATATTTAAATTGACTTTAACTTAATCTTGTTCTAAAAAATAATATACATGAAATCATTGATGATAATAGTTATAAATTACCTAACATACTTTAAAATAAATATGTAAATTTTAAAATAAAAATGAAAATCTCTCCTTAATGGACCACCTACAATCATTTCATATACCACCAGCAATACACAATAATGGGAAACAGATTTAATACCATGAAAGGAACTAAACTTGAAAATGGATCATAAATCTACACATGGAAGATATAAACCTTTCTAGCTCTGGTATCTTGATAAATATGACTTTATTTTTCAAATGTTACTCCCTAATTAGTTTATCAATATATTGTTCCTTCCAGAAACACATAGGAGTAAAATGTAGCCAATGGTCAAGCCCCTGCTAATACTTATGACTCAGTCTAAGCACTACTTAAAAACTTTTAATATGATTGCTCCTTTTATATGGTTTTCCACTCAATATTATTTTAGGTGTGAAATACATATACATGACTAAGCCCCAGAGTGCATAAACTGATTTCTTATCAACAAGTTTCACAAAGGCATCGAGAATTGAAGCTTCCAATTACAATGTGCTACACTTACTTGATAAAAACTTCCATGATGCATTTGCAAACCTCGACCCGCACACTCTCTTTTTGGAACATGTCCAGAAATGGCAGAAATTTTTCCTGAAAATAAAAAGAGCATTATAAATGCAATTTCTACAAGTTATTAAAAGGAATCTGTGGGTCACGTTTTTCTCTGAAGGTGAAAAGAGTTGTTTCTATTTTGGACCAGGTCAAATGAGGACTCAGCTGAAAGCAGGGAGATGACAATGAGGTTTTAAAAACTACTGTTTTTAAAACAACTTTCTCCTGCTCAAGAGATCAGGGCTGGGACAAGTTAACATTTGGCGAACCACCTCAGCAACATTTAGATGACCACAAGCTTTTCTGTGTAACAAAATGAAAACAAGATGTCAGTCTTTTTACGATGGTATTGACGAGCAAAGAAAGATCACTCTGGTATTGGTACCCTACACCAAAGAAAGTCTGGTGTACCTTAGTGGATTGAGCATGGGCCTGTGAATAAAAGGGTTGCCAATTCAATTCACAGTCAGGGCACATGCCTGGGTTGCAGGCCGGGTCCCCAGTGAGGGGTGCGTGAGAAGCAACCACACGTTGATGTTTCTCTCCCTCTCTTTCGCCTTCCCTTCCCCTTTCTCTAAAAAGAAATAAATCTTAAAAAAAAAGAAGAAGAAAGAGGGAAGAGTCAGAGTTGTTCAGAGAGTAGCCTCTTGCATCTTGGCTCTGCATAGTGACTGTGTGATCTTTTAATCAAGTTACTCCACTTTTTCCAGCATCAGTTTTCTCATCTGTAAAGGGGGAACAATAACTACTACTACTTCCCACTGGTGTTGTGAAAATATGAGGCAATGTACAGAAAGTTCTGGCACAGTGCTTGGACTGTGGAAAATGTTCAATAAATTACAGATTCTAGTTTTAAATAAACAAAAAACCAAAAACATAGTCCTATGAGTATATATAAATGAAAACCAGAAGAGGGCAGGGTGCCAGTGAAGAGAGAAGGAAAGAGAATGTCACTATATACAGAATGACCTAGATTTGTACTGACCCAGTGCACTGCAGCAAACTTAAAAGGATGTCTCAGAATTTTTTAACTCTTTGAGGGAAACATAGTAAGTCTTAACTGTCAGACACTAAGATGAGTTTTTTCTTTAAAAACTTCTGTATGTTTAGCCCTGGCTGGTGTAGCTCAGTGGATTGAGCACGGGCCTGCGAACCGGAGGATCGAGGTTCGATTCCCAGTCAGGGCACATGCCTGGGTTGCAGGCCAGTTCCCGGCAGGGGATGCAGTTCCTGGCGGGGGGTGCGTGAGAGGCAACCGTGCATTGATATTTCTCTCCCTTTCTCCTTCCCTTCCCTTCTAAAGATAAATAAATAAAAATATTTTAAAAAATTATGTATGTTTAGAGAGAGGGAAAGGGAAGAAGAAAGAGAGAGAGAGAAACATCGATTGTTTGCTTCTCACAGACTCCCAACCAGGAACCTGGCCCGCAATCCAAGTCTATACTCTGACCTGGAATAGAACCAGCAACCTTTCAGTCTACAGAATGACATCAAACTAACTAAGCCACAACAATCAGGGCGAGACAACTATTATTTCATATTTTCAACATGAGATTGTATGATAGAAAAAGCAACTATCATGTGGAAATAATTGAGGAAGAGGATGCCCACTTTGACTCCAAGGTTTGAGAAGCTGTGTGGTGCCTAATTGGTGCATATATACTATTACATAATTAATGAATTAAAGATAATATTTTTCTTTCAGTCTATGCATATTATATTTTCAAATGCTGATTATGTTGTGATGAAATAAATGCTTAAGTTGTTTAGACATAACTACTTCATGAAGGAACCCTTAAGTATTTCTTTTGGCCTAGGATACCATGAAAAAATTACTGGGTCACTAAGACAACTTCTGACTCAGATGCAAGTTTCCAAAGATAATTATGAAACATTACTTACCACTGTGAAAAGAACTGAGAAATCATGGAGATGGGCAATCACTTTCTTAATTATTGACTGAAGCTAAAAAACAAAACAAAAAACACATCTAATTTAATAAAGAGTATTTTTTTAAAAAGGCAACTCGTTCATAATTTACAATCACATTATAAGAATGGACTGCTCAAGGGTTGGAGAATATTGGATAGGTTGGGCTATATCTCAGTCCAACTTTGCCCATCTTATTCTGTACCCTGGGGAAATAGCATCTCAGTCTTGATTCCCTGTTCACTAAAATGGGGAGCAGACTTCCGGTCAAGATGGAGGCATAGGTGGAAACACTGTGCCTCCTCACACAACTAAGATTAAAGACAATGAAGTTTTAGTAACAAAAACGCAGCCAAAACACAGAAAACTGAACTGTAGGGAAGTCCGACAACAATGAAGCATTCCGCCAGACCAGTAAGAGGGGCGGAGTCAGTGGTGGAGTGGGGTTGGACAGGAAAAATAGTTCAGTACCAACCCAGGAGTGTAGGTGGCAGTGGTTGGTGGATCCCAGACAAGGGGTAGCGACGGGTGGACCCAGTGAAAGCCCAGGTGGCTGGCTGACCTCAGTCACACAATTGCACACAGATAAACCAAGCAAAGGAGAAAACAGTGACACAGACCGCTCAGGCCAGGGCCCCAGTGACTGGAATTAGAGCCTGAAAGCACCAATTGGAAAGACTTTCGGAGTCGAGGCTCCCAGGCTCACAGAGAGTTCATTGGAGAGACCCACAGGGTCCTGGAGGGTACACAAGCCCACATACCCAGGAACCAGCACAAGAAAGGCCCAATTTGCTTGTGGGAAGCAGTAGAGGGGACAGAAACCTGAGAGAGAGAGGAGCAAAGCACCATTTTTTCCCTCTTTGACCCCGCCCCCACGTACAGCGTCATAACCCAGCGACCTGGGTCATCCAGCCCTGGTGAACACCTAAGGCTCCATCCCCAGTACCTCACAGCTGCGAACAGACGGAAACATTATGGCTCAAGAAGAACTCAAAGCCTCAGAGCCTATAATTCTAAGAAACCAAGAAATAGCCAACCTTTCAGATGTACAGTTCAAAATACTGGTGATCAGGATGCTCACAGAATTGGTTGATTTTAGTCACAAATGGGAGGAACAAATGAAGGCTAAACTAAGTGAAATGAAGGGAAATGCACAGGAAACCAATACTGGTGGAAAGGAAAATGGGACTCAAATCAAGGGAGTGGACCAGAGGGAAGAAAAAAATGACCAAACAGAAAAGAATGAAGAAGCAAGAATTCAAAAAAATGAGGAGAGACTTAGGCACCTCCAGGACATCTTTAAACATTCCAATATCCAAATTATAGGGGCACCAGAAGGGGGAAAGGAAGAGCAACAAGTGGAAAACTTATTTGAACAAATAATAAAGGAGAACTTCCCCAATCTGGCAAAGGAAACAGACTTCCAGGAAGTCCAGGAAGCTTAGAGAGTGCCAAAGAAGTTGGACCCAAGAAGGAACACACCAAGGCACATCATAATTACATTAGCCAAGACTAAAATGAAGGACAGAATCCTAGAAGCTGCAAGAGATAAGGGGACAGTCACCTACAAAAGAGTTCCCATCAGACTGTCAGCTGATTTCTCAAAGGAGTCCTTCCAGGCAAGAAGGGGCTGGAAAGAACTATTTCAAGTCATGAAATCCAAAGACCTACATCCAGGATTGCTCTATTAAGCAAAGCTTTCATTTAGAATGGAAGGGCAGATAAAGTGCTTCTCAGATAAAGTCAAATTCAAGGAGTTCATTATCACCAATCCCTTTTTATATGAAATGTTAAATGGACTTATCTAAGAAAAAGAAGATAAAAATAAGAACAGTGAAAGGACAGCAAACTCACAGTTATTAACAACCACACCTAAAACAAAAGCAAACTAAGAGGACAGCCAGATCAGGAGCAGAACCATAGAAATGGAGATCACATGGAGGGCTATCAGTGGGGGAGTAGGAGGAGGAGAAGGGGGGGATAAGGTACACAGAATAAGTAGCATAGATGGTGGGTAGAAAATAGACCGGGGGAGGGCAAGAATAGTATGGGAAATACAGAATCTAAAGAATTTGTGGCACATGGACATAAACAAAAGAGGAGGAATGATGGGGGAGGGGTGTGCAGGGTGGAGGGGAATGAAGGGGGGGAAATGGGACAACTGTAATGGCATACTCAATAAAATATATTAAAAATAAAAAAATAAATAAAATGGAGAGCAAAGCAGTATTTTCCTTATTATGAGGATTAAAAGGGATGGTTCAGGTAGAGGTGCCGGTCCTTCAAATACCTCCATTAAAGTCAGCTATGACTATTCAAGGAATGAACAAACACTGTCTATAGGCCATACAGTCAACACAACATGTGAACAAATGGATGTGGCTGGGTTCCAATAAAACTTTTTATATAAAAATAGCTGGTGGGAGAATTCCAACCAAGATGGAGGCGTAGGTAGAAATGTTTTCCTTCCTTGTACAACCGAAAGAAGGATAACAACTAATTAAAAAAGAAAAAAAACAAAACAACCAGAACTGCCAGGAAATCAAACTGCATGGAACCCTGATGACCAAGAAGTTAAAGAAATATTCATCCAGACCACTGGGGCAGGGGTGGGCAGTGCAGATGGGCAGCCAGGCAGACAGAACTCACAGCAAGTCCAGCAGACCACATGGATAAGGTGGGTCTGGCTGACCAGGAAATTAAAGATTCAAAACCTCTAACTGTAAAATACTATGGGAGCTGAGAAAGCAGGAGAAAATCCCAGTCTCACAGGAGAGTTCCTTGGAAAGTGGGGCTACAGCAAAGTGAGAGAGCAGCATTATTCCCTCTCTGACCCCTCTTCCACAGACAGCACCACAACGAGCAAAGGAGGTTGCTCCGCCTGGCAAATACCTAAGGCTTTGCCCCTTACAACATAACAGGTGCACCTAGAATAACAAATATGGCCCAAATGGAAGAACAGATCAAAACTCCAAAAACAGAACTAAGTGATGAAGAAAGAGCCAACCTATCAGATGCAGAGTTCAAAACACTGGTAATCAGGATGCTCACAGAACTGACTGAGCTCAGTCACAAAATGAAGAAAGAAATGAAGGCTACGCAAAGTGAAATAAAGCAAAATACACAGAGAACCAACAATGAGGGAAGGAAACCAGGACTTAGTCAATGATTTGGTAAAAAATGAAGAAATAAACGCCTAATCAGAACAGAATGAAGAAACAAGGATTCAAAAAAAATGAGGACAGGCTTAGGAACCTCTGGGACAACTTTAAGCACTCTAATATCTGAACCACAGGGGTGGCAAAAGGGGAAGAGGAAGAGCAAGATATTGAAAACTTATTTGAAAAAATAATAAAGGAAAAATTCCCCAATCTGGTGAAGGAAATAGACTTTCAGGAGGTCCAGGAAGCACAGAGAATCCCAAAGAAATTGAACCCAAGAAGGAACACACCAAAACACATCATAATTAAGTTACCCAAGATTAAAGATAAGGAGAGAATCTTAAAATCAGCAAGAAAAAATGAGAGAGTTACCTATAAATGAGTGTCCATAAGACTATCAGCTGATTTCTCAAAAGAGGCCTTACAGGCAGGAAGAAGCTGGAAAGGAGTGTCTGAAGTCATGAAAGGCAAGGACGGACATTCAAGATTACTCTATCCAGCAAAGCTTTCATTTATAGTGAAAGGGCAGATAAAGTGCTTCCCAGATAAGGTCAAGTTAAAGGAGTTCATCATTACCAAGTCCTTATTATAGGAAAAGTTAAAGGGACTTACCTAAGAAATAGAAGGAGATCAAAAACTATTAACAGTAAAATGACAACAAACTCATAACTATCAACAACTGAAACTAAAAAATAAAAACAAAAACTAAGCAAACAACTAGAAGAGGAACAGAATCACAGAAATGGAGATCACATGGAGGGTTATCACTGGTGAGGGGGAGGGAGAGAATGGGGGGTAGGTACAGGGAATACAAAGCATAATTGGTAGGCATAAAAAAGACAGGGGGAGATTAAGAATATCACAGGAAATGAAGAAGCCAAAGAACTTATACGTACAACTCATGGACATGAACTAAGGGGGAGCATACTAGAGGGTGGAAGGTATAGGGCAGAGGGGGAATAAGGGTGGAAAACTGGAACAACTGTAATTGCATAATCAATAAAACATACTTAAGAAATAGCTGGTGGGCTACAATGGGCCCTAATTTCCAGACCTCTCTTCTAGCCCATCATGACTATGTTCTTTGATTGCTTCAGGCAAGAGGCCTGGACTGTTTGCCAGTTAATCCAAAGGCTACATTATTACCCAAGAATGGTGGTACAGTCTGTGAAGCTGGCCCCAGATGCATAGGTACTGTTGTCCACCACCCCTTGCCCAGAAATGCACACAGTCTTGTTGCATTTCAAGGGCCTTGGCAGAAGAAAACCAAGAAGCCTGTTTTTCTAAATAAAATAGAACCCCACAACCCTGGTTACTGTTAAGAAGAGAAAGTTTACTGACAAATGGTTTGTTCATACTAAAAATATTGCTGTTTAAATCATTTGCAAGGGAAATTGCTCATTTTCTATAACCAGAATTTTAAGAGGCACCATCCCATTTCATAATTAAGTAGCATTTTAGGTCAGTCAAACAAAAGGTTAAGATAGTACAATATTGTCTGGTGAAAATAATTTCTGAAACCTTACACATAGCAACTAATCCCTTTAGAAGAGGAATTTTTTTAAATACTTAAATACAACCACACATACTGCATTGCTTGATTTTAAAAATAGGTTTTTATCAACATTTTACTATGAAAATGGTGAAATATAAAGAAATTCAAAAGACTATATAACAACACCCATTTATTTACTACTTAGAATCTACAATGACTAACACTTTGCTATATTCACTTTCTCTCCTCACCTATCCATTCAACGGTTGAATTTGTAAAGACGCAACCCCCATATATATTTAATATTATTTTGAAATAGTTTAAAACTTGCAGAAGAGTTGAAAGAATAGTACACAAGACTCCCATATTGCCTTAACCCAAATTCACCCATTTTTAATATTTTGCCAAATTTGTTTTATGTTCCATGTACAAAAAGGTTTTCCTCAACCATTATGAGAGTAGATTGCATGTATTATGTCCCTCACCCCTTAATACTTCATTTTTTATTGGGTTGGCCAAAAAGTCCAGATGGTTTTTAATGTAAAATAAAAGGCACATTTTTCATTTTCACCAATTACTTTATTGAAGTGGATATTTTGAGTGTGTCGGCTATCTCCTGCATGGTATAATGTTGATTTTTCTCAATTAATGTCTCAATTTGATCACTATCAACTTCACTTGGTTCACGTGACCAGAGAGAAGCATCCAATCAGAAATCTCTAGCATGAAACTTCACAAACCACTTTTGACACACTGGATCAATCACAGCACTTCTCCATATACTGCACTAATTATTTTTATTTTATTTTTGCATTTCATTTGCGTTTTTACTTTTCTTGAAATAACAAAATATAATATGCTAAAATGTCACTTATTTTCTTCCACCTTCATTATTAAAATGGCTGCACAAAAATTCACCAATTTTGATCAGTTATTTTTTTTAATGCACGCTGATATGACAACTGTCACAATACAATCTAACAAAACTGCTCTGAATGAAGTTAAAGACAACTAAGCGCTACTAGGGCCATCTTATAAGAAAAAAAAAGCTTTTTAGCCAACCCAATATTTTCTAACATTTCCAGTTTGCTGTTATCAAATTCAGGAAAGTTAACACTGATATAAAACTTCAGTCTATCATCCACATCCCTATCTTGTCAACTGCCTGAAGATGTTCTCTGTTATCATTATTTTTTCTTCTTTTCAGTACAGGATCATGCATTGCATTTTGTTTTCATGTCTCCAGAGACTGTTAATTTGGAAGAGTTCCTTAGCCTTTCTTTGCTATTAATGAAAATATTTTTTAGACTACAGTCCAATTACTTCACAGAATACTCCTCAATTTGGGCACAACTGATGTTGCTGCATGGTGAGATTAGGGTTACATATTTCCTACTAGAATGCAACAAGATGATGTTGTGTTCTTCTTAGGGCATCTGCAGGCACACCATATCTGTTTCTCACTGGTAAGAAGAATTTTGATTAGCAGGTCAGTGTCCATCTGATTTCTGTACTTTATAGTCATTATTTTTTCTCCTGTGATTAATACTCTTAGGAAAACCCTTTGAGATATGGAAATATCCTGCTTCTCATCAGACTCCTCCTATATTTAGCATCCACTGATGATTCTTGCCTATAGATTGATAGTTCTTATCTTTTACTATGTTGGCTGCAAATGCTGATTATTTTTTAACTCTACCATTTTTTCCACATTTCTCAATTGGCACCCCTGTCCACCTTTCCATTCATTTATTTATTTATCTATTCATCACAGGAACAGTATCCTCAATTCCTATTTCATTGAATGTGTTATAACACAGTATTGTCCTTATTTTTTTTGATGTTCAAATTGGGAGCCCAAAGGAGCCCCTTCCAAGCTACTGCAGTGCCCTTTTCAACTCCCTTTACGCCCATCAGTTTTTTGAGTACTCCTTTAATTTTTGGCACAAGAAAATGCTCCAGGCTTACCACAGACATTCTGTATCCTTGACCCGGAGTAAGCTAATTCTCCACAGTGATGTGGTCCCATTTAAGACCAGGGGCTCACAACCTATATGGGTGGATACCCTGAACGTCAGCTGCATCTGTTATAAGTTGCTTTTAGATATGACAGAATTATAAAGAGTATAATTTCCTTTTCTCTCTCAGGAATAGACTGCATTTAAAATCATTATGCTACTTTAAGTTTTCAATTAATTGGTTCCTTAGCACTCAAGGTCTTACTGAAAATTTTTCAACAAAAATTCTAATGCACACCACTCTTCTGATGTGCTTGAGACCTTGACAATGCACAAGGTATGACCCAATTTCTCTGCACTACACATTTTACTTACTGAGTAATGTTTACCAAGGGCCTGTTATTCATGACCATGTACTTTTTATATCTCATCTAGAAAATGCTAGTCAGTGGCTGCTCTATAAATTGTAATGATGAACTATTTTAACTAGCAAATGGTGAAAAACTCTTAAATCAGCAAAATGTGAAAATTCTAAAATTCTTATAAGAATATGTAACTCATTTTCTCAGCTATAAATCTATTATTGAAAGTTAAATACCAGAATATAAATGTTTTTAAATAAAAATAAATAAATTTAATTAGGTCAAAAGTTACTTTATAGTAAGTGATCCTGAGCTGGATTCTGTACTGGATGGGGAGAAAAAAAATCTGCTCTCAAGGACATTGAGTCCAGTAACAAAATGGGAACAGGGACTGTGGTGTAAGTAATAGTGATGTACAATGTTAAGTTCTCTGTATTTGACAATTAAACTGTGGTTATATAGCTCTGGCTGGTGTAGCTCAGTGGATTAAGTGTGGGCTGTGAACCACAGGGTCACTGGTTCAATATCCTGTCCCGGCACATGCCTGGGTTGCAGGACAGGTCCCTGGCAAGGTGTGCATGAAAGGCAACCACACACTGATGTTTCTCTCCCTCTCTTTCTCCTTCCCCCCTCTCTAAAAATAAACAAATAACATCTTGAAAAACATAAACTGTGGTTATATAGATGACTGTCCTTGCTCTTAGGAAATACTCATTCAACCCTTTAAAGGCAAAGTGACATGATGTGTTTAACTTAACCTCAATGATTCAGAAAAATTTACATACACACATATATGCATGTTTTTGTACATAGGAATAATGATTCAGAAAAATTTACTTACACACATATATGCATGTTTTTGTACATAGGAATAATGGTAAAGCAAACAAGGAATATGTTTATAACTAGTGAATCTAGGTAAAGAATAATGTGATTTCTGCAAGCTAGTCTTTCAACTTTTGAATATACTTGAATTTATTCCCAAATAAAAAAGTTTGTCTAACTGAAAAACATAGGCACTTACTTGAGCCCAGCAACTGTGCCAGGGATTCCCATACTGTATTTCACTTAGTTCTTACAACCACTCAGAGAGTAGGACTCAGAGAAGTTAATACTTATTATTCCCATTTTATAGGGAGAAAAACTGAGCCAAAACATTAAGTAACTGAGTAAAGGGTACATGGTAAGGATATGATAACTCTAGGATTCAAACCCAGGATTATCTGAATTTATGATCTGCTCCATGCAACATGCCAATTTAATTCAACAGAATAAAATTCCCAACAGTAACGAAATGGAAAATGTAAATCTGTTACCTGAGGGTAGGAGTCTTCAAATGCACGATCTGGAGTCATATGCCTGATGACATCAGCCAAAACAGTATTCACCTCTCGTTTCTAATGCAGAAAAGGAATGAAACGATTAGATACTGAATGGTAGTCATCAACCATTCTTCTGAGGGAAAAGAACTAACACTTTCAGAATAGAGCACACATTTACAAGAAAACAGTTTTAAATATTCTATTTTTCTGAAAATATCATAAGGGAAAAATACCACCCATATTACAGCCCTAAAAGTGGCTCTGTCCACACCAAGTCAGGACTGAAACACCATTCTCAAAGATGCTGGGGCATTACAATGTCTCTACGTGCTGGTAAAATCATCCAGGCCACTTTCTGTCTACCTGTCCCAGATCCATCTCTAGGTCCTGCAGACAGTCGCAACATTGTGGTAAAGACCACAGACTTGCCCCCTACAAGCCAGGTAACCCAATGCTCACTTCACTTTTGTCATCTGTAACAGGGGTCAGCCAACCACAGCGGAAATCCAGCCCAATGCCTATTTTTATACAGCCTGCGAGCTAGGAGTGGTTTTTACACTCAAACCAAAAACACAGTATCACTTCATAACATTAAAAATTATAGGAGATTCAGCACTGGCTGGAGTGGCTTGGTGGATTGAGAGGTGGCCTGCAAATCAAAGGGTCACTGGTTCCATTCTCAGTCAGGGCACATGCCTGGGTTGTAAGCCAGGTTCTCCAGGTTCTCCAGGTTCTCCAGGTTCTCCAGGTTCTCCAGTGTGGGGCATGCAAGAGGCAACCACACATTGGTGTTTCTCTCCCTCTCTTTCTCCCTCCCTTCTTCCCTGTCTAAAAATAAATAAATAATATCTTTTTTCAAAGATTTATTTATTTATCTTTAGAGGGGAAGGGGAGGAGAGAAATATCAATGTATGGTTGCCTTTCATGAGTCCCCTGCTGGGAACTGGCCTGCAGCCCAGGCATATGCCCTGACTGGGAATTGAACCACGATTGAGTGGTTTGCAGGCCCGTGCTCAATCCACTGAGCTACACCAGCCAGGGCAATAAATAAAATCTTTTAAAAAATAAAAATTATAGGAGATTCAAATTTCAGTGGGCATAAATAAAACTTACTGTCATACAACTCTGATTACTCACATATTGTCTCTGTCTGTTTTCGTGCTGCAATGGTGAAGCTAGAGATAATATAGTCTAAAACCCCCAGATGTTTACTATCTGGCCCTTTAGGGAAAAAGTCTAGATAACAGAAGCACTGACGCCTCTTGGCAAGGTAGCTCCAAGGCTGCCTGACTCACAGGTAAATTTCCTGGCTCATAGCATATGTTATCTAAATAGTTGCCATTATATTTACTCTCTTGTTTAATGCTCATTAAATTCACCAGCATGAACATCATTATTCCCATTCCCCATTCTCATTCTGAGCTGGGGAAATGGCAGCTCAGAGATGTTAAATGACTTAGCCAGGGTCACACAGAAAAAAAAAAAAGAATCATCTGACAACACACTAAAAGGACTCAGAGTTCCTTGGAGAATGTGCTGATTCTGAATCTGGAATAAGAAATGTGCAAAGGAGGTGAAACATCTTAGAAAGCAAGGAAGATATAAAAACAAAAGAGCATGTCTGAGGGCTCAGGAACCAACCTGAAAAGGTAACAACTGAACCAAAGTGGGACAACTGATCATCAGTGAGAATAACAAAATATGTTTAAATCCATGAGTTGTTAAAGACACCAAGAGCAACTACAACTCATGAATCACGTCTGGGGATTTGAGAAGAACTGAATTCTTATTCTAAAAACTAGTAAATAACAGACAAAACTGCGCAGCAATACTACCTCTTCTGTAGAAACTGTATCTCAGGGTAATTAAATACCTAGTGAAAGGAGTCCCTCTTTATACCAGTATCCCAGACAACAGATAAGTAATAATAATTCTGAATATCATCATTTTGCAACCTCTAATAAACTGTGATGTGCTTGAGCATCAATGGCTGCTCACTTCATCAAGAGATAGGAGGAAGGCATGAACATCCCAGGAAAAGTACCATACCACCACCCGTGGTGCCAAAAAAAGACAATTTATATGAACTAACTGCTAATTTACAGTAAATACTAAAGGGCAGAGGAACATGCTGAATGCCATCAAGGGATGCAACTAGCCATTCCAGAGTGGGAAACTATAGGACAAATGATCCAATTTCTTCAACAAATAAATTACAGAGGGAAAAAAAAGGGGGGGGGGGAGCAGGGGGAGAGGGAAGGAGGAAGAAAAGAGAAAGATGGAGAGAGAACTGATAGATTAAAAGAATCCTAAGAAGTCTACTGAAATGTATGAACCTTATTTTAATTCTAACTGAACAAATAAAGTAAAAAAAAATTTAAGACAACTGGGGAACTCTGAACATTGAACTAATTTTTAATGATATTAAAGCATTATTAACTTTTTTAGATTAATGTATTGGAATTTTGCTTTAGAAAAATGAATTTTTATATTTTATAGGTAAGATATGTGTTGAAATACTGACAGATAAAATACAATGTCTGAGATTTACTTCAAAATAATACAGGAGAAGGAATAAGGACATAAACAGGCATCACCAGCTGATCATTTCTGGGTGATGAATTTAAAAGAGGTAAGTATGAAATTTCCATAATACATAAAACAAAAACTGGAAAAAGGAAAGAAAATCAACAGAACTATATTTATACAATGCTCAAAATGAGGCAAAACCAGTTTCTAGAGTTAGAGGCCAGAATAGTGGTTTCCTTTGACTTCCAAAGGATGGAGGCTGTGAGTACAAGGGGAACACAAGGGACTTTGAGGAGTAGGGAAAGGTTATTTCCTATTACTTAATCTGGACCATGATCACATGGATGAATTTTGTGAAGATTCATTAGGCAGCAAATTTATGATTTTTCTGCATGCTTGCTACACTTGAATTTTTTAAAGTTGTTTAAAACAAGTAACTCCAGCAATAGGATTTGAATCCAGATGTATCTGTTTTTAAAATCTGCTCTTTGGACTTCTGGCCAAGATGGAGGCATAGGTGGAAATACTTTGCCCCCTCCCACAACTAAATTTAAAGACAGTGAAGTTATAGTAACAAAAACGTAGCCAAAACAGTGAAAATTGAACTGTATGGAAGTCCGACAACAAAAAACCACTCAGCCAGACCGGTAAGAGGGGAAGAGTCAGTGGCGGAGTGGGGTCAGGCTGCAAAGACCATTCGGTCCGACCGACCCAGGAGAGGAGGCAAAGGCGGTTGGTGGATCCCAGGCGTGGGGTGGCGACGGGCGGACCCAGTGAGGGCGAAGGGCGGTTGGCTGACTGTGGTCACACATTCGCACACAGATAAACCAAGTGAAGGAGCAAACAGTGAGACAGACCACTCAGGCTAGGGCCCCAGCGGGAATAAGAGCATGAAAGCACCAACTGGAAAGACTTTCTCAGGGTAGAGGGGCCGGGAGAGGCTCCCAGGACCATAGAGAGTTCGTTGGAGAGACCCAAAGGGTCCTGGAGAATACACAGGCCCACAAACCCGGCAACCAGCAAGAGAGGGAACCAATTTGCTTGTGGGAAGCAGCAGAGGTGACAGAAATCTGAGAGAGAGCAGAGGAAAGCAAAACATCATTTTTTCGCCCTCTCTGGCCCCGCCTCCATATACAGCATCACAACCCAGCAACTGGGTTGCCCTGCCCTGGTGAACAACTAAGGCTCTGCCCCTCAAACATAACAGGTGTGAACAGACCAAACATTATGACTCAAGAACAGCTCAAAGCCCCAGAGCCTATAATTCTAAGTGACCAAGAAATAGCCAGCCTTTCAGATGCACAGTTCAAAACACTGGTGATCAGGATGCTCACAGAACTGGTTGATTTTAGCCACAAATTAGAGGAACAAATGAAGGCTAAACTAAGTGAAATGAAGGGAAATGCACAGGAAACCAATAGTGATGGAAAGAAAACTGGGACTCAAATCAATGCAGTGGACCAGAAGGAAGAAAGAAACAACCAAACAGAAAAGAAGGAAGAAATGAGAATTCAAAAATATGAGGAGAAGCTTAGGAACCTCCAGGACATCTTTAAACATTCAAACATCCGAATTATTGGGGTACCAGAGGGGGAAGAGGAAGAGCAACAAGTGGAAAACTTATTTGAACAAATAATAAAGGAGAACTTCCCCAGAATGGCAAAGGAAACAGACTTCCAGGAAGTCCAGGAAGCTCAGAGTCCCAAAGAAGTTGGACCAAAGAAGGAACACACCAAAGCACATCATAATTACATTATCCAAGACTAAAATGAAGGAGAGAATTCTAGAAGCAGCAAGAGATAAGGGGACAGTCACCTACAAAAGAGTTCCCATCAGACTGTCAGCTGATTTCTAAAAAGAGACCTTCCAGGCAAGAAAGGGCTGGAAAGAAGTATTCCAAGTCATGAAATCCAAAGACCTACAGCCAAGATTACTATATCCAGCAAAGCTTTCATTTAGAATGGAAGGGCAGATAAAGTGCTTCTCAGATAAGGTCAAGTTCAAGGAGTTCATCATCACCAAGCCCTTATTATATGAAATGTTAAATGGACTTATCTAAGAAAAAGAAGATAAAAATAAGAACAGTGAAAGGACAGCAAACTCACAGTTATTAACAACCATACCTACAACAAAAGCAAACTAAGAGGACAGCTAGATCAGGAGCAGAACCATAGAAATGGAGATCACATGGAGGGTTAGCAGGGGAGTGGGAGGAGAAGGGGGGAGAAGGTACAGAGAATAAGTAGCATAAACGGTAGGTAGAAAATAGACAGAGGGGAGGGCAGGAATACTATGGGAAATACAGAATCTAAAGAACTTGTGACACATGGACATGAACGAAAGGGGGGCAATGGTGGAGGAGGGGTGTGCAGGGTGCAGGGGACTTGAAGGGGGTAATGGGACAACTATAATGGCATAATCAATAAAATATATATTTTTTAAAATCTCTGTCTTTTGATAAGCCCCTTATTTCCCAAACTGGGGTTGTAGTCTGGGCCTTGGGAAAGAAATGTCTTCGTGTACTTAGAAAATAATTACATGAAAGTCAAGTATGTTTGGGAAATGCTGCTTACTAGACCCCATGGAAAGTGACAGGGCATTTTAGCACATAAACATCTAACGTGTTTTATATTGGAAAAAATTGCTTAACTTTTATACAATGCAGCATTTCCCAAATTTATATGGGAACACTTTTGTTACAGCACACACATTAATGCTCTGTCACACTATACAATGAAGATGAATTTTTTCCGAATTAACAGTAGTTACCATTGTAAAATGCCTAAGCTAGACATATTCACTATTAAAAACATGAAACAAATGTAATTTTTTCAAAAACAATACCACAGCCACACATACCGTGAAATGCTTGCAGGTGTACTCTGTCCACACTTCGGCACAATTAATGTAGTCCTACAAAGAACAAATAAAAATGTCTACAATAAGAAAACCAGTTGACCTTATGGCAGAAGCCCATCATGCTCATCCCTTCAAGGGCTATGACAATTAAAAGAATCGACATTTCATAGGAATTTTAAGAGTGGTTCATCTATAGAAAATTCTGGCCCACTGATATACAGAGTCTGGCAGAAGAAAGGCCTGCTTGAGTGTGGTTGGTAGGGTAATAATATGGGTGTAATAATTTATAGTTTTAATTTGAACATTTCACCTAAAATGTCATATGGTGTATTTGAGTGTGACATTGTTATGTTACAGTACTACATGCTTTTGATTTTATAATAAAGAAGGGGCTTTATTTGTGCCAAACCCTGTATTTTTACCAAGAGAAGTGAGTTATATAAAAACATAAGTTGCTTGAAACTGTGAACCATGAGAAAGAAGATACCTAATAAGCAAGGTTCCTGGTGGCTCTCTGGGTTCAAATTTTAAAAACAGAGTCTAGCAGCTATTTCTACACAGAGGCCTCTCATACAAACTACACTTCAGGGAGAAGCTTACACTGAACTGCCTGACTGCACTGTGTTCCTGCCATCTGAGCCAGCCTTTTATAAAGGAGTTCTAGGAATCCTATTTCAACAAATAGGACTGAGGCTTTCTAATCCACTCAGACCTGTGTAGCTCCGGTCAACCAGTGTGGCCCCATTCTAACCAATCAGGATAGAGCTGTTTGAATCAAACAGCAAGAATCTGGAGTTCTCATTTGCATAAGGATAGACCAATCAGAGACCAGGGTTGGGGACTTCTGTCCATATACTACGCCAGCTCCCCCTGGGTCTGGGACTGAACTTTCTCTTTCCACCAAAGACTGAAGACTACATTTCCCAAGTAGGAGCTGAAACACCAAAGATGAAACACTGAAGACACCTCACTTGAACAGAGAGAAGCAGACCAGCGCAGGGGAGGTCCTGCAGACCAGTAGGGAACACAGCAAAGCTGTCTAGCCAGAGAGAGGCCTGGCCCCAGGGCCATCAAACAGGCAAGGTGCTGTTTCCACAGTTGCGTTGTATCACAATTGAGCTGTTTGCACTGAAGAGTTTCCTTCTTCACTACACCCTAAATTGGGGATTCCTTTAGATGTTGAATTGACACCAACAAACTTTGGCTGACAAAACTAATCAGAATTCATTCTAGAATTGCTACCTCAGCCAGGATAAAAAAACAAAAAAATGAACAAACAAACAAAAGCTGGGAAGCATCAGTTAACAGTGGTGAGGTCCTCACCACACCTCAATGAAGAAACTGATGGTACATCTGGTTAAAGACATCAGCTTTGCCTAAAATGTGATTTTTGCATGTTCTAAGAAAATATAGGTTGCTTGCCTTTAAAAAATAAATCATTTGCCCTATAAAGGGGTCATGTGTATATGTTGTAAAAAGGTTAGGAAAGCATAGAGATTTCCAGTAAGAAATTATGTTTTAAATTCAAATATGAGAGGTACCTACAAAGAAGCAATGAGATGGGTACAAAAACGCCAGTGACCAACTTGTTAACACTTCCTGCTCCTTTCTGGGATACATTCAAATGGAGAAAAAAATGGCCAAGGAATAATAGAGTCTGAAAGTACCTGTTTTCCTCTTTAAGGAAAAGAAAGATGAAATGGAGAATCCAGGTCTTTTTCAATTGTTGTTCAAACACAGTTGCCTCCATTTTCCTACCACCACTTTCCCCCACCCACCCATCCTGACCTTAAATCCTTCTCCACTTTGGCTTTGTCTATGGGTCCTTTATACATGTTCCTTGATGACCCTTTCCCTTCTTTCCCCCATTATCCCCTCTCCCCTCTCTTCTGGTTACTGTCAGATTGTTCTTTATTTCAATGTTTCTGGAGAAACCAGTTATCTCTCTCACATAAGAAAGCCAGAACATTCTAAGGTCTAATTAGAATACTAAGGTGAATGTGAAATTAAAACCTGGAGAATATTGCTAATATGGGCTTTTGATGCAAGGTTGCTTTAAAACACTGAAGTGCAGGCACCATAAGTCCAGAGGTTTTTTATTTAAATACACTAAATAAGCTGTTTTATTTAGTCAATCAGAGTTAGATTACATAAAAAAATTCCAACCGGTGGTGTTTAGTGAGGTTTTTGCTAAACCTAACCTAGATAAACAATTTTGTAATTGTTTCTAATTTTTCTAAATTATACCACTATCCTCAATATACTATTGTAAATATGGTGATTAGCAAGGGGTTTAAACTGAGATCATTTTAATATTTCCCTCTTGATAAATGATTGTATCAAATGCTACATATCTATATTCAGTTATGTGCTATGTTACAGACCAAATGTTTGTGGCCTCCCAAAATGTATATGCTGAAATCCTAACCCCCTATGTGACGGTATTAGAAGATAGAGCCTTTAGGAGGTGATGAGGCCATTAGGATGGAGTCCTCAAGAATAGAGGTAGTGCTCTGAGGACTCCAAAGAACTCTCTCAATCCCTTTATGCCATGTGAGGGGAAGAAGCTAGCAGTCTGCAATCCAGAAGAGGGTCCTCACCAGAATCCAACCATGCTGGCACCCTGATCTCAGACTTCCATCCTGTGGTACTATGAGAAATAAATTTCTGTTGTTTATAAGGGGTCCAGGTATGTCTTACTCTGTTATACAGTCTGAATAGACTAAGATATGCTATTAGCAGCAGAGTAACAGTGTAGAGTATGGTGAAGTTTTATACAGCTGGTTCTGTAGCCACAAAGACAGCCAATACCATCTTTCCCTACCAAAATCCACATAAATTGCTGGCATGTTACCTACAAAAACAGTGAGGCACAAAACCAAACCAACAACATGATAGCTATTACTACATGCATTATAGCACTGACATCAGTCTTCTCAAGACTTCCTGTGCCTAAGTATGGAGAAAAAGAGGCTTCAGCCATCTCCATTCAAGGGACAAAAATGAGAATTCCCTTCTGCTAATTACTGGCATGACTACTGACCCTAATTTAACAACATCCTACTAGGCTGGTACATTCAAATCAAAACACTATAGACTGCTGCATTTTAGATGCTGTTTGCAAAGTTACAGGTCTTTAAAAGTTTCAAATATTTATAATTTTTCTCTCTTAGTACATCTTGGGGCCTTGAAAGCAAGACATAATTGGGATACAAAAATTAGAGAAATACTTCCAGCCAAGATCCAGGCAAAGGGGAAACACTGTACCTCCTTGCACAACCAAATTTAAGGACAACAAAGATTCAGAAACAAAAACACAACCAGAACAGACAGAAAATCAAACTGTACAGAAGTCCAACAACAACGAACCACTCATCTAGACCAGTAAGAGGGGCGGAGTAGGCGGAAAGTGGGGAGGGGTCGAGGCAGGAAAAGGTGGTGGCAGCCAGACCCGGGGTAGGGGGAGGAAACAAGCAAACCCAATGAGGCGTGTAGGGCGGTTGGCTAACCAAAGACACACATTCACGCGCAGATAAACCAGGCAGAAACGGGCAGTGAGACAAACCACATAACCCTGGGCCCCGGCAACAGGAAATAAAGCCTACAAGCACCAACTGAAAAAACTTGCGGGGAATGAGGTGTCAGGAGAGACTCCCAGCCTCACAGGAGAGTTCTTTGAAGAGACCCACAAAGTCGTAGAATGTACACAAGCCCACCCACCCAGAAATGAGCACCAGAAGGGCCCAATTTGCTTGTGGGAAGTGGCAGAGGGGTTTAAAATCCAAGAGAGAGCAGAGCAAGCACCACTGTTCCCTTTCTGACCCTGCCCCCATATACAGTGTCACAACCCAGACACATGGGTGACGTCCTGGTGAATACCTAAGGCTCTGCCACTCATATGAAACAGGTATGACCTGAACAAAAATTATGGCTCAAATGCAAGAACAAATCAAACCCCAGAGCCAATACTTTTAAGCGACCAAGAAACAGCCAACTTTTCAGATGCACAGTTCAAAACACTGGTGATCAGGATGCTCACAGAACTGGTTGATTTTAGTCACAAATTGGAGGAACAAATGAAGGCTAAACTGAGTGAAATGAAGAAAAATGCACAGGGAACCAATAGTGATGGAAAGGAAACTGGGACTCAAATCAATGCAGTGGACCAGAAGGAAGAAAGAAACAACCAAACAGAAAAGAAGGAAGAAATGAGAATTCAAAAAAATGAGGAGAGACTTAGGCACCTCCAGGACATCTTTAAACATTCAAACATCCGAATTATAGGGGTACCAGAGGGGGAAGAGGAAGAGCAACAAGTGGAAAACTTATTTGAACAAATAATAAAGGAGAACTTCCCCAGTCTGGCAAAGGAAATAGACTTTCAGGAAGTCCAGGAAGCTCAGAGAGTCCCAAAGAAGGTGGACCCAAGGAGGAACACACCAAGGCACATCATAATTACATTAGCCAAGACTAAAATGAATGAGAGAATTCTAGAAGCAGCAAGAGATAAGGGGACAGTCACCTACAAAAGAGTTCCCATCAGACTGTCAGCTGATTTCTCAAAAGAGACCTTCCAGGCAAGAAGGGGCTGGAAAGAAGTATTCCAAGTCATGAAAGGCAAGGACCTACATCCAAGATTGCTCTATCCAGCAAAGCTTTCATTTAGAATGGAAGGGGAGATAAAGTGTTTTTCAGATAAGGTCATGTTCAAGGAGTTCATCGTCACCAAGCCCTTATTATATGAAATGTTAAAGGCATTTATCTAAGAAAAAGAAGATAAAAAATAAAAACAGTGAAAGGACAGCAAACTCAGTTATTAACAACCACACCTGAAACAAAAGCAAACAGCAAACAACTACAATAGGAACAGAACCACAGAAATGCAGATCACATGGAGGATTAGCAACGGGAGTGGGAGGAGGGGAAGTGGGGAGAAGGTGCAGAGAATAAATAGCATAGACAGTGGGGAGAAAATAGATAGGGGGAGAACAAGAGTAGTGTGGGAAATGTAGAAGCTAAAGAACTTATGACACATGGATATGAACTAAAGGAGGGAATGTAGGGGGAGGGCGTGTGCAGGGTGGATGGGAATGAAGGGTAGGAAATGGGACGACTTGAATGGTATAATCAATAAAATATATATTTTAAAAAATTAGAGAAATACCTCTTTAAAGCTATCAGTTCTCCATTGTAGGTTAATAAATAATACAACTGAAGAAGTTGATTTCTTAAATAATAAAAAGCATTGGTACAATTACCTAAGATAATTTTTTAAACACAGAGCATATACTGCATAACTTGGACAAAAAGAAGTCAATCTAAGGTCAGAACAGTCACCCACCTGTGGATTCTTCAATTTAGTAATAACTTTCCAAGCTTCATTGAGAATCTGAAGTCGATCACCCTCAGGAGGATCAGCCAAGGCCAAGTTTAACCCCAGTGAGCGAAAAAGAAGATGCTAAGAAAAACACAAAACCATTATGATATTGGAGATTATTTAAAATCAGAACAACTTCAGGCTTAAGGCTGTCACACTGAGCTCATCTCAGGGCTAATCTTCCAACAACTTCTTTCTGAAATTCTACCACAAACCTTCATGGGGTAGATGGATAAGGAAAAAGAAAGAGCTCACTCCCTGTACTGGTCTAATTTGTGGGCCATAATATCCTGATGGATGAAGTTTTTCATAAATAATGAGTGAAGATATATTTTTAGAGATGTAAGACCAAATTCTTTTCTAAATACTTCGCAGTGACCTTACTGTACAGATTTAGGATTCATGCAAGAGACCCGACATGCAGCAATTACGTATGTCTAACAATCTCAAATCAGACTCATCTTCCTTCCTGTTCTTGTCTTATATTCCTGTTGGCTCAGGCTGCCTTAAAACCCGACACTCTACCTCAGGAGATATCAGGTAAATACTGCCTATTTGTCCTCCTGTTGAGCATTAAGTCAAGAGCCTACCTTAGGGAAGCCAGCTTCATTGCACTCTTTAATCATGCCAATGAAATCTATGGACCTGGTGGCAATGAACTCGGCCCGGAAAGCAGACATCACAGAATTTAACAGCAAGGCACTGCAAGACACACATGCCCACATCAGTAGAACTCCCTGTTAAGAAAGTTGCTTGAGCCCTGGCTGGTGTGGCTCAGTGGATTGAATGCCAGCCTGCAAACCAAAGATTCCCAGTCAGGGCACATGCCTGGGTTGTAGGCCAGGTCCCCAGTAAGGGGCATACGAGAGGCAACCACACATTGATGTTTCTCTCCTTCTCTTTCTCCCTCCCTTCCCCTTTCTCCTGTAAAAAGGAGACAGGAAGATAAGAATTCATTTTCATCACAGCCCCATGAGGAAAGCACTATTAATTATTAAACCCATTTTATAAATAAGAAGAAATGGGGCACAGAGATGTCAAGTAAGTAATCCAAATCCACAAAGCTAAGAGAGAATAGACTCAGAAATCTGAAGGCAGGCAACTGGATGCCAGCTTTTCGACCTCCATGCGGTCCTGTCCCTCTGTTGGCCCTCTTGCCCACATATGCATGTCCATTTCAAAAAACAGGAACCAACTCCATTTCTTACTCGAGACTTATGAATTTTAAGATACTTACTTGTTTCCTAGCTTCTTGCATCGTTCCATCATCTCGAGTAGCAGAGTCTAATAGTTTTAAAAAATAATAAAAATCATCGGGTTGGAGAACATAAAGCAAACTTCTCACCAAGAGATTTCCAAGGTAATACTCTAAAATAAATGTAGCCTCATGCCCATTTCCACAATTCTCACTGCCTGGCAGGAATGGGGCAAATGGGAGAGAAAAAAAGTGTATTCTTTATGGTATTTCATATAGTGGCTAAGAGCACGGGCCCTTGCAACAGGCACACTTATGTTCAAATACTGTCTTACCAGCTACCAACAGCAAGACCTTGAGTTAGTCATCTGACTTCATTAAGTCTTAGACTTCCTTAGGCAGATGATATAGGTGGTACCATCCTCCCTGCAGGGTTACTAAAGGAAGATGAGAGATGTACAGATAAGAATGGAAATTATTTCCCATCTCTCCTATGACTCTCCAGTATCCTCCCTATTGGTGCCAGTGGATTCTCGGTAAAACAAACACTGGGCCAGTACTTGGTACCCAGTTTTCACATGGGGAGCACTTTGCACTGGTCTTCTCACAACTCATGGCCACCCATGAGGCAAGCTCTCTATCCTCTCATTTCATAGGTGAGAAACCAAAAAACAGAGTAGTTATGTGCTTTGGCCAATGTGACACAGCCAGCTATGCCAGCTGGACATGACCTTGGCCATCTATCTTCAAAGGCCATGCTCTTCACTACATTTCCACTCCCTGAATTTTGAAGCATTTTTTAGCCCTAAAAGGAAGCTAATGTTTTACTCATTGGAGTACTGTTAATGGCTTTAGGCCTATCTTAAGTCAATTACGTATCTTTTAAAGAGCTTCTGTTTTTAAAAAAAAATCAATGGAAGAAATATTCTTTGAGGTAGTAGCTTGGAAAGAATTTGAATGGCACAGTAAAGGTCACCCATGGAATAAAAAGCAGTTATTGACAAGGGCCACTAACCATACACCAGGTCCTGAGCTAAACACTTCACATACCTTTGTCATTTACTCTTCATAATAGCCCTGGGAGGCCTGTGTAAATTTATCTCCATCTTTACAGCAGAGGAAGCCAAAGCTCAGATAGGTTAAACCACTTCCTAGTTAAGTGGTAGAAATGAGATCTGTATCTAAGTCTGGTCCCAAAGTCAAAAATTAAAACAAGTCTTTTTTAGTGCAACATTACCCTTTCCAGGGTCCTTCTGTGTTGCCTGAGTAATCAAGGTGATAGCTGGCTTTGGGAATAGTATTAGTACTACCACCCAAAAGCCCTCATTTTATTCATATTTCTGTCCCTGTCCAAAAAAAATCTGGTTGGGTCCTGTTATGGACCAAATTATGTCCCACTGCCTCCATTCATAGTTGAAATCCTAACCCCAAA
Source organism: Sturnira hondurensis (assembly GCF_014824575.4). Taxonomy (NCBI): domain Eukaryota; kingdom Metazoa; phylum Chordata; class Mammalia; order Chiroptera; family Phyllostomidae; genus Sturnira; species Sturnira hondurensis. The sequence continues at coordinate 468,036 of NW_028082003.1, forward strand.
TGTGACCATGTTTGCAAACAGGGCTTTTAAAGAGGTAATTAATATGAGAAGGTCATAAGAATGGGGTCCTAATCCAATAGGACTAGTATCCTTATAAGAAAAAGTAAAGACCAGGAAGTCACATGTACATAGGAAACACCATGTGAAGACACAATGAGAAAAAGAAGGTCTACAAGCCAAGCAGAAAAGCCTCATCAGAAATCAACGATGCTGGCACCTTGACCTTGGACTTTTAGCCTCCATAACTATGAGAAAATAAATTTCTGTTGTTTAAGTCACCCAGTCTGTTATGAGAGCCTGCTATGGTCTGAATGGTCACCTAACTGCCAAGGTATCAGAAGGTAGAGTCTTTGAGAGGCAATTAGATTATGAGAATAGAGCTCTCATGAAGAAAATTGTGCCCTTATAAAAGTGACCTAAAAAAGTTCCTCTGTCTCTTCTGCCACATGTGGACACAGCAAAAAGATAGCTATCTATGAAGTAGGATGTGGGCCCTAACCAAACACTGACAACATCTTGATCTTACATTTCTCAACCTTCCAAAACTGTGAAATGTAAATGTGTTGTTTATAAGTCACCCAGTTTGTAGTATTTTGTTACTGCAGCCCAAACAGACTAGGCAAAAAATACAGGTACAAACCAATCTCGGTGATCTCATTCCCCCACCATTGGTAGATTTATTAGACATCGACACATAACCCATTTCTAGCTGCTGTGACAGGGGCTTTAAGGAAAGATTTCCTTGTTCTTAAATAGAAAACCAAAGAACTAGAGACTCCCATCTTTCTGCCTCTGGATGCAGCCATGTCTGGACATGATGCCTGAAATGGCTGCAGTGACTTTGCTGCTATCTAGGAACAGCAGAGCAGAGAGATGGACAGAACAGGGCTGACCTAGGGCCTGCACTTCTTATTCAAGAGAACACATTGAATTATTTTTGTACAGCCAGTTAGGTGGTTGTTCCTTGAAGACACAAGCACCTTGGCTGATGATAAAACTGCAGATGATAGAATTGCTGATGTCACAAATGGTTTCCCTAGCTCACTCATGGAGTATTTATATTTGAAAAGTCATACTTGACGATCATTATCAAGGTGGTTCCTGTAAAAGACTGAGAAAGAGATACTGTGTATAATTATCACATTAATACTCCCCAACACACACAAATAAAATAATCAGTCATGGAACAAGTTTAATGTACCAGCTACTATTGTAGGCACTGGGGACAGGGCAGTAAGTAAATCAGACAGAAACCCGTGCCCTCATGTGGCTTGTTCTCTTATACCCATGCATGTACGTGGGAGTGCACAAACATGCACACACACATAAAACATGCATAAATGAATAAGATGTCTTCAGCACCTCTAAAAAGATGAACTAGGGCAGATGCCAACATATGGACAAAATATCATGGCCATTAAGACAAACAAATATTTAAAATATTCTTTTTTTTACAAGAGATAACCACATTAAAAACACTGTATATCCAAGAATTTAACTTAAAAAAAAAAGGCTTTGTCATATAGGAATACTTGTAAGAGTCCAGGGAGCCAAATATGGATCTCAGGCAGGTCTCTTAGAGATTACTAATTTTTTTCTGAAAAGTAATGGGATTGATTATCTTCGGCAAAAACAAGGTAAACTATAGTTCAAACCAGACTGAGATCGAAACAAGCCTTTTTGACTGAGAGAATCCACTGAAAAACTTGCAACTCAGCACACTAGTTTGCAGATGCACAGCAGAACTAGAAGATTCATTAGGCTCCTACATGTCCTTTATTTGTATATTTAATTTTTTAAAATACAAAAATAAAAAATGCTTATAGACAAAAGCTCAAATAATATTGCTGTGCATCAAGTACAATGTGAATACCCTCCCTCCCAGCTCCTACTTCCTAGGGGTCACCAATGTTAACATTGTGGTATTTATCTTTCTGAACCTGTGTCTATACCCTGTGAATATATAGCTTTTGTTGTAAAAACGTGACAATTTACATTGTTATTTTACAAAAATGGATAGTGATACATACTGGGCTGCAGCTTACCTTTTTTACTCAAGAATCTAGCATACGCCTTGCTCCTCCCATGTTAGTACACACAAATCTACCTCATTATATTTAATGACTGAAGAATCCACATCGATAATATAACACAGCTCTTTAAGTTGCTGCTAAAGGATATATTTTTAAAGCTTTTTATTTTGAACCATTTATAGACTCATAAGAAATTGCACAAGTATCAGAGAGGTCATGGGTACTATTAGCCAGCTTCCCCCAAAGGTGATAGCTTTAATGATATAGTGTATTAATAAAGCTAGGAAATTGGCATTGCTATAATACAATTAACTAGACTATTTCAGCAGAATTTACATTCACTCATTATAGTGAAAGAAAAGACACTGCCTTTCTGACATTTCATTCATATGGATTCATATTTAACTACTGAATTTTATGCCCTGGCTAGTATGGCTCAGTGGATTGAGTGTTGGCTAACCAAAGGGTCACTGGTTCAATCCCAGTAAGGGCAGGCCCAGTCCATAGTAGGGGGGCACAAATGGCCCCCATACACTAATGTTTCTCTCCCTTTCTTTCTCCCTCACTTCCCTTCATTCTAAAAATAAATGAAGTCCTTAAAAAAAGTTAAAGAAAAAACTCAAAATACTTAAAAAAATATTTAACTATTGAATTTTAAAGATTATCTTCAGATGAGGGTTATATACCTATTTCAAAAGTAGAGGTAAAGAAAAAATAAATTGGGGCAGCACTGCATTTCTGTTTTCTAAACCAAGATTAACTCATATGCAGCCCAGACTGCTCACATTTTTGTACTTCTGCTTTTATTAAAAAACCTTCCAACTAGTGTTTATAAATCCTGTTTAATGGAAATTAGTATTAAATAACATGCACAACATCTTTTTATTCTTATTTTTATAAATAAAGCAGAAATGTACAGGGGGGGGAATCATGAACTAATCTTAAAGTTAATACTCCTCCCAATTCAGTTAATATTGCACAAGTCTCAAAAGAATAAAAATACTTCAATGTGAATAAAAAGAAATTATATACCCCAGGTATTAAAAGAAATTTTTAACTTTATTTCTCTTTGTCTGGAGACTTTTTCCTAATTTGAAAAAGCACACTTGTGGGACATCTGGTCAGGATGGCTAAGTAGGAAACTATGCTCAGCTCCTCCCATGATCACACCAAGTTACTACTAAATTATACAACAACCATCACTGAGAAGCACCCGAAGACCAGCTGGACAGAATTTTTAAAACTATAAGGATATAAAGAAGAAGCCACATTAAGATTGTTAGGAAGGGCAGAGCCACAGAACAGGCAAGTCCCACACCCACAGTGAGGTGATAAGAATAGGGAGGGATTTCTTGGCTGCAGAAGTCTCCCCTGAAGAGTAACAGGATCCATCCCCACACCAATGTCCCCAGCCCAAAGCACCAGTACTGGGAAGAAGAGTCCCCAAATCTGGCTAAGACAACCAGTCATGTTAATACAAGAAAAACAAAGGGTTGCGGAAAACTAAGACATGCACTCTTGATAGGGGACTAAAGACTTGGAAAATTTTAGCTTAAGGTAAAAAGTTATAAGTCTAGCAGTAATGTGTATGTTAAAGCTTTGTTTCAGAAACTACAGATAAGGCCCATCTTGGCTCCTGGGAAACAGCCAACCTCCTGGGGCACTGGCTAGAGATTACCACCTGGGGACAAATTGGAGGCATCCAGGTCTTTTGTCTTCTAGGGGAGCAGACGACCACTCCCACCTTGGGAACAGCTAACTGCCAAGGACAGAAGTGTTGCAGCTTCTGAATCCCAAAGCCCTACCGCACCTTGTTTGTCCTCCCTCACCCCCCCTTATAAAAGGTCTGGCCTGGAAAGAGATGAGAAGATGGATCATTAGGGTATGAATCCGCCATCTTCTCTGATCACCAACCATCTAAATAAAGAGCCCATAAAAGATTCAATCCCTGTCATTGCTTATTGGATTTGGTAGTGACAGGCAGTCCGAACACGTGTCTTTTCCAGTTACACTCTTACTGGGCCATCACACAAACTCATACACTCTAAGCTCCAGGGCATGGACACCAGCTCAAAAGGCACATAGGACATATGGAGAAGAACAAAATTGACTAAGTTCAGGGGGAGGGCAGTAGGGGCAAAGTTGGGGCGACTCTGTCTGGGGATAAAAGCACTTGAAAACACCACTGTTCCTTTGTTCAGCTGTACTTTCACCTAGCCAGTCTGGCACAGACAAGAGCTAAATCTCTGTTAACACCCTTCACCCCACTCTGATGATTCCCTAAGATCCAACCCCCCAACTAGCTCATCTGGCCAGCTTGTGGAGTCAGCCCCCACCTAACAGCATTTCTGCTGTAGTCTCAGCCATCCCTCACAGCCAGTCAACTTGAGGATCAACCACACCCACAGATATGCCAACAGCAATTGAGGCCCAAGTACAAAGGGAGGGTGGAAACAAACCACAAAAGGGACATCCCTGGAACACCCAGCTCAGGTGATCAGGGAGACTGTGACACTAGATACCTTCTCACAGGGCACCTTCTAATGTACAAAAGGCCACCGTACTAAGACAGACTGGGAGACACAAAAGCCCTACCCACTACGTACAAACAGAAGGAGACGGCCAAAATAAGGAGACAAAAAAATGTCCCAAATGACAAAAGAAGGACAAAACTCTAGAAAAATAATTAAACAAAATGGAGACAAGCAATCTACCATACACAAAGTTCAAAGCACTGATTACAAGGATGCCAATGAATTTAGGGGAAGAACAGATGGACTCAGTGAGAATTTCACAAAGAGCAAGAAGCTATAAAAAAGGAAATAGAAATCATAAAAAAGCCAAAAATAAAGAATACAATAACTGAAATGAAAAAAAAAATACACTTGAGAAAATCAATAACAAATTACATGAAGCAGAGCATCAAATCAGTGGCCTAAAAGACAAGACAGTAGAAAATACCCAATCAGAACAGTAAGAAGAAAAAAGAAAAACATATTCAGGATTGTTTTAAGGGACTTCTTAGACAATATCAAGGATATTAACATTCATAACATAAGGGTACCAGAAGTAGAAGAGAGAGCAAACAAGGAATTGAAAACCTATTTCAAGAAATAATGACTACTTTCCTAAACCTTGCAAAGAAAACAAACATACAAGCCTAGGAAGAGTAGAGAGCCCCACACAAGATGAACCCAAAGAAGCCAATACTATCACACATAATAATTAAAATGTCAAAGGTTAAAGACAAAGAGAGAACCTCAAAAGCATCAAGAGAAAAGCAGTTAGTTGCTTATAAGAGAGGTCAAATAAAACTGCCAGCTGATTTCTCAACAGGTGCTTTGCAGACCAGAAGGGATAGGCACAAAAACATTCAAAGCGATGAAAAGGAAAGAACTACAACCAAGATATTCTAACCAGAAAGGCTATTATTTAGAACTGAGGAGAGATAAAGAGCACCCTAGACAAGGTAAAGCTAAAGAGGAAAGAGGCTCATTATCATTAATCCAGTAAGACAAGAGATGTTAAAGGCATTTCTTTAAGTAGAAAAGAACAGATGAAAGATAAAAACAAGGCAAGGGTACACCCACCAGGCCAACTAAGGAGGGGTTGGGCATGATTTGCTGTCACTCAGTGTACCTCACAGACTGATCAAAGGGTTGCAAAATGAGGTGGATTATCAGTGCCAGCCTGGTGCAAACGTGCAGAGTAGACACTGAGGGCCACACAGTGCTCTGAGGGTGTGGGCTAGAAACTGGGCACCTGTGATTACGGTAGTCCAGACTGAGCCCCTATCCATGTGGAACCATAAGAAAGAAAGAAAAAAAACAAAACAAAACAACTGACCCAAACCCCCTCTGCCTGCATGTTTCAGGAAACCTGCAAAATCTGCCTGGCAGGTTTAAAATCAGCAGGAAGCCTTTCTTTTTCTTTCCAGGGTAAAAGTAAGTACTGAAGCTGTGAGAAAACCAGAGGCTGATCCAGAAAGAAGTTAGAAGGAGAACAACAACAGCTAAGATAAATCCACTTTCATATCCATTAAAACTTACATTTTAAAATAAATTTTAGTTATTTCCATTTATTTAGATTTTTTCTTTTGATTGTTTTTATTGTTTCATTTTTTTATTCACCCTTTCATACTGCATTTTGATTTTTTCTTTAAATTCACTCATATTCCAAATGATACACTACTCTTGGTCTTTTACTTTTTATTCTTTTATTAAGATTATATATTTCTAACCATACTATTGTTATACAAAGTCCCACATAGCACCCTTCCCAAGTATTAATCAATTTCACCATCTTCCTGAGCTTTATTACTGTCGTGGTAAACTGTATTTTCTCTCACACTATGCCAAATTTCTATCCCTTACTATCACTATCTCCTCCACCTAATCTCGCATAAGCACTCTCCTTTCTTAAAGTCACTTCACATTTTCCCCTTTTAATAAGAAACTTATTTCCTTTTCACCTTTTACAAACAGTAGCTAATTGTGTGAAACATCATGGTTATTGCTGCACTTCTACAAAGGAATTCCTATTTCTTCACTACTTATTTCTACTTTAAATCCCATAAAATACTCTCCTGCTGTCTTTCCATTTTACCTTCCCCCTGCCCCTGACAAGTGGAGTGGGAAATCTTATTTCATTGACTTCTGTCCCCCTTTTTTCCCCTTTCTCCCATATTTCAACTGGAACTTCACTCCTTACTCTTATTAGTTTACTTCTCCCATCCTCTCAAAATCATTTTTCTTTACTGTAGACATCTCATATTCACTTCTGCTTTTTTACAATATTCTTATTCAACTGTCGCTACTATCTTCATTCAGCTTTATTAAACTTCACTCAGCTGTCACTACTATCGACTCTGCTGTGACTTTTCTGCAATTTTGCTTCCACTGGGGTCCAGTACCTTATGAAGATAGCTGGAAAAACAGAGCATTTAAAATTGCAGAAACAAACAAAAAGAGTCACTTAAAGGGGGAGACAAAGAAAAAAACCTGCAACTGAAAGGAATGGGAAATTTACCAGTTAAAGAGCAAAATGAAATGGAGGCAAGCAAACTATCAGACATAAAGTCAAAATATGGTTATAAGGGATGCTCAAGGAAATCAGTGACAACTACGAGGAACTGACTGGGAATTATAGCAGTATGAAAAAGGAAATAGAAACTATAAACAAGAACCAGGAGGAAATGAAGAATACAATATTTGAAATAACAAGTACACCAGACGGAATTAGAACCAGGCTGGATGAAGCACAAGGCCAAATTTGTGAGCTGGAAGACAAGAAATACTCAGGTAGAGCAGCTGAACAAAAAAAGATTTAAAAATATGAGGATAGCTAAAGGGAACTGAAGGACATGAAACACCGCAACATTCAAATCATAGAAATACAGAGGGAGAAGAAAAGTAGCAAGGGATGGAAAATACGTTTGAAAATATAGTGACAGAAACCTTCCCTAACCTGGAGAGGGGAAAGCCATGCAAGTTCAGAAAGCACACAGGGTCCCATTCAAGATAAACCAAAATAGGCCTACTCCAAGAAACACCATAATTAAAATGCCAAGCTTTCAACACAAAGAGGATATCTTAAAGGCATTGAAGGAGAAACATGAAGTGACATACACGGGAGCCCCAATGGCTACAGGCTGATTTCTCAAAAGAAACACTACAAGCCAGAAGGGAATGGTGACAAACATTCTAGGTAATGAAAACCAAGGCTACTTTACCCAGCAAGGTTCTCAATTAAAATGGAAGGTGAAATAAGTAGTTTCCCAGAAAAAAAAAAAAAAGGCTAAAAAGAATACACATCTTCCAAAAGATAACTGCAAGAAATGCTAAAGAGACTGCTTTAAAAAGAGGAAGAAAAAGAGTGAGAGCTAGAGGAACATAGGTACAAAGGGAGGAAAATGAGTAAGTACCTATCAATAATAACCTTAAATGTAAATAGATTAAATGCTCCAATCAAAAGACATAGGGTGACTCAATGAATAAGAAAACAAAACCCGAACATATGCTGCCTATAAGAGAACCACCTCAGAACAGAAGACCTACACAGACTAAAAGTGAAGGGTTGGAAAAAATACTCCAAGCAAATGGACAGAGAGAAAAAGCTGGGGTAGCAACACTTATTATCAGAGAAAATAGACTTCAAAACAAGGGCCATAAAAAGAGACCCAGAAGGACACTTTATAATACTCATGGGAAGGATGCATCAAGGAGACATAAACATTATAAACATATATCCACCCATCATAGGAACACCCAAATAATGAAAATCTTGGAGCACTTCAAGAAAGATATCGACAACAACTGGATTGTAAAACCCCACTATGACAAATGCATAGATCTTCCAAACAAAGTATCAACATGGATACCAAGGCACTGAACAATGCCCTCAATCAAATGGACTAATCTCAAAGAAGCAAAATACACATTCTTTTCAAATGTACATGGAACATTTTCAAAGACAGATTGCATGACAGAACTAAAAACAAACCTCAAAAATTCAAGAAAACTGGAATTATATGAAGCATTTTTGCAACGACAAAGACCTGAAACTAGAAACCAACCTCAAGGAAAAAACCCCAAAACCTTCAAATTCATTGAGTTTGAACAGCATGCTATTAAACAATCACTAGGTTAATAAACAAGATTAAGGAATCAAAACATTTCTGGAAACAAATGAAAATGAAAACACAACAGATCAAAACTTATGGGCTACAGCAAAGGCTGAACTTCCCTGAGAGGGAAGTTCATAGTGATACAGGGCTACCTAAAAGAGACAGAAACGTTTTAATAAATGACCTAACCCTACTTCTACAAGAACTGGAGAAACAACAACAAACAAAGCCCAGAGTGAGTTGAAGAAAGGAAATAACCAAGATTAGAGCGGAATTAAATTACAGAGACTAAAACAATAATCCAAAATATCAATAAATCCAGGACCTGTTTCTTTGAAAAGATAAACAATATCAAAAAACCTTTAAGCAGATTCATCAAGAAAAAAAGGAGTCAGGAGCCAAATAAATAAAATCTGAAGTGAGGGATTAAAACTGATACCACAGAAATACAAAGGAATGTAAGGAATTACTATGAACAACTATATGCCAAAATTTTGAATATATGGGTGAACACGTGGGTAAAATGGACAAATTTCTGGAAAAATATATGCATCCAAAACTGAATCAAGAAGCAGAAAGCCTGAATACACTGATAGTAGCTAGCGAAATTTAAGCAGTAATCAAAGAACTCTCATCATACATAAGCCCTGGACTGTATGGTTTCACAGGGGAATTTTACAAACCATTTAAGGAATGGCTAACCCCTATCCTTTTTAGACTATTACTGCAAAAAATCCAAGAAGAGGAAAGATTCACAAAGTCTTTTAATGAGGACAGCCTAATCCTGAAACCAGATAGGAACATGACAAAGAACGAAAACTAAAGGCCAATATTGCTGATGAACACAGACCCTAAAATCCACAACATAAGATTGTCAAACCACATCCACCAATATAAAAAATAGTTATATACCATGATCAAGTGGGATTCTTCCCAGGGATGCAAGGATGGTATAATATGCACAAATCAATAAATGTAATACCTCATATAAACGAAATGAACAACAAAAAATCACATGATAATATCAAAATATGCAGAAAAAGCACTTGATAAGGTACAGTACCAATTTATTATTTAAAAAAACAAAACAAAACTCTGCCTTGGCTGGTGTAGCTCAGTGGATTGAGCGCGAGCCTGAAACCTAAGGGGTCGCGGTTCGATTCCCAGTCTGGGCACATGCCTGGGTTGCAGGCCAGTTTTCAGTGGCAGACACACAACAGGCAACCATACATTGATATTTCTCTCCCTCTCTCCTTCCCTTCCCCTCTAAAGATAAATGAATAAAATCTTTACAAAAAAGAAAAAAAAAACTCAGCAAAGAGGAGTACAGGGAGCATACCTCAACATAATAAAGGTCACATATGAGAAACACAGAGCCAATATCATACTCAATGAGCAAAAACTAAAAGCTTTCCCACTAAGATCAGAAACAGGACAAGGGTGTCCCTTTCACCACTTCTATTCAACATAGTATTGGAAGTCCTAGCCACAGCACTCAGGCAAGAAAAGGAAATAAAAGGCATCCAAATTGGAAAGGAGGAAACAAAACTGTCACTGTTTGCAGATGACATGATAATGTACATAGAAAATCCTATAGACTCCACCCAAAACTGCTCGACCTAATAAATGAATTTGGCAAAACAGTGGGATACAAAGTCAATATCCAAAAATCAAAGGCATTTTTGTATACTGACAATAAAAGAGCAGAAGCAGAAATCAAGAAAAAATCCCATTCGATATAGCAAAAACAAAAATAAAATACCTAGGAATAAACCTAACCAAGGATGTAAAACACCTATACTCAGAAAACCACACAACACTGAAGAAAGAAATCAAGGAGGACACAAACAAATGGAAACATATACCGTGTTCATGGATTGGAAGAATTAACATCATCAAAATGTCTATACTACCCAAAGTAATTTATAGATTCAATTCAATCCCTACTAAAATACCAATTACATATTTCAAAGACAGAAGATTTCAAAAATTTATATGGAACCATAAATGACCTTGAATAGCTGCAGCAGTTGTGAAAGGAGGGGGAACAATACATAACATCAAACTATATTACCAGTCCAATGTAGTCAAAACAGTCTGGTGCGCCACACATACATACCAATGGAACATAACACAAAGCCCAGAAATAAATTCATGTCCCTATGGTCAATATTTGTCAAAGGTCACAGAAGCATAAAATAGAGTTAAAAATAGGCTCTTCAACAAAAGGTTTTGGGAGATATGGACAGCTACATGCAAAAGATTAAACTCGCCCTTGCTGGTGTAGCTCAGTGGATCGAGCGCGGGCCTATGAAACAAAGGATCGCAGTTCGATTCTCAGTAAGGGCACATGCCTGGGTTGCAGGCCAGTTCCCAGTGGGGGACACATGAGAGGCAACCACACATTGATATTTCTCTCCCTCTCTCCTTCCCTTCCCATCTCTCTGAAAATAAATAAATTTTTAAAAATATTAAAAAAAAACACAGAAGATTAAACTCAATCACCAACTTACCTAGTACCCAAGAATAAAATCAAGACGGATGAAAGACTTAAATAACTAAAGTCACAACACCATAGAAATTCTAGAGGAGAACATAGACAGGAAAATTTTAGATATTCCACACGGCATTATTTTCACCAGTATGTCCCCTAGAACAATGGATATAAAGTAAAGAATAAACAAATGAGACTTCATCAAAATAAAAAGAATCTGCACAGCTAAAGAAAACATCAGCAAAATGAAAAGGTAAACAACCATATGGGAAAACATATTTGCCAATGATACCTCGGAAACGGGTTTGATGTCCAAAATAAATAAAGAACTCACAGGACTCCACGCCAGAAAGAGAAACAGCCAAGTTAAAAATGGGCAAAGGACTTGAACAGCCACTTCTCCAAGGAGGACATATAGAGGGACAAGAGACATATGAGAAAATGCTCAGCATCACTAGCCATCAGACAGATACAAATTAAAACCTCAATGAGACTTCCAGCCAAGATGGAGGCATAGGTATATACACTGTGCCTCCTCGCACAACCAAAAAAAGGACAAATTTAAAAACAAAAACATCATAACTGACAGAAAATTGAACTGCATGGAAGTCTGACAACCAAGGAGTTAAAGAAGAAACGTTCACTCACACTGGTAGGAGAAGTGGAGACAGGCAGCTAGGGTGGAGAGGACTCACAGCAAGGCAGCAGGCTAGAGAACCAGGGCGGGAGAGGCAGAGGCTGGGGGACTGGGTGGTGAGGCAACTGGGGTGTACGACAGACTGAGCAACCCAGGATTCCAGCCTGGGTAAATAAAGCCTCAAAACCTCTGGCAGTAAAAACCTGTTGGACCCTAGGAAGCACACACCAAATCAAATAATAATTATATTTCCCAAGATCAAAGATAAGGACAGAATCTTAAAAGCAGCAAGAGAAAAGGAGACATTGACCTACATAGGAGCCCCCATAAAACTTTCAGCTGATTTCTCAAAAGAAACCTTACAGGCAAGAAGGGGCTGAAAAGAAGTAATCCAAGATTACTCTATCCAGCAAAACTTTCATGTAAAGTGGAAGGGCAGATAAAGTGCTTCCCAAATAAGGTCAAGTTAAAGGAGTTCATCATCACAAAGCCCTTATTATATGAAATGTTAAAGGCACTAAGATGTCTCAGAAAAAGAAGATGATTAAAAATATGAACAGTAAAATGACAACAAACTCACAATTATCAACAACTGAACCTAAAAATTAACAAAAACAAAAGTAAACTAAGCAAACAACAAAAACAGGAACAGAATCACAGAAATGGAGATCACATGAAGGGTTATCAGTGGGGACAGAGAGGAGACAGAATGGGGGGAAAGGTACAGGGAATAAGAAGCATAAATGGTAGGTACAAAATAGACAGGGGGAGGTTAAGAATCAATAGGAAATAAAGAAACCAAAGAACTTATATATATGACCCATGGACATGAACTAAGGCCAGGGGGAATTCAGGTGGAAGCACAGGTGTGGGGTAGATGGGAATAAAGGAAAGAAAAGAAATGGGAAAACTATAATAGCATAATCAATAAAATATATTTAAAAATAAATATTAAAGCATAAATGTACAAAGGAAAATCTAGAAAATCTATACAACATAGGAATGAATCAAGAGCTAGTAATTTGAAAAGATAAATGAGATCAATAAACCTTTAACCAGACTGATCAAGAAAAAAAGAGGACCCAAGTAAATGAAATCACAAAAGAGAGATGAGAAATAAATGATATCAAAAAATTAAAAGGATTCTAAGAAAGTATTATGAACAACTATATAACAACAGAGTGGACAAACTGGAAGAAATAGATAATTTCCTGGAAACATATAATCTTCCAAAATTAAATCAAGAAGAATCAGAGAATCTGAATGGATAGATTATACCTAGTGAAATTGAAGCAGTGATCAAAAAACTCCCAACAATCACTGAACCAGATGGCTTCACATGTGAATTTTACCAAATATTTCAGTAAAAACTAATACCTCACCTCTCCTTCTAAAACTATTTCAAAAAATTCAAGAGGAGAGAAAGCTCCCAAGCTCATTTTACCAGGCCAGCATTATCTTAATCCCAAAACCAGATAAAGATGTATATGACAGGCCAATTACTATGACGAACAGAGATGCTAAAATCCTCAACAAAATATCAGCAAATCAAATACAGCAACACATAAAAAAGATCATACACCATGATCAAGTGAGATTTATTCTGGCAATGCAAGATACGTCAACATTCAGCAATCAGTACATGTGATAAAGCACATAAACAAAATGAATTGTAACACAATTCTATCAATAGATGCAGTAAAAGCATTTGATAAACCCTAGCATGCATGTATGATAAAAACTCTCAGCAAAGTGAGAATACAGGGAACATACCTAATTGTCAGTATGTTAGTACCTACTGTTAGGTACTGTTAGTACCTAACTGTTAGTACTTAACATACTGTCATTATGACAAACACACTGCCAGCATCATACTCCATGGATAAAAAGTACAAGCATTCCCCTTAAGATTGACACAAGACAAGATGTCCACTTCTACCTCTCTTATCAACTTAGTACTAGAAGACCCAGCCCTAGCAATCAGACAAGAAGAACACATAACAGGCATCCAAATTGGAAAGGAAGAAGTAAAATTATTTTTATTTCCAGATGACATGATACTGTAGAGAACACAAGATTCTGCCAAGAACCCACTAGACTAATAAATAAATTCAGCGAAGTAGCAGGATACAATATTAATATCTAGAAATCAGTTGCATTTTTATATGCCAATAACGAACTAACAGAAAGGGAAGTCAAGAAAACAATCTCATTCACATTTGCTTCAAAAAGAATAAAATATCTAGGAATAAGTCTAACCAAGGATAGGAAAAAACCTGTACTCAGAAAGTTGTAAAACACTAAAAAAAGAAATTGAAGAAGATACAAGTGGAATCACAAACCATATTCATGAATAGGAAAAATTAACATCATTAAAATGTCCATACTACCCAAAGAAATCTATAGATCAATGCATTTCTTATCAATATTCCAATGTTGTATTTCACAGAACTAGAACAAATATTTCAAAAATTTACATGGAATCACAAAATGTCCTACATAGCAACAGTGATCCTGAGAAAGTAGAACAAAGTTGGTAGAATCACACTACCTAATAGGAAACTATACTTATAGTAATAGTAATCAAAATAACATGGCACTGGCAAAAAAGCTGCCACATAGGTCAATGGAACAGACTAGAGAGCCCAAGAAAAAACTCACACCTTTTTAGTCAATTAGTATTTATTTGACAGAAGAAGCAAGCACATATAATGGGCTAGAAATAGTTTATTCAATAAATGGTACTGGGAAAACGGGACAGGTATGTACAGGAAAATGAAACTAGACCACCTTCTTATACCACACATAAAAATAAATCCAAAATGGATTAAAGACTTAAATATTAGACCCAAACCTTTAAAAATCCTAGAAGAAAAAATCAGCAGTAAAGTCTCAGATACTGCTCAGACCAGTAATTTGTCTGATATATCTCCCCAGGCAAATGAAAAAAAGAAAAAATAAACAAATGGGACTTGATTAAACTAATAAGTTTTTAGACAGCAAAGGAGACCATCAACAAAATAAAGAGACAAGCCACAGAATGACAGGACATATTGGACAATACATCTCATATGGGGTTAGTATCCAAAATTTATAAAGAATTTAGAAAACTCAATAGCAAAAAAAAAACCAAATAACCCAATTAAAAAATGGGCAAAGGATATGAATAGACACTTCTGGCAAAGAGGACAAAGAGTTGGCAAACAGACATATGAAAAGATGTTCAATGTCACAAATCATCAGAGAAAGGCAAATGAAAACCACAATGAGGTATCACCTCACACCCGTCAGAATGGCTATCATCAAAAATCAATAAACAAGTGCTGATGAGGATGTGGAGAAAAGGGAACTCTTTTGCATTGTTGGTCGGAATGCAGACTGGTGGAGCCACCGTGGAAATCAGTATGGAGATACCTCAAAAAAAAACTAAGGGGTCTGCCTTTTGATGCATATATCCCACTGCTGTGAATATATCCAAAGAAACCCAAAACACAAATTCAAAAGAATGTAATCACCCCATGTTCACTGCAGCATTACTTATACTTGCCAAGATATGTAAGCAGCCCAAATGTCCATTAGTACATGATTGGATAAGACAAATATGGGACATTTACCCAATGGAATATTACTTGGCCCTAAAACAAAAGAAAATGTTTCCCTTTGTGACAACATGGATGGACCTGGACAACATTATACTAGGTGAAATAAGTCATCAGAGAAGGACAAATACCATACAATTTGACTATATGTGGAATCTAATGATCAAACTGAAGTAACAAGAAAAATAGAGACAGACCCATAGACAGAGAATAGGATGGCAGCTATTGTGACAGGCAGGGCGGTTAGAGGGATGGGCAGTTAAGGGATAGAGCAGAAAGGAAAAAGGACTCATGGACATGTACAACAGTGTGGTGATTGCAGGGGGGAAGTAAAATGGTAACAGAAGAAATAAAAACAACTTGTAAAAAGAAAATTGAAAAACACACAAAGAATGTGAAGTTTAAATAAGATGTTACTAAACAATAAATGTGTTAACAAGAGCAAGGAGGATATCAAAATATACCCAGAGACAGAAATGAAAACACAATAGCCCATAATCTATGGCACAGAGACAAAGCAATTCTAGGATGGAAATTCATAGTAATACAGCTACCTCAAGAAACAAGAAAAATCTCAAATAAACAATCTAAATTTATACCTAAACGAACCAGAAAAAGAAGAATAAGCAAAGCCCAAAGTGAGTATAGAAGGAAGAAAATAACAGATCAGAGTGTAAATCAATGATCTGGAGTCTAAAAAAAAATAATAGAAAAGGTCAATGAAATTAAGAGCTGGTCTTTGAAAAGTTAAACAAAATTGATAAACCTTTAGCCTGACTCATCAAAAAAAAAAAGAGAAGAGGGACCAAATAAACAAAATCAGAAATAAAATAGGGGACAAAATGACACCAAAAAATACAAAGGAATATCAAGAAATACTACAAAAAATTATATGGCAACAAACTGGACATTCTGAGAAAAAGAGATAAATTACTAGAAACATACAGTCTATCAAGAATGAATCAGAAAGAAACAATATCTGAACAGACTGATAACTACTAACAAAACTGAATCAGTAATCAGAGAATCCTAACAAAGAAAAGTCCTGGATCTGATGCCTCCACAAGTGAATTTAACCAGAGCAAAAGAAGGTAATACCTATTGTTCTTAAATTATTCCCAAAATTAAAGAGAAGGGATGGCTCCCAAACTCTGTTTACGAGGCCAGCATTACCCTGATACCAAACCTGCTGAAGACATTACAGAGAAATAAAATTTTAGGCCACTATTCCTGATGAACATGGATGCTAAAATCCTCAACAAAAATGCTAGCAAACCAGATCCTGCAATACATTAAAAAGATCATATACCATGATGAAGTAGGATTTACTCCTAGGATGCAAGGTTGGTTCAATATTCACAAATCAATGAATGTGATACACCCGATAAACAAAATAACAAATACATGCAGAAAAAGCATTTGATAAGTTCTAGCACCCATTTGTGATAAAAACCCTCAGCAAAGTAAGAATAGAGGGAACATACCTCAACATAATGAAGATCATATATGACAAACCCACAACTAATATCATACTAAAATATGAAAAGCTAAAAACGTTTTTCTTAAGATCAGGAACAAGACAAGAATGTCCACTTTCACCTATTCTATTCAATATGTGTAGGATGTGCCTGTTATAGGGAACATAACCTGTTTTTTACTTAATATAATTTTATTTTAATTGTATAAGGGGAGGGAAGCCTACCATCAAACAATAACAAAAAAGCCTTTCTGAACCAGTCTGTGAATTTTTTTTGGGGGGGGAAGGGTATTTGGATTTCAATTTTTATTTGAAATTTCACATATCAGATATTAGTAACTGAAAGCATTTCCCCTTCCTCTCATCTTAATGGTTCTCCTTTCCCCTATATTTCCTCTGTCTGTCCTATATATTACCAAATACTGCAGCCAGATTGACAATACCATATTTTGGAAGTGTGACCTGTTAAAAGACACACATAGCTCTAACTCCTTAGCTGACACAACCTAGCCACTATCAAAGAGCTTTTAGGCATCATACCATCACACAAATTTTTACCACCACCATCCATAATGACATCCATTCTTTGTATTTTGAAATGATTTTTTATAAGACACCTTATGGTGTCTTATGTTCCTATTTAAGTGTCCCAAGAATCAGAGTTTATTATTACTCAGGTGACCTAATTTTAAAAATTACTTCTTATAGTGCAGTAATGATTCCTAGAGCTTTATTTCCCAGGATACCTCTTCCCAGCTTCTGTCATCCTTTGAGATTACTGGTGTTTAAAAGGAAGAATGCCTTATGATATGAACCTTTTACTTTAAATCCGATTTTGCCCTTCATTAAAATAAGGGGGAAAAATAAGTATTCTCATTTTAAATACATCAGTCTACTCATGTGTTTCAGACAATTAGTGGAAAGGTAGGATGGCTCTGCCTGCAATCAAGTATGTGGTACCTCTATGAGCTTCCACATCCACTCCCAGAGCTGTCAAACAAGACAATTAGGAAAAGTGCTCAGTGCTGAACCAGCCACAGTGGTGAGCCCTCTACAACCTGCTGGATGCCACTATGTTGCTATAGCTGTTATGAAAGGGTCCTTTTTAATCTACAGGGCACACTGGTGTAGAGGTCATTACAACACCCAGAAGAGCTCCAGCATTCCTCTTCTAAGGTGAACTTCACACTGAAGCTTTGTGGCAGTTACCTCAGGAGCATGGTAGGAAAGGCACTGGAAGATCCAGTCCATGGCAGGTGAATACAAGGGAAGGTAGGCTGAGAGCTCCACTCCTTGGATCACCAGATGGTTCTGGACTGTATCCCCATGAATCTACAAGAGACAAAATACACACTTAGACAAGGAAAGTCACATTATAAACAAGGAGTATGTAACTCACAGAATGCATACTTATAAGCATTTGCATGGTCCTGATAGAAATTGCTTGGTTTCTCAGGGTTTTGTTTGTTTGTTTTTTTAACTAAAGAAAGCAGCAAAGTTTCCCATGTCACTGAGCTGAGATGTTCTGGAAATATACACTGTGGAAAGAAGTAACCTGATAAAAATGGAGCCAGCAGATGTTAAAATGGAAGTCTGATCAACTGTAGACATTTGTTAACAAATGCATATTAATTATCTCTGCTTGCTTAGTATAAACAACAAATTTTAATTATAACAGATGTTAGTATAATTTTCTAGGGTTTACAATTTTTAAAAGGGTTTATTTATTTATTTTTAGAGAGTGGAAGGGAGGGAGGAAGAGGGAAACATCAGTGTGTGGCTGACTCTCACACACCCCATTAGGGACCTGACCTGCAACCCAAGTATATGTACTAAGTGGGAATTGAAANTTATAAGCATTTGCATGGTCCTGATAGAAACTGCTTGGTTTCTCAGGGTTTTGTTTGTTTGTTTTTTTAACTAAAGAAAGCAGCAAAGTTTCCCATGTCACTGAGCTGAGATGTTCTGGAAATATAGACTGTGGAAAGAAGTAACCTGATAAAAATGGAGATAGCAGATGTTAAAATGGAAGTCTGATCAACTGTAGACACTTGTTAACAAATGCATATTATTATCTCTGCTTGCTTAGTATAAACAACAAATTTTAATTATAACAGATGTTAGTATAATTTTCTAGGGTTTACAATTTTTTGAAAGGGTTTATTTATTTATTTTTAGAGAGTGGAA
This sequence comes from Sturnira hondurensis, assembly GCF_014824575.4. NCBI lineage: Eukaryota > Metazoa > Chordata > Mammalia > Chiroptera > Phyllostomidae > Sturnira > Sturnira hondurensis. The sequence goes on from NW_028082003.1 coordinate 487,088, forward strand.
GGGAGGGAGGAAGAGGGAAACATCAGTGTGTGGCTGACTCTCACACACCCCATTAGGGACCTGACCTGCAACCCAAGTATATGTACTAAGTGGGAATTGAAATAGAAACCTTTTGGTTCACAGGCTGGCACTCAATCCACCGAGCCACACCAGACAGAGCTCTAGGGTTTACACTTTTCAAGAGGTTTAAGGCAGTCTCAACTTGGAAAAGCAACTGAGTTTTGTGAATTGGTGATCATCTAACTGTTATATCAACTGTTCACCTGCACTGTTCTCCTACCTGTTTGAATATAAGAAGGAAGTCAAAAAAGTTCTTATTTAGGCTTTCTTTCAGATGTGGAGCCACTTCCATTCCCACCTGCAGCCAAAAAAGAGAAAGAAGAAATTACCTTGATTATGGAACAGACTGCAAATAATATATACAGTGTGGTGCCATTTCATAAATTGAAAATGTACACACTGATAGATACAGGCATGGAGAAGACCAGAGAGTTCATTTTTATTATTTTTTCTTTACCTATTATCTTATTCAGTAAGTGGACAATTTTCATTTTTAAAAAAAGAAGCTATTTTTAATTTAAAAAGGGGCATTCACAGTAATTATCTTTGTAATTTCCCAAAGGTAATGAATGTATTTTTGAACCAGGAAAACAAATCAATACAGCACTAGGAGGAATGTACTCTCAAGGTTGTATGTACGATGTTCTCTTCCTCTCTGAAAAATGATAAACATACCTGGATAAACAGCTGGGTCTTCACTATTGTATTGTTAAAATATACAGATTCATTCTTTACTAGGCAGGCATGGAAGCAGACAAATTATAATATATTTTAAGAAATTTTACATAAGATAAGCATGAAGCATAACAATGCTATAATCCATTGGTCTTATATTCATTGTTTTAAAAAAAAAAGATTAACGCTTCCTGCTGAAAGAATTTGCTAATCAGAGAGAAGGTGGCTAGAGGCCTTGGACTAGATGGAAAAGTGAAGGTCTGAGCTACAAAGTATCTCAATGTTCCTTAAATTAAGTTCTTCTGATATACCTCAGATACTTGCCAGCTTTCCTGCAAAAACACCTTTGTAAAGAAAGTTACTTTTCTGGCGCATGTTTTTTTCCAACAGGGACAGATTTCTGCCACTCGCCTCCTCCCTACCCAGAAGCCTGAAGATTACAAATAATGATGTTTACTATTATCTTCACAGATGGCTATGGAAAATTCCTTTGAGAACAATTATGAAAGATTCATGGGTTGTTAAATTCCAAGGGCACCTCTATGGTTATTGGGGGTGTTTCCAAATAAGACAGAGATTTAAGAAAAGCACTAACAAGAAATGTTACTACATCCAGTTCTACTATGTTTTGATTCTGTTGTCTTTCATTCCACTCAATCATATCTTAGAAGGGAAATAATTATCTGTTACATGACAACAAAGAAAGGCCCAGTGGACAAGCAGTGGAGATGAGCTGAAAGGATGGTGACTCAGAAGAGTAGTTATTAAACTTTCCTTTAATAAAGTGTCGAGCTCCCTGTACAGCCTGCTCACTAACCACTTTTTTTTTTTGTCTGTCCCTTCCCCTTTAGCCCAATGAGCAGCTCAGAAACCTGCTGGGTCTGAAAGATTTCAAAATCATTGTTCATGATTTTGACCTGCTGCTTTTGTCTGCCTGGCATTCGTTCTCAGTTTTTGTCTGTGGAAAATCAAACTTTTCTCTTGGATCAGGTTTGTGACAGAGTTGGATCCAGTCCACCCTGAGTTCCAGAGATGGGCACATGACCTAGATTGGGTTTGTAAGCATATTTCGTCCTATGGCCACAGTAACTGGTCCATCAATAAACAATATGCCCCAATATACTGTCTTGGGTCACAAGACAGTATATGGCAATTCAGTCAGGAAACTGACTAGAACTACTAGGGAAAGGGGACTCTCATTCTACTGGGGTTCCTACATTGAAATGTAGAAACATTCCTACATGTTCCTACATGTTCCTACATGCACTTTTTGTCAAAAATTTTTAGTAACTACCCAATTAGGAGAATTAATGCACTGCCTAGACTGACTAAATGATTTCAACAGACACAGTATTTCATCACCAATCTCCCTGGGATGGTTCTGCTATCTCACCTTAATGTCATTTTAACATGCAAAAAGCATTATCTTTTCCCTAACTCACATAGTTTTCTTAAAACTTTAAAACCGAACAGGTTTGCAGGGAATAGGTATTTCCCCTCTTTCTGACTTCTCTTTAAAAAACAAAAACATATTCATAAGACATGAAGTAATTCTAAATCTTCATTGCTCTATTATTCAAATAACGTTAAAATAAGTTCAAAGCTTTTGCTACAATTTAGAAGGGGAAAGGCAGCAACGTGAGGATATGTAACCGATAAAGGTATCCTGGCATCTTCCCCAAAGGCTCCAGCAGTGTTCTGTGCACAGTAGGCCCAGCAAACACTGCTTCTAAAGGAACATTTAAGCTTCAATATAGTCCAAAGTTGTGCTATCAGAAACATACCCAATATTCCTCTGTGAAAAATTCACCTCAAGTTTCAAGCAGATGGCAATGCACACACACTTTGGCCTGTTACAAAAGTAGAACAAGTTGCCCTGAAATGGAAGGCATTTTCTTTCTTTCTCATATCAAGAAGCAGAGCTATGAAAGTGTCCTTCACAAGGATGTCTGCTAGTTATTCTGAGGACAATGACTGATTTATGACACTTGAGACTATAACAGGGTACAGCCAAGAGGGGGGACCCCAAATACGGATTTGTAATGGGGTCCAGAACTCAAGGTGTCCAGGAAATATTAGAAAAATGTATAGGATGTCCTCCCCCATACAGGTTTGAGTTGGGGGAAGGGACACATGGAGCAGGGCCATTGAGAGCTGTTTTGCATAGCAACAGCTTTGCAGCTAACCTCTGGGAAGGTCAATTAACATATGCATAACTTTTAACTGATTTCATAGATATGTTAAATACCCATGACCATGCTCTGGGCCAGGGGGATGTGAGTGACTTCCACCCAAGATGTAACTGGGAGGCACCTCCCCCTGATTACAGTGCTTACATGAGAGCTTGGAGAAGACTGGCTCCATGCCACGGGGCCACACCCGCCCAGATTTATGATGGCAGCCCAGTAAAGCTGGAAGGAATGCTGGCAGGCATAAGTGACTGTAGGAGTCATCAGAAACGGGGCTGTAGGGGAAGACTGGTGCAGGGATTTAAACCTAGGCTCCGCAGCCATATTAGGGGAGAACCACGTGGCTTTGGCAGAGTGGAGACCCCATGGCTTTGGGGTGCTCCCTTTTGCCACATGGCTTAGGAAGCAGAAGAGACTTTGCCTGGAAGAAAATGGGTGAAAGGACTCTTGCTGGTGGGCCACGGGAAAGTGCCACATGGCCAGATTAACTAGAGATCATAGCTGCAACACAGCCGATGGTTCCTGGAGTCTGAATCCTGGACTTCTACTTCTTTTCCTGAGATACGGTATCCCAAACTAGGGCAGGGGAGAAGGAAGGACTGTGTGCATCTGTGAGTATTCTAAAGGACTTTAGTACTTTAATGAAGACATTAAGTCACTACTCTAAGTCTGTATAGCCTTTAAATAAATATTTTCTTTCCTTTTCACAAATCTCTGGCATTGAGAGATGTCTTTCCTCTGCCAGCGGGCATAGCGAACCTAGTGGGGGGTCCTTTTGGTAATAGTATATCATACACACTCCTTGGGTCTGTTCTGTAACAAGACTAGAGAACTTCTGTCATATGATGGATGTCAGATCAAATAAGTCAATCAAAGGCTACTGATTCTCACCTCCTGATTTAAAAACATAAATAATTACTAGTGGGGGTACAGGGATATATGTAATTTTGTTCTCAAGAAAGACTAGGGTTCATCAAGACCCGACAAAAAGGGCAATAAGTCCTCTTTAAAGTTGAATGATGCTGATAGGAAAGGCAGAGAGTACTCCCACTGAAAGCTGACAAGAGGCAAAGGCCCCCATATGATTTGAAGAAAAATAACTGTAAAATGGATTGTATTTTTCATAAATGAAAAAAATAATTTTAAGTAGAAACGTCATGGTGCATTAAAGAAAAAAAATGTTCAGTGATTTATCATTTGGACCACCTTGTCCATTAGAGCAGGGCCAAAGATGGGCCTGCAGCCTCCTCAGCCAGGCTCTACACCTGTCCTCATAGGGAGCTCTCCCTGCCAAATAGCCCTCACCAACTCACACTCTGAGTCAGCTCTTGAATATGAGAACAGAAAAGCCAATATAACCATCAAATTCAACACAAAGGAAAAGCATGTTTCAAGTCAATGAAAAGCAACCCATAAGCTCGGAGGCCTCGGGAGGTTCCTTCTCAGCAAGAATGGAGAAACAATTAATTCTGAAAACTAGTTCATTTGTAAAAGGATGACCTTAAATGCCCCCTAATTAGATTTACAGTAAGTAGGTCTAGTTTAAAATTAAGTTTTAAGAGAAAATCCCACAGCTCTAGTCTCTGTGGAAGACCTATATTCTAAAATTAGCAGCTAGTAAAGTCCTTCTTTCAGAAACTTATGTCAGCATTTAATGAGACAGGATACTGACTTACCCTACATAGATAGGCCCTGGCAAACACTGACACCAGTGGGTCTCCAATCCCTCGAATCATGCAAGTTAGGCGGGGCAAACATTCTGAGATCCCCCTGTTAGAAACAAAAGATGGTAGCAGGCAGCATTACATCCTAACTTTGTTTTTAAAACAAAAACAAAGCCAAACTTCGTAAATTTAGGGGACAAAAAAAAATCGAATTTCAGAAACCAACCAAGGTCAAAGTTTCAGTTTTCTAAGGTTATGTAATAAGTCTTTCTCTCATCTACAATTCATTCACTGAATGGTTTTTTTCATTTTACCATTTGTCAGTGCTGTAGTCTAACACTTTTTCTTCTGAGGTCACATTTACTTTACTAATTTAGCAATTTTTGTCCCCCAGTTATTTTCTGTGGATGGGTACCCCCTGATTTCCTCAATATTCTCACCATTATCTACAGGGGTGGGCAAAAGGAGGTTTATAGTTATAATATAAATATAATAATTAATAAACAATAGTACAAAAATAAACTCTGTTTTACATTCTCACAATTATAAACCTCCTTCTGCGAAGCCCCAAATACTCCTTTGGCACTGACTTACTGTCCTGTGCCCCGCCCTTCCCCATCACCCAAAACCTACAACTTCAGGTTGGCATGAGTATCCCCCAACAATGGGGACTGTGCTGTATGTATTTCTCCTGCAACATGGGACTGACTACCTCTGCCTGGGGCATTATGTTTCCCCTAATGCTGAGGTAAAATACGGTGAGGTTTCTTCTGCACCCATGTTTTCCCTACAAACGACCCCAGGCATTCGCAGATCCCAGTCAAACACATTTGATACACTAGATTCTATGGAGCACCTTGAGTCAGTCATGGCATTAAGGAGTTTATTATCTACACGGCTACCCAACAAGACTCAGGGTTTCCTGGCTCTGCAGAAAGAAGCTCTGGTTTCCCCAGGCTCTATAAACTACTCTCAAAACAATGTCTGTAGTGACCCAGGGAAGTCTGGAGGTTCAAGAGCAAAGGCTTTTGTATCTGACATTGTTACCTTCATCACCATCTTAAAAAGCAGCAGTAAAGAGAGTTCAGGCCACTGCCTGCCAGGTTTGGCTCTTAGTGTGGTGTGTGCAGCTCAAAGGACCCTCCAAGACCTCTTCTTAAGATCTCTGGATCTTAAGGAGGAGTCTGAGGTTCAGAGAAGCTAAACATCTTGCTCAAGAGCACATGGTTAACAATGGCAGATCCAGGATTCAAACCCAGCTGAGCTGATCTCCTATAAGCCATTTAATCAACCTCTCCTACCTTGAGTTTATTTAACAGTAAGATGAGGATTAAAATGGTATCTCTACTTCATTAGGTTTTCATGTGGATTAAGTAAGAAAACGAATGGAAAATCTGCTACTAAGTACCTAGCTACTAAGTAACAGCTACTATTATTATTATTACATCACCATTAGTGTGTGTGGGGAGGGGGACAAACTGATTTTTTTGTAAGTGCTATGGTTCTGGACATTTCAGAAGAAAGAGCCTTACGTTTTAGACAGGAACTTGTTACACTTCAGAATGGATGCTTCCACATAACTACAAAAACATTCTGTTAAGAAAAGACATTTTCCAGAAGGTCTGTTCCCTAGGGGGAAAAAGTAAACTTTTTTAAAACATTTTTTAATTGTTTTCAAGTACAGTTTTCTGCCTTTTTCTAAAATACTAAACTCTTCATGAACAGAACTAGGTATGTCTTTAGAAGAGGGAGCCACAATGGCCCTCAACAACCCAGAGAATTAAGTTAGCTAGTGGCTTGTGGTTTCTATATTTGGCTTTCAAGGTTTTATATCTTTTTAAAATATGGAAAATATTACAAGCTGGCTCATGGTTGCATGCTGAAATCCAAAGTAGTTATTGAGCCTTTCCAATCAAGACTTATAGAGAAAAAATGAATTTCAGATAACTAAGATTCAATTTGCATATAAGTCAAATTCTCTGTTCTTCAATATTGGCATTGTGCAGAGAAGCTTGACCCTGTTCCTTTCAAATTCCGGGAACCAGAGAAAACACAGGAACATGAAGCATTTATATTGAAAGAATCCATGTGGGAATTCCTCACTGGAAACAAAGCCTGGTACGTGGCATCATATTTTAAGTAAAAAACTAGAAAAGTGTTAGGATAAAGCAAGAGTCCAAGAGCTTTTCTAGAGTGTGGTTGGCCCTGTATTTCCAGGCTGGCAACTGTAACAGGATCATATTTTCAACAGGAGTTAAGGTCATCCCATTACATGCCTTCTATTAGCAAGCAGTTAACTCTTTTTTTACCTCTTTACAATCCTCAGACAATAAAAAAGGATACAATCTTGGAATGAGTTCCCTGATGGAAGCAATCTTGAAAAACCAATTTAAGCATGTTTCTTTGGCTGTGTCATTTACATTCTCTGGAGAGAAATCTTCTGTAACAAAAATAATACCCATTAGCCTTCCTAATTCTCAGCATCTATTACAACTGCTTGAGTCCTGAGCTAGTAAAATGTAGTAGAACAGAAGAAGGGGTGGGGGTACCTAGTTCTTCCACCCCTTCCTTCCAAATTTTATTATCAGGAAACAATTGACGACAATGAGAGCTTACACAAGGGCCAGGTGTTATTCAGAGTGTTAAATTTAGTCTGCTCACTTAATCCCCACAACAGCACTCTGAAGTATATACTTTTATTATCATCTTTTCCAAGGCACAGAGAAATTTAACAACTTACCCAAGGCACAGAGCAAGCAAATTTAAGAGATAGAATTCAAGTCAGGCAGTCTGGCTGCACAACCTACAGTCTTAGCCGCTGCTCTAATATAATTCTTGGTGTACCCATAAGTAACTACAACAATATTGTTGAGAATTCCAGAATCTTTACAAACCTGCAACTGTAACATAAAATGTGATTGAAATCTGTGTTCTAACTAGCACATGAGCTGGACTTAAAGGTAAATCAAGGCACTCAGGTGAGAAAGCAGCCAATATTGGCTCTTAGATGTAAGTCATTTCTGGGAACGCTGTCAGTTTCTCCCATTATTTGTTCTCTTCCCCTTCAATGATAGACGTCTCCCATTTCTGCTGGGCAAATGGCCATTCTTGTAGCTAGGTATAGCCATGTGACCAAGTTCTGTTCCTAGGATGTCAACACAAGTATAATTTCTAGGAAATAGCTTTAAAACAAGAGACGTGACCTTCTTCACTCTTTTTTCCCTCCTGCTGGCTGGAATGAGGTGTGAAGGCTGGAACCTCCATAACCATCTTGAATCATGAGAGCAACAAGAGAGAATCAGGATCCCTGGCACCATGAACTAATCGTCCCACCAGCACCAACCTTTTCCATTGTTATTTTGAGCTTTCTGGCACTGTCACCCAAGCCTAATATTGAAATACATCTTAATAAGGAATGGAAGTACAGAAAAATGAAAAAACAAAACAAAATAAAAATAGAACTCATCAACACCAAGGCCATTTTATTGAACTCTAGAATGGAAATGACTTCTTCTCTATGATTTCTATACAGATCAGAGCCTGACTACACCACTGGCTGTGCTTTATACTTTTAGGATTCAATCAGAAAGGAAAAAGGTTAATTATTTTAGAATATAGCAAATGAGTGTTGGCTTCTTGGCTCTCATTTTGTTCAGGGAGTCAGTTTTTGCCCCTGATTCTGCTTTACACTACAATAAGGTGATCGAAACTCCTATGGAATCAGCAAAAGATAAACCTCCAGGTACTTCACCAACAGAGAACAGTCACTAATACAACTGCTGATATTTTGGAATTACAATCTCAAGCATTAACCTATTTTTGGATATTCTCACATGTGTCATTCATTACCAAATAATTTTTACATTTTCAGAGGGAAAGGGAATTACCATCTTCCCTTTCTTGGCTTAAACCTGTGCAGTTAACAGTTTTTCAAGTTCCAAGAGATCCAGACAAGAAAATATAAAAAAAAAGTTCTGAAATTCATTTGCCAATGTCATGTAGAAAATTGAGAGGTGGGATTGATTTCCCTTCACATGACTGAATCATGTGACTTGAACCCCAAAGTGAAAATAAGTCTCTGAGGTCTTCTAATAAAATCCCTTCCAGTTGTAGGAAAGGAGATTCAGTGAAGGGTGTTCATACTGACTACAAGCTATATAATAATCAACATTATCAGCTCAAGAAAAAATTTAGGTAAAGTTTTATGTTATCTAAGACTTTAAAATACTACAGCCAATTAAACATTATATTCCTTTATTTTATTGCTCAAGGCAAATGTTTTGGGAACCAACTGAAGGTAGTGCTCTACGCCTGGAGAGATAACAGTACATAAGACAGACCCTGTCCTCTTAAAGCTTACATTACAGTGGGGGAAGAAACAGAGTAAACAGGGAAAAGAATAAGCAAGCAAACAAGGAATTATCCAATAGCAGTCAACATGATAAAAGATATAAAACTAGGTATGGGACAAAAGAGTGACTTCAGTAGGGGGTTGGTTAGAGTCATTAGATAGGGTAGTCAGAGAAGGCTCCTGCAGAGATGGCATTTGAGCTGAGCCCTGGATGACAAGAAGGAGCCATCCATGCTTTGATCTGGAAGACATGTAATTTCAGGAAGGAAAAACAGCAAGTGCAAAGGCCCTGAAGTAGCTATGACTGATGACACAACAAAGAATGGGAAATCAAGCCACCGTGGCAAGCAAGGGGAGGAGCAGGCACCACAGCCAGATCATATAGGGCTGTAGCCTTGATAAAGAGTTTGAGAATTTCTCTAAGTGTACTGAAAGCTCCCTGAGGAGTCCTGAGCAAAGGGATGACATGACATGATTTATAATTTGGCACTTGGGGTGCTACATGGAGAATGAATTCAGAATTTGGAATTTAATTCAGAAGGCACTTCAATATAACAAATGGCAGAGATTTTCCCTCCAAGTTCCCATTTAATTTTCTTATGGTACTTTTTTTACTAACCCTAATCTTCTGAGCCTATTTTAGGAGGGAGGAGGCCAATGAGTTGAGTTCCTTGACATATGTCACTTGCCATGTCTCTACAGTAGCAGTGAGAGTTTTCTTTACATCACAGTGCTTATAGGAACCCAGTGTCATATAATAAAATAAACAGTGCTTATAGGAACCCAGTGTCATATAAAATAATTAGCAGATGCTGAAAGAAGGCCTTATCAGTCAAGGGCCCTCCTTATCTAGACACAGCCCATGTCAGCTATGGGGGAAACTGAAGATGGGAATGGGGCTGATTACAAAAATCACAACACAATAAACAAGTTATTTCTGCCAAGATGAAAATAAAATTATAGAGTAGATGGTCTCTTCACACATACGCTGGATTAAGAGATATTGGGGAAAACATTACTACATCTAGTAGTATATCCTTTCTATGAGCCCAAAGGATGCTGGTATCTTTCTAAATTCCTACGAGTTAGGCCTTAGTTAAACCTCCTGCAAGCAAAGGCTTAGAATTTTAAGTCACTAGTCAGAACTTGATTTGAATGGAAAAAAATGAGTAATGCCACCAGATTCCTCTCTAAACTTCATTTCTTCAGGCAGAATTCTGCATAGTAGATTTCAAAAGTTTTATTCATAATTATTATGAAGACTCATCCCAGAGATTACAAACATTTTGGGGAAAGCTCTGCCTTTATCCCTTTCAAGTTCTTGGGACCAGAGAACACATGCAGATGAATCTTAATTAAATTTAATTCCTTAAATTTTAATTTCTTAAATTTTAATTCCTTAAAATTTAATTCCTTAAATTTTAATTAAGGAGTGGGGAGGGGGGGTGAAGAAATTATTTTCAAGAAAACAAAAGCCTAAATGCATTGCTCAAGATTTTTAAAAAAAGTTATTTCAGGGAGGAAGAATTTTAGTGATAAAAGTATTAATAACTTCAGATAAGAACTAGAATATGAAAATCTTTTTATGTTAAACTTTTAGGTAACTAGTAAGTTATTAGTAATTTTTTCTTACTTGGCTCTAAAATGTTTGTACAGTTAGTAAAAATTGGGAGAAAAAAATTATTACAGTATATGCAAACTCAAATGATTCTGGGGGTCAGACAAGTAATATATTTTTAAGCAGTCAGGTGCACAACAATAAGAAATAGCAGAACCTATATAAAAAAACATTAAAAAAATACTGGTGTGGCTAAAGAAAACACCTATTTAGGTTTAACTCTGCCTGCAGGCTGAGAGTAAACTACTGTTGGCATTGCACATGGAGGACAAGCTGGCAGGTATAAAATAAAAGCACCTGGACTGGTCAACTCTTTAAGCTGACAGAGAAGGCCTTTCCATTCAGGAGCTCCCTGCCTGCCTTCCCAGGCTCATAGCCTCCTAATCTTCAGACACCTAGAACATGGGAGAGACTGTTAAAAACATTAACAGATGTGATGTGGTGGCAGGGAGGATCTAGAACAGTGCTGTCCATTAGAAATACTATGTGAGCCCATTCCAAAAGGTAAAATCAAAACAGGGACTATGTGTACTTGATTAACCTGACTTATCCAAAATACCATTTCAATGTATACTCAATATTAAAAAAAATTATTAGTGAGATACTTTATAGTCTTTTATTTGTATTAAGTCTCTGAAATCCACTGTATTTTTCAATATTCACAGCAATCTCAGTTTGGACTGGCCAGATATTAAGTGCTCAATAGACCCATGTGACCAGTGTCTGAGGGTCCAACACCTTAGCAAGATGGCAGCAAGGCTGTGGGCAAAAGTCCCCAACAATTTTGCACTGGGTCTGGCCAATTATAATGAGACAAGATGATTTTTAAGAGCTCTTCTAGCCTTAAAGGTCTATAGGCTCTGCCTCTTTCTGAGAAATAAGTACCTCAAACAGTTTAAAAATATTTAGATATGTACATGGATCAAAGAAATAAAGAATGGATAAATGAATAAATGAATGAAGAGGTCAAATTATGAGTTACTGTTGCTGATGTCATCACCTGGTTAGGAGTAGCAGGTGGTAAAGTGAAGGAGAAAAAAAACTTACTCTAATGTGTATGGATAAGAACACTTAATCACAGCAATCTAGGAACTTGAAAAGAGGGATAAAAAAAGAAAGCTGCTGGTGTAAGTTCCATGTTACTAGATACATCATCACCATTTATATGACAAAAAATTCATGGAATGCAGATTGGTTGCAGCCAATGCGGAAAGCAGTATGGAGATACCTCAAAACATAAAAAATGGATTTGCCTTTGGATACAGCAATCCCTCTTTCGAAAATATACCTAAAGGAACCCAAAACACTAATTCAAAAGAATATAAACATCCCTATATTCACTGCAGCATAATTTACAATCACCACAATATGGAAACAGCCCAAGTGTTCACCAACAGATAAGTGGATAAAACAACTATGGGACATTTACACAATGAAAAACTACTCAGTAAAAAAGAAAAGAAAATTTTACCTTTTACAACAGTACAGAGAACGTTATGCTAAGTGAAATAAGCCAGTCAGAGGTCAATTATATGGTATAAGCCAGTCAATTATATGGTATACAAGTACCATATAATTCCACTCATATTTGGAATCTAATGAACAAACTGAACTAACACGGAAAATGGGGACAGACCCATACACAGAGAGGATGAAAGCTAGAAAGGGAAAGGTTATAAGGTGGAGGGATTGTGCAAAAAGGAAAAGGACTCATAGACATGGACAAGTGTGGTGATTGCTGGGGGAGGCAGGTATAAGGGAACTAAATGTTAATAAAAAACAATAAAAATTAAATTTAATAAAAGAAATTAATTCATATATACTCCCACTATAACCTCCTGAAAATTTAAAATTGATTGGCAATAAGCATAAGGCAAACTTGGGCAAAGATTGTAGAGGCAAAGCATCTGTTACTGACTGATTTGATAGGTTTTTTAAAGCAGTGTGCTTCTTAGGAAAAACATTAAAATGTCAAGCAGCAGAGGAATTTAAGTTGATATGAAAGTTCAGATGAATCTAAATGCAATACCTTTTCATTCCTGCACATTCAAATTATTTGCCCAAATTCCTAGCTGGGCTATTTGAAAACCTTCTGATGTTATTAGAAGACAGATGATCAAAAATCTATAAAGATGTTTCTTTTACTTTTAGCAAACCAAAAGTAAAAAAAACTTTTATCAGGTCTCAATAAATACTGATTTCATATAAACGGAATCCTGACTCCAGGGCAGAATAAAACCCTTGCAATAACTATGACATTACCTGGTAAGACACGGTCACCAACACACATGGAAAAGATGCGGTCATACACGAGATTTCCTGGGAAGGAAAAGATAGTATCACGCTCTTCAGAAGTAAACACTAAATAAATCTTTGTTAACTGGGAACACAGATATCTCCCAGATAAACTTTAACTTGTGGTAATATGCTGCAACCTATAGGACAAATCTGAAGCCTATTTCTTTGTTTTTATTTTATTTTTTATTTTTTAAGATTTTATTTATTTATCTTTAGAGGGGAAGAGAAGAGAGGGAGAGAAATATCGATGTATGGTTGCCTCTCGTGGGTCCCCTGCTGGGTACTAGCCTGCAACCCAGGGATGTGCTCTGACTAGGAATTGAACTGAGATCCTCTGGTTCACAGTCTCACGCTCAATCCACTGAGCTACACCAGCCAGGGCTCTTTGTTTTTGCTTTTAATAAAAGGGATTTTTACTTTCTGTGAGAGGCAGGTTAAGTGTTCACTCTCCTCTTTGAGTCAACTGGAACATATAGTCACAGCAGTCTCAGGTGCCTCCCTTCACCCAACAGAGAATAGTGTGCATTATATTCTAGATGAGGTTGCAAATGGGCAGCCTGTAGGCTGAATCTAGCACCGATAAATTTTGTTTGGCCCATAACATGATGGCCTACAAAGTGTTTCAACATTTTTTGGAATTAGTTGCTAACATGTAATAATTGGGAGAATTCACATGAAAACCCAGATTTCTGCTTCTTTACATGCAATGTGCCCAAAACAGGCCCATATCCCTGTAGGATAAAAATCAGCTAGAACAAAATAGCTTCCCTAAAATGGCTTACAACCAGTTTGCCATCCTCCCACTCCCTACTGTCTCTCATCACCAGCCTGCTTCACTCATTTATGTGATCGGACTGGTGCCCAGAAGCAGTTGTGTACACTGCCATATATCCAGTACCCAAACTGCTGCCTGGCATACAGTTGCAAATACTCAATTCTGCTATTATAGCTCAAAAGCCACTAACAACAGTATGTAAACAAATGGATGTGCTTGTGTTCCAATAAAATTTTATTTACAAAAACAAGGGGGCAGTCTGGACTTGGTCTATAGACCAACCCCTAACTTATCACAAAAAGCTTTGTGTATTCCATGCATGGTATTTAGAAAATGCCATCAATATTCAAGGGATAAAATTTACAGTTCTATTCATTTTCTTGACCCTACCAAATCACCTTTAACATCAAAAGTATTTCCCTGTGTCATGTGTTTCTTTATTCTCTCATAACTCTGTCATTCAAGGCAGTAAAGAACCACATAGCTCATCCATACATTGAAAAAGAGCCAGGAAAGTTATAAGGAATATTTTTGGTCCAAGAATATGAGATAAAATAAAATCATCAAGCAATCACCAATAATAGAATTATGGTCAAGAAGCCAGCCAAGCTAAGAGGAGCCATCTAGGTTTTTTGTTCAGTGTAGACTACCTAACACTACATTAACCTAAAGACACTTGCTGAAAATGCACATTCCTGGGGACAAGCTCAGAGTGTGTGAAAAATAGTACTTTAGGAGGTGAAGACTAGGAATATGAATTTTTAGTAACCTGGCTAAGGAATTTTTATATACACTCAAGTATGAGAACCAGTGACTCAGGCAGGAAGCATTTAAAATTTTTTAATATATCTTGTTTATTTATTTTTATTTTTTAATTGTTTTTAAGATTTTATTTATTTTTAGAGAGAGGGGAAGGGAAGGAGAGAAATATCAATGTGTACTTGCCTCTCATACATCCCATACTAAGGCCCTGACCGGCAACCCAGGCATATGCCTTGACTGAGAATCAAACTGGCGGCCCTTTGGTTCACAGGCCAGTGCTCAATCCACTGAGCAACACCAGCCAGAGCAATATATTTTCTTGATTATGCAATAATAGCTGTCCCATTCTTTTTCCTCACCTTTATTCCCCTCTACCCTGAATTCCCACTCCCACTAGAATCCTCCCACACACACTTAGTTCATGTCATGTCAATGGGTGGTACGTGTAAGTTCTTTGGCTTTTCTATTTCCCATATTATTCTTAATCTCCCCATCCATTTTGTACCTACCTTTTATGCTTTTTATTCCCTGTACCTTTTCCTCCACTCTCCCCCATCAGCCTCCCCACTGATAACCCCTCATGTGCTCTACATTTCTGTGATTCTGTTCATTTTAGTTGTTTGCAGAGTTTGTTTTTGTTTTAGGTTCAGTTGTTGATAGTTGTGAGTTTGTTGTCATTTTACTGTTCATATTTTTGATCACCTTTTTCTTAAATTCCTTTAACATTTCATATAATAAAGGCTTCTTGATGATGAACTCCTCTAACTTGACCTTATCTGGGAACCACTTTATCTGCCCTTCCATTCTAAAAGATAGCTTTGGTGGATAATCTTGGATGTAGGAGGTCCTTGCCTTTCATGACTTTGAATACTGCTTTTCAGCCCTTTCTTGCCCACAAGATTTCTTTGGAGAAATCAGCTGATAGTCTAATGGAAACTCCTTTATAGGTAACTGTCCCCTTTTTTTGTGCTGCTTTTAAGATACTCTCCTTATCTTTAATCTTGGGTAACTTAATTACGATGTGCCTTGGTGTGTGCTTCCTTGGGTCCAACTTCTTTGGGACTCTTGGAACTTCCTGGGCTTCCTGAGAGTCTATTTCCTTTGATAGATTGGAGAAGTTCTCCTTCATTATTTTTTCAAGTAATTCTTCAATTTCTTGGTCTTCCTTGTCTCCTTCTGGCACACTTCTGATTCGGATGTTGGAATGTATAAAGATGTCCTGGAGGTTCCTAAGCCTCTCCTCATTTTTTTGAATCCTTGTTCCTTGTTTCATTCTGTTCTAGCTGAATGTTTCCTTCTTCCTTCTACTCCAAATCGTTGATTGGAGTCCTGGTTTCTTTCCTGTCACCGTCGGTTCCCCATACATTTCCCTTTATTTCACTTTGCAGAGCCTTCCCTTCTTCCTCTATTTTGCGACCACACTCAACCATTTCTGTTAGCATCCCGATTACCAGTATTTTGAACTCTGCATCTGATACAGTGGCTAGCTCTTTATCGATGAGTTCTATTTTTGGAGCTTTGATCTGTACATTCATTTGAGCCATATTTTTTTGTCTCTGTGTGCCTGTTATATAGTAAGGGGTGGAGCCTTATGTATTCATCAGGGTGAGGCAACCCACATGGCTGCATTGTGATACTGTATGTGGGGGAGGGGTCCGAGAGGGAACAATGCCACTTGCTCGGCTCTGGCTGCCTTTCATCACTTCTCCCACTACCCACAGGCAAATTTGGCCCTTCTGGTGCTGACTCATGGGTGAGTTTGCATATGTTCTAGTGTCCTGTGGGCCTCTGTAACAAACTCTCTTGTGAGGCTGGGAGTTTCTCCTGCCGCTGCAACCCCCACAGATTTTTATTGCTAGAAGTTTTGGGCTTTATTTTCCAGGGCTGGAACCCTGGGTTGCATAGTCTGTCTCACTCCCCAGTTGTTCTTCTTAGTTTATCTGCAGGCAAATGTGGGACCACCCCCTTCACGAGCTGTTCCCTTACCATCCACCAGCCACCGCTTCACCTGCCCTCTCCTCCAAGCCACCACCTTGCCATGCCTCTTCTCCACGCCAGTTGCCTGTCTCCGCACCTCCTACCAGTGTGGGTGAATGCTTCTTTTTTTAACTCTTTGGCCGTCAGACTTCCACACAGTTTGATTTTCTGGAAGTTCTGGTTATTTTTTGTTTTTAAATGTGCTGTTGTCCTTCTTTTGGTTGTACAAAGAGGCAAAGTGTATCTACCTACACCTCCTTCTTGGCCAGAAGTCCCATTTTTAATTGTAAAACTTACCTTGGATATGGCAATCTCTGAAAACATCAACAAGCCTTCTTCTTCCTTCTAAAGCAGTGGTTCTCAAACTTGGCTGAACATGCAGAGTACCTGGGGCACCTGAAAATATGCTGATGCTTGTGTCCATCCTCAGAGGGTCTGATATAAATGGTCTACAGTACAGCGTTATGATTGGGAATGTTATTAAGAGTCCCCAGGTATGCAGCCAAGGATGAGAGCCACTGTTCCAAACCACTGCTTCATTTTAGAGGTTCCCAGGAAGCCTCAGAGAACACACTCCAGGTCTCAAAACAACCTCCTGACAGCCTTTGCCCTCCTGGCAGGAAGTGTTTGGTTACCTGTGGTCATGGGCCCTCTGTGGCAGCCTCTTCTGGTACAGTGAGAGGCTGCCTCTGTGACAATCAAAGAACCAGGCACTGGGACTGACTATTTTACCTTGAGACATCACAGTGAGCCACAGTGGGCAGCTGCCTAAATTCTCACCTCCTAAAACACACAGACTGGTCTTAAGAGTTTGAAATGCCTTTACTTCCCTCACAAAAAAAACTTGCTACCTCTCTAAGACCACAAACAATTTTTATATTTAATCTTCATGCTCTACAGGGATTTTAACAGCAAAACCACTTTAGCCAAACAATTTTGATAAAAAATTTTTATTTTATTAAGCCAGTGGAAAACTACTTTGAGAATACCCAATCCTAGATTTATTTCATTTCTTGATCCATTTTCTACTAAACCAAAACCCCTAAAATACCTAAATAATGACAATGATACTAGCTAATATTTTCTGAGCACTTACTTTGTGTCAAACACTGTTCAAAGTTGTTTACACTGATCCTGACAGCAAGCAATTACAAGAAGAAAAACATTATATGCATTCTCTCACCTAATTTTCTCCAGAAAACCCATGAGGCAGGGGTGTATCACACCCATTTTATAGGGGAAGAAACCAAGGCTTATATTTGGAGACAAGGCAAGGAATGCAGACAGATTCAAGCCCAGCTCTGTGTTCAGGACCTCTGTGAAATCCCAGTGAGAGCCCTCCTTGTGCCTTCATGCTGCAGATGCCTAGGCTGTGTCCTATATCCCCACCCAGCACACCTCTCCAGCCCAAACTAGTCCTGTCCACCACCATAGAACACCTCCCCTACACTGTCAAGCACCTCCTTTGGGAGTGGATGCATGAGACAGACCTCAGCACTCTGAGTTCCCATCCAAACAAGGCAGAGTCCACCTATTTTTTACATGGTAAAAACAACTCAGTAGCCTCAAAGCAAAACAGAGTTTCCTTGAGCACTTGCAAGCTCAGGCTGCCCCACTATCCTGAGAAACAACATTCACCACCGATCTAGACATTGGCACCACTGGGAACGTCGCTGGAAGTAGAGCAGAAGAGAAAAGTGGTAAAGACAAATACTTGTTTGAACATTCTATTTCAAATGGGGAAAACATTCACATGGTTCAAAACTCCCAAAGGCAGTGGAAGGTGTTGACCAAAGTTTCTCTCTCAGCCTGTCCCAATCACCTCACTGCTCCCATAAGCCCTCTAAGGGGTTCCACTTTTATTTATTTCTTGGGTGTACTTATGATACTTCTTTAGACAAATACAAGGGGATATGCACAAAAACAGAACATTCTCTATAGCTGTTCTGCATCTTAATGTTTTCATATGATAATACAGCATGGAGGTCTTTCCAATTCAAAATGCAGAGCACACCCTCAGTCTCAGAGGCCTCCTGCTTCTCCATTGTATAAACATCCCCTATTTATACATATATTGATGGACACCTGAGTTGTTTCCAGTCTTCTGTTGCTATACACTGGGAGGAATGCCCAGAGGTGAAATTACCATTTGTAATTTTCACACAGAGCAAAATGTCCTCATGAGGCAAGTACAACAAAAACAAAATGGGTAGTTTGACTGCAAAGAGAACTTATTACCCTTGTGACTTTGGGCTACCTAATTTTCTGTGCCTCAGATTCTTCACCTGTGAGATGGAGTAATTCTAGACCCTACCTCACAGGGATGTTGTGAAGACAATGTGACTTAGAATTTCTAAAGCACCTACAAAAAACAGTCAGGTCAAAGGACGTTATTTGTTGAGGGTTTATCTCCACCAGTACTATCAACTTCTAGTCCACCTATTACAGTAGGCATCTGCACTACATCCGGCTTGTTGAGGCCTGGGACTGGAGTACCACCAGCAGAGGCTAGCAGGATGGCAGCCCAAAATTCTCACAAGGTCATTGTTTGGACCTGGCTGGGCTCACCAGTTAGAAACTCGATCTCACTGACATCCCTCAGCTTATCTAACAAGGATGCCGACTCATGCAAAAGAAACTTGTAGGAGGCCAATGTGGGGAACCAGAAGGCCAATATGTTAATTCACCATGAGAGGCAGAACTGTCAAGAAGACCAGACACGGCCATCAGCTTGTCTCCCTGGCTAATGCCCTCACAAGTGTGCTCATCCTGTGAAGACAACTGTGTGTGAGGACAAGTGGAGGCCAAAGGAATGTATGATTTGACATTTATTGGGAGAGCCTAATGCATCCATACATTCTGCATCATTACCCCCATCTCCACCACCGTGCGGGGTCCACACCACCCTCATTTTCTAATTGAAGTGCTACAATGGCCTCCTTTTTGGGCTCCCCGCCCCTTGCTCTACAGTCTAGTCTCAACACAGCAGCCAGAGAGAGATCAATAGAACTCAAAGCAGATGGCACTCCTGCTGTTTAACATTCCTGTAGCTCCTCATGCCCTCAAGTTCAAAGCTCAAGTCCTTCCAGTGGCCTCCAAGGCCCACCTGGATCTCTTGCCATGTTAGCTCCCTGACCTTCCTTGTTGCTCACCTTACTCCAGACACCCTGGCCTCTCAGCTCTTCAAAACTGTCAGCCATACTCCCACCCCAGGATCTTTACACCAGCTGTTCCTTGGCTTAACCTGGTCTTGAACTCCTACCCCCATAAAATGTATGGTTCCTCTCTCCCCTCCTTCAACTACTTACCCACGTATCAATTTTTTTTAGTGAGGCCTTTTCCAACCACCCTACTTAAAGTATATCCTCCCCACCTCTTGCCAATTCCCTCATTCCCCTAACCCTACTCTCATTTTTTTTTACTCCACAGCACTGACTGTCATCTACTATACAGTTGGGTTTACTTATATTCTGTATATTCTCTTTTACTGGCACATAAGCCCACAAAGGCAGGGATTTTCGTCTCTTATTTTCTGAGATATCATCAGTGCCTAGCAGTGCCTAACACCACCTCTCTAGGTCATCTGAACCTGAGAGATCCTACTTTTGAGCTGTGGCATCACTTCTTTTAGGCCAGTTAGCTTCCATTCCCCTTTCTTCTGGCAACAGCCTAATCCAGGCCCGAATAATCTGCCCATTTCATTTCCCAGATAACACAAACTGCTCAGGAACTGACATGTGATCCTATCCAAGCCAATGAGATGGAATTCTGAGACTTTTGTTGGAATTTTATTTGCTTGGAATTGTTGGAATTTTGTTGGACTTTATTTGCTTAGAAAAATTAAGTTCTTTCCTTATCCTAGGACTACTAGCAGTTTACAGAACTAAGGACACCTTATAGAGTTTGAGAATGAAGCCAACTCAAGAAAAAGTACTAGAAAAAGTCACGATCCTGAAGACAATGTTTGAGTTCCTAAATCCAGCTGTACCTGAAGCTAGAAACTACCCCTGGATTTTTCAAACTAAGCCAATAAATACCATCTTTTACTAAGATTAGTATGAGTCAGGTTTTCTATCACTTGGTTTAACTAATACATTCAGGTCCCTTTGCTGTAAAACTAAATGGGTCTCACTGAAATTTGTTTTATGACACATTACATCTTTTTTCTAAATATATTTTATTGATTATGCTATTACGGTTGTCCCATTTTCCCCCTTCACTCCCCTCCACCCTGCACACCTCCCCACCCACACTTCCCCCCTTTAGTTCATGTCCATGTGTCATACTTATAAGTTCTTTAGCTTCTACATTTCCCACACTACTCTTGCCCTTCCCATGTCTATTTCTACCTACCATCTATGCTATTTATTCTCTCTGGCTTTTCCTCTCTCTCCTCCTCCCATTCCCCTGTTGTTAACCCTCCTTGTGATCTCCATTTCTGTGGTTCTGTTCCTGTTCTGGTTGTTTGCTTAGTGTGTTTTTGTTTTAGGTGTGGTTGTTAATAAGTGTGAGTTTGATGTCATTTTCCTGTACCTGTTTTTTATCTTCTTTTTTTTAGATAAGTCCCTTTAACATTTCATATAATAAGGGCTTGGTGATGATAAACTCCCTTAACTTGACCTTATCTGGAAAGCACTTTATCTGCCCTTCCATTCTGAATGACAGCTTTGCTTGATAGAGGAATCTTGGATGTAGATTTTTGCCTTTCAGGACTTGGAATACTTCTTTCCAGCCCCTTCTTGCCTGCAAGGTCTCTTTTGAGAAATCAGCTGACAGTCTGATGGGAACTCCTTTGTAGGTAACTGTCTCCTTATCTCTTGCTGCTTCTAGAATTCTCTCCTTCATTTTAGTCTTGGGTAATGTAATTATAATGTGCCTTGGTGTGTTCCTCCTTGGGTCCACCTTCTTTGGGACTTTGTGATTTCTTGGACTTCCTGGAAGTTTATTTCCTTTGCCAGATTGGGGAAGTTCTCCTCTATTATTTGTTCAAGTAAGTTTTCCACTTGTTGTGCTTCCTCTTCCCCTTTTGGTACACCTATAATTCAGATGTTTGAATGTTTAAAGATGTCCTGGAGGTTCCTAAGCCTCTCCTCATTTTTTTTGAATTCTTGTTTCTTCATTCTTTTCTGTTTGGTTGTCAGTTGTTTCTTTCTTCCTCCTGGCCCACTCCATTGATTTTAGTCCCAGTTTCCTTCCCATCACTATTGGTTCCCTGTACATTTTCCTTTATTTCACTTAGAGTAGCCTTCAGTTTTTCATCTCATTTATGCCCAAATTCAACCAATTCTGTGAGCATCCTGATCATCAGAGTTTTGAACTGTGCATCTAATAGGTTGGCTATCTCTTTGTCGCTTAGTTGTGTTTGTTCTGGAGCTTTGATCTGTTCTTTTGTTTGGGCCATTTTTTTTTGTTTTGACTCACCTATTACATAGTGAGGGGCAGAGCCTCAGGTGTTTACCAGGGTGGGGCAACCCTCATCGTTGGGCTGTGATGTGGTTTGTCGGAGAGGGGTCCAAGAGGGAACAATGGTGCTTGCTCCACTCTCTGCTGGATTTCAGTCCCTTCTGCCACTTCCCCCAAGCAAACTGGGCCCTTCTGGTGCTGATTCCCAGACTTGTGTACATTGAGTGGGCTTGTGTACATTCTAGTACTCTGTGGGTCTCTCCAATGAACTCTCCTGTGAGGCTGGGAGTCTCTCCTGGCACCTCAACTCCCACCAGGTACTTTCAATAGGTGTTTTGAGGCTTTATTTCCCCGTGCAGGAGCCCTGGATTGCATGGTCTGTCTTGCTCCCCAGTTTCGCCTGGTTTATCTGCACATGAATGTAGGACCACCCGGTCAGCCAGCTGCCTTGCCCACTTCACCTGTCCATAATTTGCTCTCTTGCTGGGTCCTCCTGCTGCCACCCCACACCTGGGGTCTGCCAGCTGCAGCCTGTGTACCCAGGGTCCACCAGCCACCACTTCTTTTCCTTCCACCACCCTCCGTCTGGCTTTCAGACTCCACCCCTTCTACAGGTCTGGATGAATGTGTCTATTTTAACTCCTTGGTTGTAGGGCTTTCACAGAGTTCAATTTTCTGTCAGTTCTGGTTGTTTTTTATTTCTAAATCTTTGCTGTCCTTATTTTCCTTGTGCAAGGAGGTACACTGTGTCTACCTATGCCTCTACCTTGGCCAGAAGTCCCCTAGGTCTTTAGATGAGTTATAAGCAAGATTTGCAGGGCTAGGAGACCACTGGTCATTCCTTGGTAAGGCAGTGAATGTCTCTGTTCTGACTGCCTATGTGTTCCGCTCTCAGAAGGCAACTGTTTGCTAGTTCTTATGAGACACCTCAGTGCTCAACATCATGTATTGCCTAAAAAGCTGTATGGTTTGGGCAAACTGCTAACAGCATGATGCTCTTCTGGACACTAACCATTGCCAAGAAGCACAAAGGTCTCCTGTTTCTGCAGAGGGGGTTCAGGTCATTCTCTTTAGTCCAGACCTCTCTGCTGGCCTCCCACAAATCACTCTGCCTGACACAAATCACTCTGCACATGGGACAAGGAACAGCCGTAATAATGTGAAAAAAGCTCATAAGAGCTGCAGCCATCATCCAGGTGTGAGAGGACTGTGGGCTGGACTAATGTTTTTCTCTAAAGACAGAAAAAATGGAATACTAGGGAGATTTAGGATGCTGAATTGAAGGATTTAGGACTGGATATGGGGCACAGAGAAGACTCTCAGATTTTCAGCTCTGGCAACAAGATACATAGTGCTGCCATTTCCCCAGACAGAAATCCACTGAGGAATGAGAAAAGACTAGGAATAAATTCCGAATTCAGTTCCAACAAAGTGAGTTCCAGACACCCTAAGATGGCGATGGCCTGCCACTGATCTAGATAGGCTGCATGCTGGCCCCACTTCCCTCACTTTCTCTAGTAGCCTATCAGAAGGTTAGAAAACACGTAATTTAAAATTCTTTCATTAACATTACCTTTGTTAAATATCAAGAGTTTGAGGGGTCTCCCTCATGATTCGCCTATACTTAAACCACCTAATTTAAAGCAACTCCACCACCCAACTTCTGGCAAAAAAATATCTATTTCCTAGATTTAAAATGAATATGACCAGTACTTAGTACTTACCAAATGTATCAAGTATGTCAGTGATAAGGACAAATTTGCTCGGGTAGAACTGAATAACGCTTGTGTCTGAAAGAAGCTTTGAACACTAAAAAAGAGAAGAGAAAGGAATATTCATTCTGTTGTGTCTCGCTTGTTTAGAACACTTCAGGCCTGAAAATTAACAATTTCTACAAACAAGTGCAGATGCTTACCACATTTCAAGCCCTTGCTAGACATTGGAAATACAATGATAAGCAAAACCACTGTGTTTTTGATGATGACAGTGAGACTCTGCTCACAACAGAGCCTCTTAAGGAAAAACACTACTACCTCCCTCCAGAAAAACCAAAGGACTGAGAGATCTCATCCAAATGGGTCTTTGCTCATATACAAAACTAGGGTCAGCACTCAAGGTCAGCAAAGAAAGTCAATGACACCTCTCCCATAAATGCCTTTGCAGATGATTCCCATCTTTGCTCCAGCTGCTTTTCAGCATGGTTACCTCTGGTTTATTTCAGGATAGTCTCAATTCTTAATCATTCTTTTCTGTGAAATGGCCCCGTAAGTAAATTCCCAGGATTTCTTAAAACTAGCATCTACCATTTACACTCACTCCCAAATATCCCTCTAAAAGAAACATGACAGGTTTCAGCGAGTTCATGTTTCTCTGGACTCTGGTCTTCAACACTGCAAGCATCTGGGTTCCAAAGGGACTTGGTCAATCTCCATGCTATCACTCAAGCTAGCAGAGCACTGACATGTTCAGGACTCTTAACAGAAAACTACAGTCACACAACTTCGCCTAAAATATCTGAGATTAAGTCATCACTTATCCCCTGGCTGATGTGGCTCAGTGGGTTGAGTGCTGGACTGCGAACCAAAGGGTTGCTAGTTCGATTCCCAGTCAGAGCACATGCCTGCGTTGTGGGCCAGGACCCCAGTAGGGGGAGCATGAGAGGCAACCACACATTGATGTTTCTCTCCCTCTCTCCCACTCTTCCCCTCAGTCTAAAAATAAATAAATAAAACCTTTAAAAAAAGAATTAAGTTGTCATCCGTTCTCACTTGGTTACCCAATTATCTAAATCGTTATATTCACCAAGTTTCTCTCAGCACTACATGCTTAGATGTAAGTAACGTGTCTAATTTGCAAAACATCTTCTTACAGCCCAAATATTATTTCGGGGAGTGGGCAGAGGGAAACGTAAGCTGTTAAAACAACAGTGTTGACACCAAACATGGCATTTGCAGAACCTATTTTCTGATGCCATGCTTTGTGTTTTATCATATGTCCTTTGTGAGAGCTCCAATCCAACTTAAACAATTACCCCATGAAATTTCAGGGCTTGGAAAATGCAAACAACTCTGAGTCTTACCGACCGCTTATAATACACAACTCTTGGTTCCTAGGAACGTCACATCTCCCAAGCTCTTACCCAGAAGCCTTACAGATAAATTGGTGCCCACTTAGGAAGTGAGAGAAAGAGAATTCAAACAGAAGATTTCAAATTAAACACAGATGTTGGAGCTTCCCAACATCTATGCATTGATTTTTCTCCTAACCTGGTATCACAGAACATATATTTTATAAAAGATAACAGGAAGCAGAGCTTTTTTTAAATCCAAAGTTAAACTCATAATAATGTTATAAATTGAAGTTACCTTTTAAATCACAATTTTGAAGATTCCTCAAGATTTTAAAGCTTTGGTGCAGTTTCAAAACCCCAGGGTATGTATTAAAAATACAGATTCTCTTTACCATGCTAAACCTACTTTTCAAACCCTCCAGGGAGGCACCAGGAAATCAGTCTTTTTAACAAGAGCTCTAGGACATCCACTATGTGCAACAGACTCTGAATGGACTAAGCATTCTACAAGCCAGTGTTTGGAATCATCTGGGGAGCTTTTGAAAATAATGGTGCCTGGGTCCCACTCACAGAGATCCTGATAAAGTTGGTTTGGGGTACTAGTGTGGATTCAGGAGATTTTAAAGCCCCCATATGATTCTAAGATCCCGCCGAGGCTGAGAACCACTGTTACAAACATTACCTGAAGTACTAATAAATTACATGGCCTGAAATAGTTGCTATCAAATTTATTAACATTGCTAGAAAACTATTTAAAAGGTATTTTCCATATGTTTCCAATTAGCAACACTCTAATCTAAAGAAACACTGGGAGTTTCTATTATCAGGATTTTTAAAAAATTGATTAAACAAAGCAAATGGAGAAACCAGACTAAATGATCAGAGAACAACTACTACCCAGATTACATGAAAAAAATCCTAAAAATCAGTATGAAAAATACAAATAACATAATTAAAAAATAAGAAAATAGAACTGACAAAAGGCATTTCGCAGAAAAGGAAATCCCAATTGTTTGTAAACATTTGAAAAGATTATCAATATTATATCAGGGAATAGCAAATTAAAACCACCATAAAATAGGGTTTTATCACCTCCTAATTTGAAAAAAATGAAGACAGAAAATCTGCTCATACCAAATGTGGAAAGGATGCTGAATAGCACAGACTCATACTGCCAATGCTACTACAAGCATGTCAGCTGGCACAGCTACTTTGGAAAATAACGGTATTGTACACACCCTGCACCAAGCAACTCCACTCTGAGGCATGGACCATCATCATCAGAGAAAGGCCAGCAGACATGTCCAAGAGTGTTCACAGTAACACTATTCATGATAATGAAAAAAGAAAAAGCAAGAACCGGATGTTCATTCACAAAATGAATGACACATAATTTATACACCAGTAGACTCACTATTGTTAAGATGGCAAATCTCTCTAATTGACCTATAGGGGCAAAACAATCCCTATCAAAATCCCAGAAGGTTTGTTTGTTTGGGGTGGTGGGAAGAAATTGACAAGAGATTCCAAAAATCATACAGAAATGCAAAGCACCAAGAAGAGTCAAAACAGCTTTGAAAAAAGAAGAACAAAGTGAAATCACTTATACTACCCAGTTCCAGAACTTACCATAAAACTATAGTACTCAACACAATGTGGTATTGCCATGAGGAAAGACTTACAGATCTGTGGAACACACTTGAGAGTCCAGATGTAAACCCTTATGTTTACAGTCAATTGACTTTTGACAAAGGTGCCAAAATAATTCAATAGGTAAAAGATAGTCTTTGTAACAAATGTTGCTGAGACAACTGGCCATGCAAAAAAATTAATTTACATTCTTATACCATATACAAAAATTAATTCAAAATGAACCACAGACCTACACATAAGAACTAAAACTATAAAATTTCTACAACCATGAGCCAGAAGAAAGACAATTAATTAACTGAACTTCATTAAAATTAAAAATGTCTACACTTTAAAAGGCACCATTATGAAAATCAAAACACAGGTCACATAGTAGACAAAAATGCTTTTAAAGCATATATTTGATAAAGAATTTGAATCAAGAATATATAAAGAATTATTACTATTCAAAAAGAAAAACAACCTGATTTTTAAAATGGGCAAGCCTTGAATAGACATTTCACTAAAGGAAGATATAAAAATGGCCAATAAGCACATGAAAAGATAGTCAACATTATTAGTTAGCAGGGAAATTACAAATTAAAGCCACAGTTAACCCTGGGTTGGAGCGTCATTCCATGAACCAGAGGTTGTGGGTTTGATTCCAAGTCAGTGCAAACGCCTAGGTTGTGGATTTGATCCAGAGGCAGGGTACATACGGGAGACAGCCAATTAATGTCTCTCTCTCACATCGCTGTCTGTCTTTCTCTCTCCAACACCCTCTCCACCTCTTCTCTCTCTAAAATCAATGAAGACATGTTTTGGGGTGAGGACTAAAAGCATAAAACACAATAAGATGCCGCTTCAAACCCAAGAAGATGGCTATAATAAAAAAGACAGACAACAACTGTTTTAAGAGCTAGAACGTCCACACACTGCGGGCAGAAATACGAGTGGCACAGCCATTTTGGAAAACAGGTTGGCCATTTCTCAAAAAGTTGAACATAAACCTACCATATGACTCAGCAATTCCTCTCCTAAGAATCTACTCAAGAGAAATGAAAATATATGTCCACACAAAGACTTGTATGCAAATGTTCATAGTAGCATTACTTATAAATGCCAGAGTGGAAACAGTCTAAATGTCTATCAATTAATGTCTATCAATTCATTAATGGATAAGTAAAATGTGGTTATCCATACACTGGAACACCAGTCAGCAGTAAAAGTACCGCTGGTATAAAGCACAGCAGGTATAAAGTGCTTTATACGACATGCACTACGACATGGAGGAATCTCAAAAACATTATGCTAAGGAAAGAAGAAGAAGCGAAGCAAATGATTACATACTGAATGATCCCACATACATGAAATGTCTAGAAAATGGAAGTTTAGAATGTCAAAAGCAGATTAGTGGTTTTCCAGGGCCAGAAGTGACAGCAAGGTTTAATTGCAAACATGCTTGAGGGAATCTGAAGAGGAGGGTAATGAAAATGTGCTAACAGTGGATTGTGGAATAGTTGCATAACTCTGTAAACTCACTAAAAATCACTGAATTGCACACCTACAATGGTGGATTGTAGGATATGTAAAATATATCTCAATAAAGCTACAAAAACAGAAACCTTGTTGCAGAGCAAATAAAGTGAACTGGTCCCATTTCTCCACACTCTGCAACTTGACTATCTTTATTAAATAAAGAAGGTAGTTTTTAAAGTACTGAAAGTAAGACAGTTACAATTAACCAGGTGTGGAGTTAATCAAACTTGTCCACAGTTCTTTTCTTTGAGAAGACACCAATCAAATCTTCTCCAGTGGTAAAATTCAGAAGTCACAGTTCTATACTGCAATACTCTATGTAGAGATACTGCCAATAAAAATATCCTGAAGAAGCAATCATTAGTTTAGATTATTTTCTCACTTGAGCCCCTCAGCAAGCAACCCCGTATCACGTGCATCCAGATGAGAAGACCCTTCCTCATGGGTCTTTTCCTTCCACATTGAAGGGTTTGGTCATGAAATACTCAAAAAACAGCACCTGCCATATAAAGTGCCCATCTTAACAGATTTCAAGCACTCACTGTAAAGGCCCCCTGCTCTCCTAACCCTCTCTCCAGAGTAAAAAGTGAGAAAACAAATGTCACATTGCCATGACATTAAATAAAAATGGGATTTCTCCTTTTGAACTAAAATGGTTATTCAGAAATTCTTTGTTAACTGTCCTGTGAAAATCATAATGCATACATTATTTTTTAGTGTATTTCTGAGCATGGTTTGCCAAGACCTTAAGGGTAAAGAAACAGAATACACTGTTTTCCTTACAAAACTTTTTCTTAAGATCCAAGAGTTGTCACAGATCAACAAATTCATGAACAAAATGGATTCACCAAATGTAATTCTCCTAATACCATAAATATGTTTTCTTTGCCACATAGTTATGCAGAATATAACCCCAAAATGTACGTCTCAGGGACACACAACCATTAGTCCCAAAGACACAAAAAAAATCTGGTCAAGAAAACCCAAAATATAGTTGTCAATCTCCAGTCTGTACAAATCATAAATGCTCCAGTAGCAGTATAGGGCCAATGAACTAACTAACTGCACAACCCAGAGGGCACCATTAATACTGTATCTAGGGTGAGTTTATTGGAATTGTGCAATGTACAACCTGTACAGCTACACACGGTGGCAGTGGGATTAGCCATCTCATAAAAACAGATTCATCTCATAAAAACTGAAAATGGAACAGGTGAAAAAAGTAGGCCTGTAAAAATCCTAATTATCCACAAAGGAGTTTTACATGCAAAACTCAGAAGAAAAAGAAAAAAATCACTAGACCTAACCTGGATGACTATTTTTAGAGCCTTTACTTTCTGGTCCGAGGCCCAGGCATCCTTCAGTGACTGGTTAAGATCCTCTATGCGGTTCACATAATCCTGTTGAGTCAAATTCAACAGTTCCTTTTGGGATCCCTGTGGGGAGAAAGCAGGAAAGTGTAAGCACAAAAGGAGACCATTGGCTGAGGCTTGCTCTCTAAGTTTTTTTCATATGCCCCCCAGAATTGATAGTTTTGTCTTGTGAACAAACAGGTTCTTTGATTTTTCCGCAAAGGTGGGCAAAGAGCAGTGACTGAGAGACTGGCCTTGGAGGCAAGTCTGACCTAGGCCAACTCTCACCTCATCCACTTACTACCACGTGATTCTGGGTGAGCTACTTTCTTCCCAGAGCCTCATATCTGAACAGAAATAACAGGGATAACAAACAGTTATGTGGACCCATAGTGTGCCAACCATGGTGTACTAGATGCTCGAGATACAAAGTTAAGCAAAATGACATTATTTCTGCACTAATGGAGTATGAGGTACACGGGACAAAATGGACGTTAATATAAACTGAGATAAATGCTTGAAAGGAAACAATACTGAACCTGAAATACCCATTGTAATAAGCACAATTGTTTCATGTACCACTAAGGGGGAAAAAAAAAACTTGCTGATCACTATTACGTACCACCAGACAGATATGGCCCAATGTGAGGGATAATCAAATGTTGGAGAAATGGTTCATCTTAGAATAGAAGAAGACAGTAATAGGCAAGGACTCTAGACTGGTGGTTAAGAATTGTTTCCTGGGAGAAGTAATGCTTGAGACAAACTCTCAGTGGTATACAGGTATTAAGTAAGCATTGCGGGAAGGTGATATGATCTAGACCCCCTAATGCTTACTTAAGGGAGAGAGAATTCAGGACAAAAAATAGACCACAGCAAACACCTGTGGCAGAAGACAGCTAGATCAGCACACAGATGAAGACTCAGCATAGCCACAGTATGTACTCATTCATTCATTCTTGCTTTTTTTTGAGTTGCTCTAAGCTCACATGAGTAAGGGTCATTCTAATCCACATGAGGAGATCAGGAATCTCCTATTTTTATATTAATGTCCTCTGGAAACCAAAGTGAAGAACTCTGTTTAAAGAATACAACGTTCAGAAAATTTGGACTGATCCCAACTGGTGATTTGAACTATGAGATAGGGTCCCCCTGCCCCTTTGTAGTAAGAGGAATCACATGACAAGTTTGAGCAAACAGGCCATGAGCAGAGGAACACATGTCCCTTTGGGCTGAGGTAGTAAAAAGTGACCCTTTTGTCAGCTTGGCTGTGACAACCCATAAGCTATCTGTTGAGAAGGCTGCGACATGAGATGGTTTTGTCTGTCAACTTCACTGGATGAATAATGTGAGGAAGAAATAATCCTTGTAATTAAGCCACTGATATATGGGGGTTCATTTGCTACCACCACACTGTAAGCTAGCCTTACCCTAATATACTGTTAACTTAAAAGCCATGGAGCAGCCATATCTGCTGTGAGCAAAGAAACCAAGTCTGCAGAAAAAAAAAAAAATGAAGAAATAAACAAAGAATCAGTGATGAGGGGGCTACGCAGAACCAAGAGAAAGAAAGGCCAGCTGCTGGGTTCTTTGGATTGTTCCTCAGTCCCTGGGTCCAGGCCATTGTGCTCTTAGGTTCAGGATAGGGCCCTTTTCTCCTTCAATTTAGTCCCCATTTTCAACTTAAACCAATTCAAGTAACTTTCACAGACTCACAGACTAAAGGATGTTGATTAAACCCCTTAGTAATTCCCTTTCTGCCTGCTGAGGTTGACTGATAATATGCAGAAGAGGCCCATTGGCATCCAAATTAAAAATGTATCTGGTCTGAATTTGGAAATAAGATAGTGGACTATTAGATTCTGCTCAGGACCCAACTACTCTGGTTTTAGAGCCAGAAGGACTCTGAAACAAGAGGCAAGACGCACAACACGCCAATGCAACTGCCACGATATGTATGGCCCTTTGTGAATTTCAAAGTATATCCATTTAGTCCACAGAACTAGAATCTTTTTTGTTGTTGTTTCCTTTTTTTATTTTTTATTTTTTGGGTAAAAGGTCTTTGCTTTTATGTCATCAAACAATTACATTTCAACTGACATTTTCCTGTGTATGTGTCCTCATACTCAAGTACATTATTTTCTTTTTTATTGATGTTCAATTACAGTTATCCTAATTTTTCCCTATTGCTCTCTCCTGCCCTACCCACACTCTGCTCCGAGTCAGTCCCTACTGTATTGTCCATGTCTATGGGCCACTTATACTAGTTCTTTAACTAGGCCCTTCCCCTTCTTTCCTCCCTTTTCCCCCTCCACCCTCCCCTCTGATCCCTGTAAGTTTCTTCCTTGTTTCCATGCTCCTGGTTCTTTTTTGCTAGTTTGTTTTGTTCATTAGGTTCCTGTTATAGGTGAGATCACACAATGTTGTCTGTTGCAGTGTGGTTTATTTCACTTAGGATAAGGCTCTTCCGTTCCATCCACGCCATTGCAAAGGTACTTCTTTCTTTTTGCTGCATAGTATTTCATTCTGTAAACGTACCACAGCTGTTGATCCACTCATTTACTGATGGGCATTTTGGCTGTTTGTAGCACTTGGCTATTGTAAATAACATTGCTATAAACACTGGGGTACATAGGTCCTTTTGAACTGGTGTTTCAGGATTCTTAGGCAGCAGTGGAAAAGCTGGGTCAAAAGGCAGTTACATCTTTAGTTTTTTTTTGAGGAAATTCCATACTGTATTCAACAGCGGCAGCACTGGCCTGCATTCCCACCAACAGTGCACTAGGGTCCCTTTTTCTCCACAACCTCTCCAGCTCCTGTTGTTTGTTAACATTTATGATGGCCATGCTGAACAGTGTGAATTAAAACTACAACTATCATTGTAGTTTTAATTTGCAGCTCTGTGATAGCTAGTGATGCTCAGCATCTTTTCGTATACATATGGGGCCTCTGAATATTCTTCTTGGAGAAATGTCTGTTCAGGTCCCTTGCCCAATTTTTAAATTGGGCAGTCTATCTTCCTGGTGTTGAGTCGTATGAGTTCTTCATACATTTTGGACATCAAACCTTTGTCCAAGGTAGAGTTGACAAATATGATTTGCCATATAATGTTTTCTTTAGCCATGTAGACTTTTAATTTGATGTAGTCCCATTTGTTTATTCTTTAATTCCCTTGCTCTGGACGATGTACGGTTGAAAATATCACTACATGGAACATCTGATTTTTTCCTGCCTATGTTCTCCTCTAGGATTTTTACAGTGTTGCAACTTAATATTTAAGTCCTTTATCCACCTTGAATTTATTTTTGTGTACGGTATAAGTTGTTGATCAAGTTTCTTTTTCACTGCATGTAGTTATCCAGACCTCCCAACTCCATTTGTTGAAGAGGCTATTTTTAATCCATTTTATGCTTCTGTCCTTTTTGTCAAATATTAATTAACCATAGAGACTTGGGTTTATTTCCAGGTTCTCTGTTCTGTTTCATTGATCTACATGTCTGCTTTTATGCCAGTACCAGACTGTTTTGGTCACACTGGCCTTTTAGTATAGTTTGATATCATGTATTTGTGATCCCTACTATATTGTTCCTCTTTCTCAAGATTGCTGAAATTATTTGGGGTCATTTATTCCACATAAATTTTTGAAATATTTATCCTACATCTGTGAAATATGTCACTGGTATTTAATAGGGATTATGCTGAATCCATACATTGCTGAGGGTAGTATGGATATTTTAATGATGATTCTCACTATCCATGAACACAGAATACACTTCCATTTGTTTGTATCTTCCTTAAGTTCTTTCATGAGTGTCCTATAGTTTTCTGAGTCTAGGTCTTTTACCTCCTTGGTTAAGTTTATTCCTAGGTACTATATTTTTCTTGTTGCTATAGTAGATGGGATGTTTTTCCTAATTTCTATTTCTGGTATTTTATTGTTGGTGTACAAAAATGCCTTCAATTTCAGAATACTGACTTTGTATGTTATTTTGCCAAATTTACTTATTAGTTCAAGTAGTTTTTTGGTGGATTCTATTTGGTTTTCTACGTACATTATCATGTCAGCTGTAAATAATGACAGCTTTATTTCTTCCTTTCCAATTTGGATGCTATTTATTTCATTTTTAAAAAAAATTGTTCCATTTCAGTTCTCCTGCATTTCTCGCCATTGCACTTCACAGACCATCTCCCCATACTCCCATAGTCTATTCCCCCTCCACTGCCCATGCCAATGAGTCCTCTATTCATGTTTCCTCACTTGACCTTTCCAATTCTTTTCCATGTTATTCCCTTCAACCCTACCCTCTGGTCAATGTCACTTTGTTCTTTATTTCAATATCTCTGGTTCTATTTTGCCCAATTGATTTTTATTTTGATTACATTCCACTTATAGGTGAGACCATATGGTATTTGTCTTTCACTGCCTGGATTATTTCACTAAGCATAATACTCTCCAGTTCCATCCCTGCTATTGCAAGGGTAGAATGTCCTTCTTTCTTTCTACTCTGTAATATTCCATAACGTAAAAGAACTGCATTTTTTGATCCACCCATTTACTGATGGGCACATAGGCTGTGTCCAGCACTTGGCTATTATATATAATGCTGCTATGAATATTGGAGCGCATAGGTGTTTTTGAATTGGTGCTTCAGGATTCTTAAGGTATAATCTTAGCAGTGCTACTGCTGGATCAAAAGGCAGTTCCATTTTTAGTTTTTTGAGGAAATTCCATATTGTTTTCCACATGGCTCCCACCAACAATATACTAGGGTTTCCTTTTATCAACAACTCCACCAGCACCTTTTCTTTGTTCATTTGTTAATGATGACCATTCTGACCAGTGTGAGGTGGTATCTCACGGTGGTTTTAATTTGCATCTCTCTCATGGCTAGTGATGTTGAGAATTTTTTTCCCATGCTATGGGCCCTCTGAATGTCCTCTTTGGAAAAGTGTCTGTTCAGGTCCTTTGCCCATTTTTAATTGGATTGTTTGTCTTCCGGGTGTGGAGTCAGGTGAGTTCTTATTTATTTTGAAGATTAAACCCTTGCCTGAGGTGTCACTGGCAAATACACTTTCCCATACAATTGGTTCCCTTTCCATTTTGTTGATGCTTTCTTAAGCCATGCAGAAGCTTTTAATTTGATAAAGTCCCATTTGTTTATTCTTTCCTTTGTACCCTTGCCCTAGTGGATATATCAGTGAAAATACTGCTGTGTGAGATATATGAAATGTTTCTGCCTATGTACTACTCTAGGGTTTTTACAGTGTCATGACTTATGCTGACATAAGTCTTTTACCAATCTTGATGGTTTTTTGGAGGATGGTGAAAGCTGATGGTCTAGTTTCTTTCTTTTCTTTCTTTCCCTCCTTCCCTCCCTCCCTTCCTTTCTTTCTCTCTTTTTTGCACGTAGCTGTCCAGATCTCCAAATACCATTTATTGAAGGGGTTATTTTTACTCCATTTATTGTCCCTGTCCCCTTTGTCATATATTAACTGACCATATTGACATGGGTTTTTCTGGGCTCTTTATTGTGTTCCCTAGGTCTATGTGTCTGTTCTTAATACCAACTGTTTTGACAACCATGGCCTTTTAATATAGTTGAGATCAGGTACTGTGATGCCTCCTGTTTTGTTCTTCTTTCTCAAAAATTGTTGAGCTTTTCGGTGTCTTTTCTGTTTCCATATAAATTTTTGAATTTTTTGTTATTTGTGAAATATATAATTGGTATTTTGATAGACATAGTGTTGAATCTGCTTATTACTTTGAGTAGTATGGACTTTTAAATGACATTAATTTTTCCAGTCTACGACGATGGTATATGACTCCATTTAATTGTGTCTTCATTAATTTCTTTCTTCAGTGTTCTACAGTTTTCTGAGTACAGATCTTTTGCCTCCTTAGATAAGTTTATTCCTATGTATTTTATTTTTCCCTCCTACATTCAATCTTTTTTTTCTTGTTGTTATATTTATTAAATGGGATTTTTCCTAATTTCTGTTTCTGGTATTTCTTTCTTAGTGTATAAAAATGTCTTTTATTTTGGAATGTTGACTTTGTATCCCAACATTTGCCAAATTCAGTTATTAAGTCAAGGAGTTTTTTGGTCAAGTCTATAGGTTTATATATATATATATATATATATATATATATATATATTACCATATCATCTGCAAACTGTAACAGCTTTACTTTCTCCTTTCCAAGTTAGATGCCTTTTATGTATTTTTCTTGTCTGTTAGCTGTGGATACAACTTCTGATACTAGGTTGAATAGAAGTGGTGAAAGTGGACACCCTTGTCTTGTGCCAAATCTTAGTGTGAAAGCTTTTGTTTTTGCCCATTGAATATGGTGTTCACTGTAGGTTTTTCTTACATGGCCCTTATAATGTTGATGTTTGTTCTCTCTACTCCCAATTTGCTGAGTGATTTAATCATAAATGGATGCTGTAATTTTTTCAGAATCTACTGTTATGATCATGTGGTCTTTATCTTTCACATTTTTATGTGATGTATTACATTTATTGATATTCATATATTGTATTCTCCTTGCATCCCTGGGATGAATCCCACTTGGTCATGGTGTATGATCTTTTAATATATTGCTGGATCAGTCTTACCAATATTTTTTGAGAATTTTAGCATCTATGTTCATCAGCAACATTGGCCTGTAGTTTTCTTTCTTGTGTCTTTATCTGGTTTTGGAATTAGTATAATACTGGGCTTATAATAAGAGTTTGGGAATCTTCCCACCTCTTGGACATTTTGGAACAGTTTGAGAAGAATTGGGGTTGGATGCCTTACATTTCTTTTTCTTGTCTAATCGATGTAGCTAGAACTCCAGTACTATGTTGAGTACCTCTGATGAAAACGGATATCCTTGTCTCATTCCTGATCTCAGGGAGCTTTTAGTTTTTGCCCACTGAATATGATGTTGGCTGTAGGTTTCATGTATATGGCTTTTATTACATTGAGGTAAGATATCTCTATTTCCCCTTTACTGAACATTTTTAAATGGATGCTATACTTTACCAAATGCTTTTTCAGTGCCTATTGATATAAACATATGATTTTTGTCTTTCATTTGTTTATGTGGTATGTTACTTTAATTGATTTGCAAATATTGCACCATTCTTACATTCCTAGCAGGGATTCCATTTGAATATGGTGTATGACCTTTTTAATATAGTGCTAGATGTGGTTTGCCAATATTTTGATGAGGATTTTGGCATGTATGTTCATGAGCGATATTGGACTGTAGTCTTTTTTCTTTGTTGTATCTTTATCTGGTTTCTGAATTAGAATTTAACACTGGCCTCATAAAGAGTTTGGAAGTCTTCCCACTCTCAATTTTTTTGGAATAGTTTGGAAGGATAGGACTTAGCTCTTTTGTAAATATTTGGTAAAACTGGCTGTAAAGCAAGCTATCTGGCCCTGGCCTTTTGTGTGCAGTGATTTTTTTTTTTATTACTGCTTCAATTGCACTAGTTTTTTAGGGGGGGGGGGTCTATCCAGGCCTTCTGTTTCTTCTTGATTCAGTTTTGGAAGATTATATGTTTCTAGAAACTTGTTCATTTTACCTATGTTGTCAAATTTCTTGGCATATAATTGTTCATAGTAAATTCGTATGATTCTTTTCATTTCTGTGGTATCGCCTGCAATTTCTCCTCTTTAATTTCTGATTTTATTTATTTGGGTCCTCTCTTTTTCTTCATGAGTCTATTTAAAGGCTTTTTGATTTGATCTTTTCAAAGAACTAGTTCCTGAATTTATTGATCCTTTGAATGATTCTTTTAGTCTCTGCATCATTTAATTCTTCTCCGATCTTGGTTATGTCCTTCCTTCTACTGGCTCTGGGCTTTGTTTGTTGCTGTTCCTCCAGTTTTTGTATATGTAGGCTTAAGTTGTTTATTTGAATTTTTTCTATCTTTTAGGCAGGCCCACTGCTATGAACTTTCCTGTCAGAACTGTGTTTGCTGTGTCCCATAGGTTTTGGGTTATTGTGCTCATTTACAATTGTTTCCAGTAACTTTTTGTTTTCTTCCTAGTCTCATTGTTTACACATTCATTGTTTAATAACATGTTATTCAGTCTCCTCGGATTTGTTTTTGAGTTTCTTCCTTGAGGTTAGTTTCTAGTTTCAAGCCATTGTGATCTGAGAAAATGCTTTATATAATATTCTGGAATTTGTTCAGGCTTGTTTTGTGTCCTATCATGTGGTCAATCTTCAAAATGTTCCATGTGCATTTTTAAAAAAATGTACATTTTGCTTCTTTCAGGTTAAAGAATCTGTATATATCAGTTAAGTCCATTCAATCTAGCATGCCACAATGTTCTTGCTGATTCTTTGGAAGATGTCCATTGTTGACTAGTGGGGTGCTAAAATCCCCTACTACAAGTGTGTTGCTGTTGATATCTTTCTGTGGTCCTCCAAGATTTTCCTTAAATATTTGGGTGCCTCCATGTTGGATATATATACATGTTTATAAGGGTTATATCTTCCTGATGGATTGTTCCCTTAAGTATTATATAGTGACCTCATTTGTGTCTTTTTATTATCTTTATTTTGAAACCTATTTTGTCTGATATATGTATTGCTACCCGCTTTTTAATGTCCATTTTGCTAGGAATGGTTGTTTCCATCCCTTTACTTTCAGTCTGTACAGATCTTTTGAGTTGGGTCTCTTGTAGACAACATACGTGCGTTTTGTTTTCTCATCCATTGAGTTACCCAGTATCTTTTGATTAGAGCATTTAATCCATTTACATTCATGGTTATAACTGATAGGTACTTATTGGTTGTCATTTTTCCCCTTTGTATATATGTTCTTCTCTCTTTATCTTCTTAAAACAGTTTCTTTAGCATCTCTCGCAATACTGATTTGATGAGGATGCATTCTTATATTTTTCTAGGGGGAGCTCCTTATTTTGCCTTCTTTTTTAAATGTAAGTCTTGCTGGGTAGAGTTCTTGTTTTCAGGCCTTGACTTTACATTACTTGTAATATTTCTTGCCATTCCCTTCTGCTTTATTGTTTCTGTTCAGTGATCAGCTGATTGCCTTATTGGGGTTTCCTTGTATGTTACTAGCTGCTTCTTCCTTTAAGATTCTCTCTTTTAAGTTTTGCCATTTTTAGTATGGTGTATCTTGGAATGGACCTCTTTGGATTCATCATGATTGAATTCATTAAGTCCTTCCTGGACTTGCCTGACTTTTTGTTTTACCAAGTTAGGGAAGTTTTATGTCATTATTGTTTCAAAGTTTTTCTTTTCTTTTTTTTTTTAAGATTTTATTTATTTATCTTTAGAGGAGAAGGAAAGGAGAGAGGGAGAGAAATATCAATGTATGGTTGCCTCTCGTATGTCCCCTGCTGGGAACTGGCCTGCAACCCAGGCATGTGCCCTGACTGGGAATCAAACCACGATCCTTTGGTTCGCAGGCCCGTGCTCAATCCACTGAGCTACACCAGCCAGGGCTCAAACAGGTTTCCTATGCCTTGCTCCTCTTCTTCTCCTGGTACCTCTGTTATACAAATATTATAATGTTTCAGTTTGTCCTGCAGCTCTCTTAACACCACTTTGTTCTTTTTGAGTCTGTTTTCATTTTGTTGCTCTGCCTAGGAGTTTTTCTTTGTCTTTCAGCTCACTGATTCTATCCTCTGCTTCATCTAGACTGTTTTTGATTCACTCTACTGTGTTCTTCACTTCAGAAACTGTATTCTGCATTTCCTCCTGGCTATTATTAATAGTTTCTATGTTCTTTTTCTTTTCTTAAATATTTTATTTATTTATCTTTAGAGGGGAAGGGAAGGAGGGAGGAAGAGAAATATCAATGTATGGCTGCTTCTCGTGCACCCCCTGCTGGTAACTGGCCCCTGCCGGGAACTGGTCTGCAACCCAGGCATGTGCTCTGACTGGGAATCGAACCTCGATCGTCTGGTTCGCAGGCCCGTGCTCAATCCACTGAGCTACACCAGCCAGGGCCTCTATGTTCTTTTTCATACTGATGTAGCTCACTATAATGTCCTTACAGCTTCCCTGGAGTTCTCTGTAGTTCTCATTGAGCTCACTGATCTTCCTCATAAGCATTATTTTGAGCTCAGTAGCCGACAGTTTACTTGCCTCTAGTTCATTTAGCACACTTTCTAGGGATTCCTCCTTTCCTTTCAATTGGATGTTGTTTCTTTGTTTCTACATTTTAGGTACTTTTATTGTTTGTTTCTGCTCTCAGATTGATCTGATTTGACTCCATCTTAATGGTATGAACTTCTATGGTGCAAGACCCGTGGATTCAGTGGCACAGTCTCTTTGATCTCCTCAATCTAATGCTCTTGGGATGCCCTTTATGCCATTTATGTTGGCTTTCTAGTTGTAACTGGGTTTTTATTGTTGTTGTTGGGTCTCTTTGACTGGGCCTTCTCTCTGGCCAGGTGACTGAGAGTCATTCCAACTACCATGTCCTGTATGCTACCCACCTCTGATAATGTGATGGTGTCCCAGTCTGGCCTTAGACAGCCTGTTCTAGACTACCAGGAATCCACTGTATATGGCTGACTGTTAATGTAGTCCTTTCCTGGCTGTGTGACCACCTGTAAGTCACTTAAGCTTTGTGCGTCTCAGTTTTGTCATCTTTGCTATTATCTTCACAGGAATGATGTATTCAATGAAATAAGATAGGCAGGGCTGGGCACACAGTAGGAAAGCTGTTAAGATCTCATCTACTCAGACTTGCTCCCTCTGAGCCCCAGCAATAGGATAGCAGCTTGAAAGGCACCTGTCAATAATTTTTGATATTCTTCAACTACCGTCTCCTATCATTTTTTACCCATGTTTTCTTATGTTTCCGTAGATATTCTGAAAATGCTGACTTTGGTTGGATTTTCCAGAAAACAGACTCTGAGGCAGAGATTTGCATGAAGGTGGTTTACTGGAGAGTGCTCTCCAGAACAATACTTCAGGATGCAGTGAGCTACACGGGGCAGCAACTTGTCCACCTAGCTTCCTTCCCCGAGGGTCAGAATAGTCAGAGATTCAAGAACTGAAGCACTGAAGCTGCACAGGAGCTAAGAAGCCACGACCTCCTTCTTTGGCTTTTACTCACATTCTCTCTAGGGCTCAGGTACAGTCCAGGCTGACATAACTAGGTTCTTTATTCCCATTTAATAAAATGAGAAAATTGATATAGAAAGGGTGAATAGCCACAGGCACCCTGTTACTAAGTAGTAGAGCTAAGGCATCTAGACTCAGGATAATGATAATAACAATAGCTAACATCTGCTGGTCTAAGCACTCCTTACACATTGACTCATTTAATCCCTGCAATAACCCTAAGAAGCAGGTAGTATGCAGCACCCCCATTTTACAGGTAAGTAAACTGAGGCAGAGCTGTTAAATACCTTTCCAAAATCACAGAATTACCAAATAGCATGGCAAGGATTCAAACCCAGGCAGTCTGGTTCCAGAATCTGTCCTATTAACCACCATGCTATGCTGCCTCCCTACATGAGATTGCCAAGTATGCAAACTCAACTGTCTCTAGGGGTCAAGCTAATAATGGTCACAGGTGAATCATAAGTGAATTGAGACAGAAAGGACTGTGCAACCTAGATGGTGCATGTCCTGGTTAAATGCAAGAATGTGGGCCCAGAATAATCAGTTATAATTCAAGAGATCAGAAATCTGGACTTGAGTTAAAATTACCAATTTATTTTTTTAATATTTATGTATTTGCGAGAGAGAGAGAAGAGACCTGTTGTTCCACTTATTTATACATTCATTGGTTGATTTTTGTATGTGCCCTGAGGACCAAATCTACAACCTTGGTATATCAGGATGATGCTCTAACCAAATGAGCTACTGAGCCAGAGTTAGTAAATGAGCCATGTTTTTTGAAAGCATACATGTGCCAATTAAGAGTCCTATGAGCAATACTCAACCAGCAGTATGGCCATGTACAGCCTCCACCTCAAACTTAGGACTTTTATCCTGTACTTCCCAGGGAGATGGCTCCAGTTGGCAGATACAGTGAGGCCTTGTCCCCAGATGACCTGGATTTTCTCAGGCGTCACAATGAGAAAAGATCCCTTCAAAATAACCAGCCTGAGCCTGAGACAGGCTCCTGTGAGCTCAGCCAACGCACTGCTGGCACCTTTCCTGGATCAGCTGGTGCTTCAGGACTGGACACAATGTGCAGCTCAAGAATTAGTCAAAGAGTAGCCACTGAGATGGAGCTCTCTTGGCCCTGTGCTCAGCCAATGACCGGCTCACCTCCTCAAAGTCATCCAGCTCCTCCAGCCTAGTCCGAACTTTCTCTGACATTGTGGATGTGGCAGGTCCAGCTTTACCTAAACAAAACAGATTCATGTCACATAAGTGGCTTTCCTCTGTCACCAATACCTCTAGAGGAAGGCATCTTTACTTTATACTCCATCATGAATAAAGAGCCCAGGGAACAATTTCAATTGGAGATTTGGAAAGCAACATCCTTCCATATCCATAATTCCATCAGAAATATTTCTGCTTAGAAGTTGTCCCTGGGAGTTGAGAAGGCCATATTCACAAAGGTTCCACTATATTCATTCAATATTTACAAACTTTCACTGAATCATTTATTTATTCCTAAAGAAAGGCAGTCTAAAGAAGGATGCCAAAAATCTGTCATTTAATTGTTCTCCATGAACAAGAGGCCCTTTCAGGCTTGTACTCAATGTAGAATTGTTGTACCCACACACTAACAAAACAACAATCTCAGTGTCTGCGCACAGATGGAAACACCAAGGTTTCAATGCCCCCTCTTGGAGCAAACAGGACTAGCTGTGCCTTCATCCACCATCTGCCAGCACAATTCTTTCCATCAGCAGGGACACATGGATAGAAATTAAGGAAAAAACTCTAGGCCACGAGACAGCCACAGGGCAAGGCTACCTATCCAGCAACTTGGCTGTTGCTCTCTTGTATCTCCTATTCCAGAAACTTTTCCCATTCTTTAGGGGGCATCTGTTCTAGATCTGAGGTCCCCTTGCCTCTACCTACCAAACTCACTTCAGGAACTATAGTTAATTCTTTTAAGGTACCAGTTTCTTAGCCCTGGTATTAGCTCAGATTTGTCTGGGATCAGCTTGAAAGCATGGTTACGATTAGTTAATTACTAACGACTACTCAAGTCAAAAAGTTTCCAAATAACTTGTTCTTTAACCTGCTTCTCTTTTTCCTTCATTCTGAAGTATAATATATACAGAACGTTCACACATGAAATATATATTGCTAAACCTTTG
The DNA here is from genome assembly GCF_014824575.4 of Sturnira hondurensis. Classification (NCBI taxonomy): domain Eukaryota; kingdom Metazoa; phylum Chordata; class Mammalia; order Chiroptera; family Phyllostomidae; genus Sturnira; species Sturnira hondurensis. The sequence continues at coordinate 529,719 of NW_028082003.1, forward strand.
TGACCACCACTGAGTTCACTTATATTCACTACTGTTTAGTCTATTATGTGAATACAACACAATTTTTTCTTACTCTGTTGTCAGTGGATGTTTGTTTCCTATATGGGGCCACTCTGAACAATGCTGCTATGATCACTTCAGCGCATGTCTCCTGGTTCCTATACACATGCATTTCTTCAGGGCAGTGCTTCTCAAATTTTTACAGGAATCACTAGAGGATGTGTTAACATGCAGATTCTAATTTTCAGTAGGTCTAGCAGTGCCCAAGACTCTGCCTTTCTAATCAACTTCCAGGCACCTACTCCTCCTTGGACTACATTTTAAGAAATACAGATGTGAGAAGAGTTAGAAAACAGTTTCCATAAAGAGCCAGATATAAAATTTTAGGTTTTGTGAGTCATACACTCTGTTACAACTATTCAACTCTGCCAGTACAGCAAAAAAGCATCCATAGACAATATGCAAACAAACTGGTAGAGCTGTGTTCCCATGAAACTTTATTTACAAAACCAAAGAGCAGGTCACATTTGGCCTGCAGAATATAGTCTGCTGATTTTTGATAGTAATAGAATTTCTGGGTCAAGGAGTTGGCCCATCTTCAATTTTAAGAGATAATGCAAAATACTTCACAGTGGGTATCATTTTATACTCCCAATGACAGTGCATGAGAGTTCCTGTTGCTCTACACTCTTCTCACAAGAGGTATCATCAATCTTTTTACATCTCTAAACCGATAGATATGCAATGCTGATTTCCTTCTTTATGGTTTAAGGTCAAAGTTATACCCGTAACAAAGGTCCTCCCACTCTCTTGATTTCCAATGTGCTGTCTCAAACTACAGAGAATGAGGGAGACTTGAAGTTGCCATACCAGCAATTTAGACAAAAACCAAGGCCAAGTTCATCTGTTACCCTAGTGGTACATGATCTGTCAGCTGCTTCACAATCACCAGGGAACTTAAAAAAGGAAATTCCTGGGCTCATTCCTCAGGATTAATTCAAGATGTACAGTGGGGCCAGTGGTCTGTACTTGCATAGAAGGTCCTCAGATGACCCTGGGGCACAGTCAATTTAAAACCCCCTGGTCCAGGGCTTCTAACTGTGCGTCTTAGCAGAGGAAATTCAGAAGGGCTGTGTTCAATCAGATACCAGTGGCCAGTAAGTGTGAGTGTGGGATTCCCCTCACCAGTATATCTGCATTTTTACAAAGGAGAAACTACTGCTCTGTAATACTAAATATCAAGCAATGGGCTTATGTTTTACTACATGTAATTCTGTATTTTTTTCCATTTATCTTCTAAATTATATATATATTTCAATTCTACTAAGTCTATATATAATCAAGGAAATAAAAGCTCTAATTGAAGTAATCATCAGAATTGAATATCAAAATCCTTTATTTTCCTTTGAGAAATTATATTAAATGAGAAAATTCCCCATCAAAACAAGTAACAACAAAAACTCACCTTTTTCAGATCCCATAAACAGATTCTGCAGAGGCCAAAAAATAATTTGTTAATAATTTTTAAAACTTACTGGATTCTGTGAAAAAAATAAACTTGTAAGATACTTAAATTAGTATTCAAGTAGCACTAAGACAATACGACCTATCATTTTCCAACAAAGCCATTTACTTTTCCAAATGAAAAATAGAAATATTTACTCAAATAATTAAAATGTAGCTAAGTAGAAATTATTAATACTAAAGATTCAAATTTCTACCCAATTCAGGACTCTAGAAGTTGGACAACAAATAGCAAAATTTTGAGGGTTATGAAGTCATGTGAATGTATTTAGCTTATTCTAAATCAGGGTGTCACAACCTTGGCACTATTGACATTATGGGCTAGAAAAATCTGTTGTAAGAGTTGTTCTGTGCACTGTAGGATATTTGTAGCATCTCTGGTTTTCTCACAGATGTGACAACCAAAAATGTCTCCAGACATTGAAGTATGTCCCTGGGGGGTAAAATTACTCCTGGTTATTAATCAATGTTCTAAACTAAATGAATGCATTCATAAAATAAGAAAAATAATTTAATACTCCAACAATTATACCTGCCACGCTGCTCCATAAGAACATACCATGAGAGAGAGAAGAGAGGATAAGCTCTGTGGGAGAACATTCCAAGTTGCCTGCTGAGTTCTCTCTTTCCTCCCTACTCATAGCCTAATTTTGATGGACACACTGTACATTTCCCAGCTTTTCTTGCACTGCATACAACCCATGGATACCTCCCAGAAAAATGTAACTAGATGTATTGAGGGGGACTCCAGGAAGTCTCTAAATGAGAGAGGGTGTATATATATATATATATATGTGTGTGTGTGTGTGTGTGTGTGTGTATATACACATATTTATATCTCCTATGTATATATATATATATATATATATATATACACACACACATATATATATCTCCTACCTTTCCCTTTCCTCCTTTTATCAACTTGGACATCAAGTGACACTGAGCCCTTAACCTGTGGGATCTGACACTATCTCTAGGTAGACAGTGCCAGAACTAAGTTGAATTGGAGGAACCCCAGCTGGTGCCGGAGAATTGCTTGGTTTGAGGAAAAAAACTCACATGTTAAAATTAGTTGCAGAATCATAAAAACTAAAAGAAATTGCTACTAAATCTAACCTAATGTAGACTCTGGGAAAAAAGTCTAATGGCACTCACAATGGAGAGCTTTTCTGTGGTAGTATACCGGGCAAGGATTTCTCCTCGTTTGCTGGCCCAAGACTCAAAATCTGATCGTACAATGGAGTCATCATCTCCGTCACATTTCCTTCTGGAACTGTCCTAAGAAGAGGCAAGAAAATCCCTTCAGTAGCAATATCATTTTAATCTAAAACAAAATAGTATGACAGAGGAGGCAAAAACATACATTGAACTAAAGATAATTTATTCAATAAACGGTGCTGGGAAAATTGGACAGATATGTGCAAAAAAATGAAAGTAGACCTTCTTATTATACCACACACAAGAATAAACTTAAAATGGATAAAAAACTTAAATGTTAAGACTCAAAGCCAAGCCCTGGCTGGTGTAGCTCAGTGGATTGAGCACGGGCCTGTGAACCAAAGGATCGTGGTTTGATTCCCAGTCAGGGCACATGCCTGGGTTGCAGGCCAGTTCCCAGCAGGGGACATACGAGAGGCAACCATACATGGATATTTCTCTCCCTCTCTCCTTTCCTTCTCCTCTAAAGATAAATAAATAAAATCTTAAAAAAAAAAGACTCAAAGCCATAAAAATCCTAGAAGAAAACATATGCAGTAAAATCTTGGACATTTCTTGTAGCAATATTTTTCCTGATATATCTCCTCGGACAAGAGAAACAAAGAAAAAATAAACAAACCGGACTACATCAGACTAAAAAGTTTTTGTACAGCAAAGGAAACCGTGAACAAAATGAAAAGACAATGTCACTGAATGGAAGAACATATTCACTGATAAGGGATTAATATCCAAAATTTGTAAGGAACTTATAACACTCAACACCAAAAATACCCAAATAATCTAGGTAAAAAATGGGCAAAGGACCTAAATAGACACTTCTCTAAAAAGGATATACAGATGGCCAATAGAAATATGAAAAGATGTTCAAGGTCACTAATTATCAAAGAAATGCAAATTAAAACCACTATGAAATATCACCCTATACTTGTAAGAATGGCTGTCACGACTAAATTAACAAATAACAAGTGCTGGTCAGGATGTGGAGAAAGGGGAACCCTCCTGCATTCTTGGTGGGAACGCAGATTTGTTCAGCCACTGTGGAAGGCAGTATGGAATCACCTCAAAATATTAAAAATGGAACTACCTTATGATCTAATGATTCCACTTCTGGCAATTTATCCCCCAAACCCCTGAAACATTAATACAAAAGAATATATGCACTCCTATGTTCATTGCAGCATTGTTTACAATAGGCAGAATTTGGAAGCAGTCTGAGTGCCAATGAGTAGATAAGTGCACTAAAAAACAACTATGGGATATTTACACAATGGAATACTAGTAGGCCATAAAAAAGAAAATTCTACACTTTGTTACAGAATGGAATAACCTGGACAAGATTATGGTAAGTGAAATAAGCCAGTCAGAGAAAGATAAGTACCAGGTGCTTTTACTCATATGTGGAATCTAATGAACAAACTGAACTAACAAGCAAAACAGAGAGAGATTCACAGACAGAGAGCAGGCTGACAGCTCTGGGGGAGGGGCTGGAAGGATAGAACAGAACAGAAAAAGAACTCTAAGGAACAACAGTGTGGTAACTGTAAGGGGGAAGGGCATAGTTGGAGGTGGAAGACAGTATAGGGGGGATAAGTGTTTATGGGAAAAACAGATTAATAAATAACAAACAAACAAAACAGTATAAGCAAACACAGTAACTACAGCCAATAACATATTATTATATTATTGAAATTTACTGAGAGTAGAACCTAAATATTCTTACAAAAAAAGGTAAATATGTGATGTGATAGATTTGTTAAATAACCCGATGGGGGAAAACCCTTTCACAATGTATATGTACATCAAATCATAACCTTGTATACTTTAAATAACTTACAATTTTATTTGTTAATTTATACCTCAAAGTTTCTAAAAAGTATAAGCAAAAGGCAGCTCACTATAGAATAAAATAGCTCTATCTAAAGATTTGCTATGATAAAAACAATTTTAGGCTAATCCACCACAAATGGCCAATAAGCATATCAAAGTATAATAAAACTCATTAAGAATCCAGGAAAGGCAAACTAGACAAGATTGGTTCTTAATAACCAGAATGGCAAAGGGTAATTATGACTAAAAATATCCAGGCTGGCAAGGGTACAAAGAGATAGACACTCTGAAATACTGCTGGTGGGAATACAAATTGGTGAAAACTTTTTGAGTAACAATTTGGCAGTTGACATCAAATCTTAACTACACTTTGTCTTAACTCAGTAATGATCTTCTAAGAAGCTACCCTGCAAAAACTCCTGCATGTATGCACCCAGATGTATGTGTGTATGTTCAAGGACTGCAGCACCACTGTCTATACTAGCAAATGCCACAGTCTGTGTACATCAGAAGAGTAATAGGGAATTAAACTGTGCAGTGCTCATCTTTAGAATATGACACAGTCATTCAACATAAGAAGGTTGTTCTGGAAGTACCAACATAAAAAGTTTTCCAAGATATACTGCTATGTTAAAAATAAAGTATAAATATAGTTCAAATTATGTTTTAAAGAAAAGTAAATAAATGTATGCAATGCCCCCATAGAATGATGGTTGAGAATGTGGGTTCTGAAGTCAGACTGGCTGTGTTGGAATTCCCATTTAGATGTGACTTAACATCTCTATTTCTCCATGTGGCTGTGAATCTCTTTAAATAAGGATTATAATACCCCTCTGACAAGGTGGTATGAGAACTAAACTTGGAATACACTTAGCAAAGATCTGCCATACAGTAAGGTGATACCATTATTGTTGTTGTCATTTATATGGGAGTATGACGTATATAAATGCTCAGAAATTACTATCAATAAATATCTACAAAAATACAAAAAAAGTTATAGAAGAATATACATTACACAGATTAACACTGATGACCTTCAGGGAAGTGAATAGAATGAGGAGAATTGATCAACAGGACTTCACCTGTAGTGTTTGACTTTTTATATGAAAAATTAATTAAATTGACTATATAATTACATAAGAATAAATTTAAAAAGAATTATTAAAAGAGTAATAATAAATTAAAAGAGTAATAATAAAAAGAATTATTAAAAGAACAAAATGGAAATAAAGTGTACATTTTAAAATGCCTTTAAAAAAAAGGACAAATTTTCCAGGATCTGTGCCAGCCTCTCACTGGCAGTGTCCCCACTATAAGATATACCCTGTGGATGTCTGAATTATGTGAACTGTTACAACCAGAATGCACCTGTGTTATTTAAAAACAAAAAGACGAAAACTCCCATCCCTGCACCCACAGGACCAAGCACCAGCTGGACAACTGCCAGTAGGATGTGTTACCATGACAGCTGCTGTGGCAGTGGGGTCAGCAGTAGCTGCGAACATAGAGAGGGGATCAGTCCCATCCAGTACACTGCTCAGTGGGTCCACCACGGAGCTGGAGGATGACGAAGACGTAGAAGAAGTGCTTCCTTTCCGGCTCACTTTCTTCACCTTTGACTCCGTGACCTGTGGTGAACATTCACAGAGGTCAATGGAACTCTCATCTGACTCTTCCCCGTGAAACACTTGAAGGGGTTTTCCCTCATTCCATAAGTTGACTATTCCTTTGTGACAGGGGCTTTTACTTTGTGACAAATTGACATGACTCAGAATCCCAGTGGTCAAGGAAGGAAAGGGGAAAGTTAGGGGTCAGGAAGGAAGAGATAGGGACACTATGGTTAAAAGGTGGTAACCATTCTTGTATGGCCTTCATAGTCAGAGTGTAGTGCCTGAACAAGCAGCATCCACATCACCTGGAAGCTTATAAAAGATGCAGTCTCTCAAGCCCCACCAGATCTACTGTATGAGAATATGAGCCTTATAGTAATGGTCTAGGTAGGGTAATGAACTAGGACAAATAAGCTTCTAGGGTCATCACACTGTGAGGAGAGTGTCAATGGCTCAGCACAGTCATTTCATCACTGTAGAGCAGTGAAGGCCAACTCCTTCCTTTTTGGAGAACTTCCAATGCAATGGCTTAGTTTAAGTACTAAGGGCAGATGAGGGTGTCGGGACATGAAGCAATGTTTTTGTTCCACTGACTTCCATCCCTCCCCAGCTTCAGGTAACTAGACCAGGAATAAAACTCTCAGCCAGGAGAATCCAACCATAGTCTCTGCTGAAAATAGAGGACAACATCCAGAAGGGCTAGTTAGGCTGTACTCCTTCTTAATAAGGAAACTATGAAAACCCAGGGGACAGGGGCGAAGGAACAGTGATGAGCACTTTGGACATGTATCCACAGGGAAACAGAGGTAACCAATGTTCAAGAGAGCAAGAAGGATGGTAGGAAACAGAATAAAGGCAAAAGTGTTAGATAAAAGAAAATTTGACTGGACTTGTCCTTGGAGGGTCTGTCATTCACAAGCTCTACCCCTCAGGTGTGTATAGGTACACACCTGAGTTTATACTAATGAGATGATACATTATAGGGGCTGGTCAAGAAAAACGCCAACCACTGTTAATAGTAGGGTATGGCCTTGATGACATCAGCCAGGTAACATCAGCCTGACCTCAAGGTGGAGGAGGGGGTGACAGAGATTAAATTCAATCACATGGCCAAGGAATCAATCCACCACTGCCTTTTGCAGTGAAACTCCAATAAAAAGTTTGGACATCACCTGGCTCATGTAACTCAGTGGATTGAGCATAGGCCTGCAAACCAAAGGGTCACTGGTTCAATTCCCAGTCGGGGCACACGCCTGGGTTATGGGCCAGGTCCCCAGTAGGGGGTGCATAAGAGGTAATCACACACTGATGTTTCTCTCCCTCTCTCCTTCTCCCCCTCTCTAAAAATAAATAAAATATTTTTTAAAAGAAGATCAGACACCAAAACTTGGTGGAGCTTCCTAGTTAGTGAACACATGATGGGCTGAGAGGTGATATAGCAACTCCATAGGCAGAGGGCACAGTTGTTTCTGTGTTTAGAGACCACTTCCCAACCTCACCCTGTGTGTCTCTTAATTTGGCTGGTCCTTATTTGTATCTTTATAATAAAACTGTAAGTGTAAGTATTATGCTTTTCTGAGCTCTGTGAGTTGTTCTAACAAATTATCAAATCTGAAGGGGGGGTCTCAGGAAACCCTTGAATCTGTAGCCAGTTAGACTGAAGTTCAGGTGACCTGGGGGCCCCCAAGTTCGTAGCTAGTGTCTGAAACAAGAGCAGTCTTATTGAAGACCTTCCCGTTAGGTTGTAGGATCTGACACTAAACTGGGTGATTAGGCCAAGTACTTGTCATTGGTGTACATTTGTCAATTTTTTCCCCTGGCATCTAGTCCTCCAACTCCCAAGCTCAATAGTCCAAATTTTCTTTGGGAAAACAGCCCTCCCTTTCCCCTGACTCTTACCTCCTATAGGCCTAATAAGGTGGACTCTGCTCCTGGTTCCAAGGGTATATACTGGCCCCAACCCAATCAATAAGCATATTCTATACCCTGGTCATCAGGGCTGGTTCAGGGAAGGACAGGTAACCCACCTGGGTAAACAAGAACTGCTAAAGAAGAGGTTGCCCTGCAGTTGGATGTGCCAGGAGCTTATACTGCTACTCTGTCACCATGTAGGGAGAGTTCCTGAGAAAGGAACCAATTCACTGGCAGGTCAGCCGCTTGAGCCCATGGGGATATGTAGGACCCTGGGAGGCCAAAGGTAAGTCTTCTAACTTCCTACTTAATGTGATCATCTCTGTGTTTCCTCAGGTCCTCCACTAGAAGAAATTTTATGTCCTTTGTATCCATTGGTATCTATCTGTCAACCTCATCTCCACCTATCATGACAACCACATAGCTTCAACCACTTGCCAGTGGAAGAGTTCTAATCTGTAAGAGAGGGACCATCTATGTCTCTTTCCTGCTTTTTGTTTTGTTTTGTTTTTTAAGTAAACTCACATATAGACTACAATGCTACTCAGGATAGCATGCTATACTGGTAATTATATTGATTTTTAATATTCCAAATAGGCAAATTAAAAAGATATATTCTGCTTACACCTCCAAATCAGGTACAAAGTATCCCATCATGACACCCTCATTGACATAAGAAAGGAGGAAATAAAAATGCTAGTGGGTGAGGCCAACACCACAAAAAAATAGGGAGGGAACAAAGTTATTGATTTAAATATGCAATAAGAAGCTACTGTTGGCAAAATGGAAAAGACCCAGGAATACTACTGCCTGTAATTTAATGGAATAGGGATATCACTCAGTGAGACCTTTGACAAAACTTACGGTTATGAGTTTTAACGGGTGATAGTCCCCGAACTCCAGTGGCACAGCCTCCAGGCGGTATATTGCAGATTCTGCCTTGTAGTTCCTATTCCTGGAGTGCCTGATAAGCAACAAAACCCAAAAACCAATTAGGTGATAGAGACAACTAACATTCTAGAAACTTGTTGTTGAGACTTCCTCAATGATGAAGTAGTTTGTAGAGGAACAGTATCCTACTAAAAGCCAACCAGAAATGCTAAATTAAAAAAAAAAGAATTAAAAATCTGTTTGAGGATATAAGGAGCTGCCAAGGCACCAGAACAAAGAGAAGCATACTAAGATGAAGCCAGCTTCCCCCAGCAGAGCACCTGTTTATTCCTGACATGGACAAGAGGCTGGAACCAGGCAGAGGGTAGCTGCTGGGACCCAGAGCAGCCAATAGGAAACTGTTTTTAAGGAAATCTTACAGGACTGGAGAGGCAAACTAGGTTTGGGGCTATTGAGAAAGCTAGGGCTTGAAGAAAGAGCTTCTGAAGAGAAGGGGTTACAGAGACAGGAAAAATCCAGACCTGATTTCTCCACAAAACATCTGTCAGTTAAGGAATATATAGCAAAAGAAAGAAGCCAAGCAGAAAGTAGATGAAGAGCACAGTTTTCATCAGTCTTGTAAGGACTTATTAAGTAAGGGTAATAGTGAAATGAACAATAAAAGGGGAGAGAGTATCCACGTTGAAGGAGGAAGAGAGATATGGAAAGCACAGTACAGCATGGAAGACATAGGAACATGACAGCCTAACATACATACAACTAGAATGCAAAGAGAAAGCAAGAAAAGGCAGAATCAATTTTTTAAAAGATGAGGCTGAAATTTTTCTCAAACTAAAGAAAGAAATCAAGTTACTGATTCAAGAAACACCTGTACTCCAAGTGAGCCTAAAAACCCAAACAAAATAACCATACTTAGGGTTTTCACAGTAAGAGAGAGTGTTTCTTTTTCTTTTAAATATTTTACTTATTTATTTTTAGAGAGAAGGGAAGGAGAGGAGAAAGACAGGGACAGAAACATTAATGCGCTAAATCAGTGGCCTCTCATACACCCACAATGAGGGAACTGGCCTGCAAACCAGACATGTGCCTTGACCAGGAATTGAATCGGCAATCTGAATTTCAGTTTGCAGGTCAATGCCCAACCCACTGAGCCACACCAGTCAGGGCGAGAGGGTTTCTTAAAGGAAAAAAATACATTGCTTACAAAGGACAATATTATATCAGTACATAGATGGGGACCAGATGACAAATGAACTGATACCCTGAAAATATTAAGAGAAAGTAATTGCCAACCAAGAATTCTATACCCCATGAAACTATCCTTTTCAAACACAATGGCAAATGAAAAGTTTCCAGTCAAAGGAAAACCAAGAACACTGCCAGCAGCTGGACCACACTTTAAAACAATAAAATAAAAACAAAATAAAATAAAAATATTTAAATATGTACGTATGTGTGTGTATATACACACACACAATATTAACTGCAAAAAACTTAGTGTTAAAATATATGTAGAATTAAAATGCATAATACTGTTAAAGAAAAGTCTCATGAGGGCTCAGAAAAGGAGAGCTGCACAGAAAACCTTGACCTTCTTAAAAGCAAAGCTATATATTCATGAGCAGAATGTTGGCAGAAATACGGACACACAAAACAATTCTTGCCTACCACCCACCCGCATTTAGGGAGGGAAAAAACTAAAGAGCACAGGAACTTAGCCACTTTGTTCCTTGGCCTCCAAATCCCTTGATTTCCCCCCAAAACACCTCCTCACCCCACCCCAATTATAACTTCATGACATCATTAATATCCATATGAAATATAAGCACCTCAAATCTAATTGTGCCATCAATCAGCTTTACTCAAGCCCCCACAAATACAGACACCCAACCAGTCGAAGAGAACTGAGGTCCCATCTAATTTCATTTCCACCCCTTTCTAAAATAAATTTGGCTTTGAGTGCAAGAGGAGAAAGACTGGTTAACAGCATGAACTAGCCTCTCCTTTCTAGCTTTTCAAGGAAAAACCCCAAGCAAAATACATTGTCCAGTCCCTCTGGGTTACATTAAGAAAATATGTACACTGTGTTTATCTTCAAAAACATTGAATTTGGGAGTCATATATGAAATAGTCTTCCAAACGCTCTTTAATACGATACCAGCCAATCCCTGACCTTTAAAACAAACAAAACCCTGAAAAAAAATGGCAAGATTTCCCCTGGTCTCTCCCCTAGAATTTACAATAATTTGAATGGCCATAATTCAACAAAGAATTCCCTTCTCAAAATACAAACATGTCTTAAGATATCTGTGCATTGAAACATCTGAAGGTGGGTCAGTGGGAGCAAACCAGGGAAAAGGCAAGGGAGTAGAGCTGAGATGGTGCCATGAATGCAGCCCAATGATTACTGCAGGTCTCAGGAGAGGGGAGGAATCAGGTTGCCACCTGATTGGTGGCCATTCTGTACCCAGGAGGGGCAAAGCGATACAGTGAGCATTCCTGCCTGAATAGTCAGCACAAGCTGCAGCTGAACCCAATGACCTGGGCAGAGACTGAGTGCAAAGATTTGGCCACAGTTGCCACCTCCTGTTACCCTCCCAGAGCTGACCTCGCCTGTCTCTCCCAGAGCTAGCAGAGGGCCCCAGAGCACATTATCTGTTGCCCTGAAAATTGAAGAGGCAGAAGGATTTCCTCTGAGTGGCAGGCACACACTGTAGCTAATCTCAGTAAGAGAAGTGAGGCATTGAGGGTAGGTAGTCACAATTATTGGGAGGAGAACAAAGCCACAAACACGCCAGCCAGCCTCTCGCAGCTCACACCACAAACATAGCGGTTGCACTACTGGCAGAGTGTCACTGCAGGGGACAATGTTGGAATTTTACAGGTGCAAGGCTCTATATCTCACCACATTTCCCCATGGGGTGGAGGTGCCCTGAGACTGAGGGAACTTGGTCACAGAGGAGAAAACCAGCTCCACAGGAAATATGGGGCATTTTCCACCACGCTGCAGAAATCTGAGAAGCCAGAGAAAAGCAAGAAAAACTAATAAACTTGAGCTTCAGTGCCACCTACAGAAAATAAAAACACAGCTCTCATCAACCTACTAAGTAGAGAAGTGCCCCCTTTAAAAAGAAAAACAAACCAGATTTCATTTCCATAGATGCCTAGGGAAGAAAGAATTAATCAAATATGATGAATAGCCAAGGTAACCAGGCAGCTCAGAAAGAAAATTTAAAAACCTCTAGAAAATAAACTAAAAGACATAGAAATACATGACTTAAATGACAGGGAGTTCAAGATTGCAGTTCTGAATAAACTCAACAAGATATAACAGGCAGCTTAAGGAATTCAGAAATAAACTCAGAAAGCAAAAGGAGTATGTCACTATAGACACTGAAACTTTCAAAAAGAATCAAACAGAAATTCTGGAACTGAATATAAGAATTCAATAAAATTCTGGAGCTCAATAAAAGAAATAAAAAATGAACCAGCAAGCTTAGGAAGTAGAGGTGACCACACGGAGGAAAAAAATTAGTGGTGCTGAAGACAGAAATCTAGAAATGAAGCAGATGGAAGAGAGAGACTTGAGATAAAAAAAAAAAACTCTACAAGAATTATCATTCCATCAGAAAGAGCAATATAAAATAATGAATATTCCACAAGGAGAGAAAGAAGCGAACACAGAGCCTATTCAAACAAATAGTTGACAAGAACTTCCTAAACCTATGAAAAAAATCGGATCCTTGAATGTATGAAACATCAATCTCCATCCAAAAAGGCCCTCTCCAAGGCACATTATATTTAAAATGTCAAAAATTAATAACAAAGAAAGACATCTCAAGACAGCCTGGGAAAAGAAGATGGTAACCTATAAAGGATTGTCATCAAATTTTTAGATTAGATTATCATCAAATTTTTTAGCAGAAACCCTACAAGTTAGGAGAGAGTGGAATCAAATGTTCAAACTATTGAAAGAGAGAAATTACCAGCAAAGTATATCTTTTACATAAAAAGAATAAGACTTTTCCAGACATACTGAGGCTGTGGGAATTTCCTCTGAAAAACCTCCACTACATGAAATACTAAAATGGGTTATTCCACCCAAAATGAAAAGACAAAACAGTACATAACTATGAGTAAGATAACTAACAGATACAAGCTGAAAATTTCAACCACTTTTCAGAATGAAGTATCATATGCTTAAATATAACATAAAGGTTGAAGATAGTAAAAACAGTTTAAAAAGAGAAGATAATAGGTATTACGATTTTGAAATGAATGCAGCATAAATAGGGATAATTTGTGACTACAAAAATATTAAAGAGAGATGGTAAAGGTCTAAATTTGCAAAGGGGATGGAGATAAGATATAAAAATATTAGAAATTTAATATTCATTTAATATGAATATAAAATAAGAAAAAGGACTACTGTATATATGACAGTTTCTTTTGCATAAACCTAATGGTAACTGTGTATATAACAAAAAATCCAGAACTGAGACAGAACACAAAAAAAGAAAAAACAGAAGAAAAAAATCATAGAATATCATCACATTAAAAAAAAAGCCAAAAACAAAAACAGAAATGCAAGGAAAAAGAAACAAAGGAGACACAGAGCTATGAGAAAATACAACATAAAATGGCTATAGGAAATTCTCGTATACTCAAAATGTAAATGGACTGAACATACCAATAAAAAGTCAAAGAATGGATCAAAACAAAAAAATTTTTAGACCCGAACCAACCATATGCTGCCTTCAGGAGGTACATTTCAGCTGCAAGGAAAATAAATACTCAAAGTGAAAGAGTAGAAAATTATTCTCCAAGCAAATTGCATCCAGAAAAAAAGCAGGTGTAGCTGGACTTATATATGACAAAATAGATTTTAAAATAAAAAGATAACAAGAGGAAAAGATGGATATACTATAGTGATAAAAGGGACAATACATCAAGAAGACATTACATGTATTTGTATTATATACACCCAAATAGGGAGCACCAAAATATATAAAGCAACTACTAACAAAAGTAGAGAAAATGACAAAAACACAATAGTAGGGGACCTAAATACCCCACTGACAGCTGTGGATAGATCACTTAAAAAGAAAATCAATAAGGGAATATTGGCATTAAATGATACAATAAACTAATGGACATAATCAACATTTACAGAGCCTTTCATCCCAGAATACCATTTTTTCTAGTGCACATGGAACATTCACAGGACTGACCAGATGTTGGGACACAAAACTAGCTTCTACAAATTTATAGATCAAAATCATATTAAACATATTCTCTGAACACAGTACTCAAAAATTGCAAATCAACTGCAAAGAAGCAGAAAAAGCCCTGGCTGGTATAGCTCGGTGGATTGAACACGGGCCTGCAAACCACACGATCGTGGTTCGATTCCCAGTCAGGGCACATGCCTGGGTTGCAGGCCAGTTCCCAGCAGGGAACTCACGAAAGGCAATCATACATTGATGTTTCTCTCCTTCCCTTCCCCTCTAAAGATAAATAAATTTTTAAAAAAGCAAAAGCAGAAAAAAATCACAAATGTGTGTGAAGATTAAACAACATGCTACTAAAAAATGACTGGATCAAAAAAGTAGTAATAGGAGAGATCAAAAGATACATAAAACAAGTGAGAATGACAATACAACATATCAAAACTCTGGAGTGAAGAAAAGCAGTGATAAAGAGGAAACTTTATATCATCACAAGTCTACTTCAAAAAAAGAAAAAGAAAAATCTGAAATAAACAACCTAACATTACTGCTTAAAGAACTCAAACAAGAGAACAAATGCTGTTGAAGCCAGCAGAAGGAAAGAAACAATAAAAATCAGAGCACAGTTTAAAAAAATAAAGAACAAAAATACCAAAAAATAATGCAAAAAAGAGCTGGTTCTTTGAAAAGATTAATAAAATTGACAAATCCTGGCTAGACTCATTAAGGAAAAAGAGAAAAGACTCACATAAACAAAATCAGAAATGAAAGAAGTTACAATGGACACCACAGAAATACAGAGGAAAATACAGTAATACTATGAAAGACTTAATGTCACCAAGTTTATTACCTAGAAGAAATGGACAAGTTCTTCAGAATATATAACCTTCCTAGACTGAACCATAAAGAACTAGAATATCTAAATAGAACTATCAACAGTGAGGAAATTGAAACAACCAACAAAAACTTCCCCAAAAGTAAAAGTCCAGGACCAGATGACTTCACTACTGAATTCTAACAAACATTCAAGAAAAGATCTACCGGTAGTACCTATCCTTCTCAAACCCTTACAAAAACACTGAAAAACAGGCAATACTTCCTAATACATTTTAAGGGGCCAACATTACACTAATACCAACCACAATAAGGATTACACAAAAAAAGAAAATTACGGACCAGTTATCTCTAATGAATATAGATTTTAAAAACTTAAACAAAACAGTAAATAAAATGCAATACATTAAAAAAATAATACCTTGCAATCAAGTGGGATTCATTATTGGGGCACAAGTATAGTTCAACATAATTATACGATCATATCAATAGATGTATAAAAAGCATTTGACAAGATACAACATCTATTCATGATTAAAACACTCAAATGGACACGGAAGGAAAGTACTTTGATATAATGAAGACCATATACGACAAACCCTCTGCTCATATCATACTTAATGGTGAATAACTGAAAGCTTTTCCTCTAAGATCAGGAATAAGGCAAGATGACCACTCTTACCACTTTTATTCAACATAGTATTGGAAGTTTTAACAAGACCAATCACGCAAGAGAAAGAAATAGAAGGCATCCAAACTGGGAAGGAAGAAGTGTCACTTTTTGCAGATGACATGAAATAGAAAACCCTAACGACTCCCCTAAAAATATATTTAAAACAATAAACAAATACAGTGAAGTTGCAGAACACAAAATTAATATACAAAATCCACTGTGTTCCTACAGACTAACAATGACATTTCAGAAAAGGAAATTTAAAAAAAAACTTTCTTTAGCAATTGCAACAAAAAGAATAAAATAGCTAGGAATAAATTTAACAAAGGATGTGATGGACCTATACATTAAAAACAAGAAATTTTTTTCATGAAGAATTGGAAAGATATTCCATGTTCATGGATTAGAAGAATTAGCATAATTAAAATGGCCATATTACCCAACTCCATAAGTGTATACACTTAATGCAATTCCCATTAAAATTCCAATGGGACTTCCGACCAAGATGGAGGCATAGGTGGAAACACTGTGCCTCCTCCCACAACCAAATTGAAGAAAAACAAAGATTTAGAAACAAAAACACAACCTGAAGAGACAGAAAATTGAACTGTATGGAAGTCCGACAACAAACCATTCATACAGACCAGTAAGAGGGGAGAAGTTGGCGGCCAGCAGAGAGGGGTCACAGCAGGAAAAAGTGGTGGCTGGCAGACCTGGGAGCGCAGGCAGTGCCAGGAGGAAACAAGCAGACCCAAACCAGTGAGGCGTGCAAGGTGGCTGGCTGACTGCGGACACACACACGCTCATGTGCAGATAAACCAGGCAAAAAAATGGGCAGTGAGACAGCCCCAGCAACAGAAAATAAAGCCCAAAAGAACAAATAGAAAAAACATGTGGGGGTTGAGGTGCCAGGACAGACTTCTAGCCTCACAGGAGAGTTCACTGGAGAGACCCACAGGGTCCTAGAACATACACAAGCCTACACACCTGGGAACCAGCACCAGAAGGGCACAATTTGCTTGTGGGAAGTGGCAGAGGAGACTGAAATCCAAGAGAGGGCAGAGCAAGCACTATTGTTCCCTCTCCAACCATGCCCCATGTACAGCATCACAACCGAGAGTCATGGGTTGCCCTGCCCTGGTGAACACCTAAAGTTCCACCACTCACATGTAACAGGTGCGACCTCACCAAAAAATTATGGCTTAAACACAAGAACAAATCAAAGCCCCAGAGCCAATACTTTTAAGTATCTGCGACCAATAGATAGCCTACCTATCAAATGCACAGTTCAAAACTCTGGTGATCAGAATGCTCACAGAACTGGTTGATTTTGGTTGCAAATTAGATGAAAAAATGGAGGCTACACTAAGTGAAATGAAGGAAATTCCACAGGGAACCAATAGTGATGGAAAGTAAACTGGGGCTCAAATCAGTGGAATGGACCAGAAGGAAGAAAGAAACAACCAAACAGAAAAGAATGAAGAAACAAGAATTTTAAAAAATGAGGAGAGGCTTAGGAACCTCTAGGACATCTTTAAACATTCCAACATCCGAATTATAGGGGCACCAGAAGGGGGAAAGGAAGAGCAACAAGTGGAAAACTTATTTGAACAAATAATAAAGGAGAACTTCCCCAATCTGGCAAAGGAAACAGACTTCCAGGAAGTCCAGGAAGCTTAGAGAGTCCCAAAGAAGTTGGACCCAAGAAGGAACACACCAAGGCACATCATAATTACATTAGCCAAGACTAAAATGAATGAGAGAATTCTAGAAGCAGCAAGAGATAAGGGGACAGTCACCTACAAAGGAGTTCCCATCAGACTGTCAGCTGATTTCTCAAAGGAGTCCTTGCAGGCAAGAAGGGGCTGGAAAGAAGTATTCCAAGTCATGAAATGCAAGGACCTACATCCAGGATTGCTCTATCCAGCAAAGCTTTCATTTAGAATGGAAGGGCAGATAAAGTGCTTCTCAGATAAGGTCAAGTTCAAGGAGTTCATCGTCACCAAGCCCTTATTCTATGAAATGTTAAAGGGACTTATATAAGAAAAAGACAAAAAATAGGAACAGTGAAAGGACAGCAAACTCACACTTATTAACCACCAAACCTAAAACAAAAGCAAACTAAGAGGACAGCTAGATCAGGAGCAAAGCCACAGAAATGGAGATCACATGGAGGGTTAGCAACAGGGGAGGTGGAGAAAGAGAGGAGGGGATAAGGTACACAGAATAAGTAGCATAGACGGTGGGGAGGAAATAGAGAGGGGGAGGGCAAGAGTAGTGTGGGAAATGTAGAAACTAAAGAACTTATGACACATGGACATGAACTAAAGGGGGAGAATGTGGGAGGGGGTGTGCAGGGTGGAGGGGAGTGAAGAGGGAAAATGGGACAACTGTAACAGCATAATCAATTAAAAAGAATAACTCCAAAAAAAGTCCAATGGTACTTTTTAAGGAAAGTTTTTAAAAGTCAGATTTGTATGGACCCACAAGAGACCCTGAATAACCAAAGCAATCATGAGACTAAAGAACAGGACCATAGGTATCACTTTCCCTGAACTCAAATTATACAGAAAGCGACAATAATCAAAACAGCATGGTATTAGCAGAAAAAAAGACACACAGACCAATGGAACAGAATTGAGAGCCCAGAAGGTTTTAAGATAATGGTGAGATACATGGTAGTGGAGTCCACTTCCCCCTGTGCATGGGTGGAACTCCTCCCCAATCTCTGAGGAATAGCCAACAGTATCTCAGCATATATGAAGATTGGAGGCCAAAACTATAGAGGACACTGAAAAATCAGACGGTATGGAGAGGGTTTCGGGACAATAAGGTCCCTGGGACCAGCATGGGACCAGCATGGGACCAGGGCCACTGCAGCCCCAGACCCAGCACCTGCTGGGTCTGCCACAGGATTCTTAGGAGCGAGCCAGGCCAATGGCTCCCTCCCATGCCAAACAAGGTTTAATCAGCACCAGGATGGACCTGGATGCTTTAAGTCACTGGAGGGGAATAAGGATGAAGTGGCAAACACACAGTGGCGGTGTGCACTTGCTAACGCTGTGGATGCTGGCTGGGAAGAGTTGAACCAAGATATACCCTGACCCGGATACTCCCTGGTCTGGTAGGAGAGTTGGGCTGTGTGAGAGGACAGATACTTGTTGGGAGCAGCAGGATTGAATAGGAGGAATTTTTCAAAAAGAAAAAGAGGCACTCAGTGGCTGTTTAGGGAACTCTTCCGCAGCAGCCGCTCCCACCTCCCCTGGTCAGGCAGCCTCCACAGCCTCAGCCGTGGGCCCACCTCTGCTGCCAGGACCTCGACTATACCCCTACCACCTGCCATGGCAGCAGTGGGCTCCTAACTGTGACCATGACCCCAGTGGCCTGCAGCCAACCCAGCTGCCTCCCACCCTGCCATGGCTGCCACAGGAGCAACAGAAGCCAGCCCACACCTGATACCACCACCCCACAAATGCACTCCCTCTGCAGCAGCAGAGGCTGAAAACTCACACCTACAGCCCCAGGATGGAGCACACCTATAGTGTATGTCCTATTCTTGTAGTTTAGACCACATAGATTCTGTCATATGATTGTTGCTCTGTTACTATTGTAAATAATTGCTGTTCCATACAATTGTAAATACTACACAGCACCCTCCCAGATCTTAGCTCACTTTGCTGTTTCAGGAACTTTATTACTGTGGTGGTTAACTCTATTCTCTCGCACACTACACCTATTTTCTATCCTATACGCTTCACTCTACCTCATAATCTGACTTCCCACAAGCTCACTGCTTTCTAGATCTAACTTGCAATGCTTCCTCTCCCTGACAAGAGTCCTATCTTTTTTCCACCCTTTCTAAAAAGTGGCTAATTGGGTGAAATATCATGATTAACACTATACATATGGAAAGGATCTCCCATCTCTTCTCCATGGGTTGCTATTTTAATTATCATAAAATACACTCCTGCTGTCTTAAACCATTTTGCCTTCCCCCTCCAACTGATCACAAAAAAGAGTAGATGGGAGCTGTGAACACCAATATACCTGCTGGAAGAGGAAAACCATCAAAAAAGGAATTACCAAGAGTAACAATGGAAGAAGGTACAGGAGGGAGTGGAAGCCACACTAACCTCCACCCAGAACCAATCTCGAAGTACAACTAAATACTGGAGAAATTACCGAGAGCAGACAACTGAACAATTGCGAAAGAAAAGCCTCAAAACCTCGTACAGACAGAAGAACCGACTTCAACACAACCTATCCACACCTGCACAACAGAACAGAAGACATGGTAGATGGAGTGACCGACCCTCAGGTAACCAGTTGGAGGGAATGACCCACCAAAGTCAGACCCAACAACAATCAAAATCCAAAGACATACAGAGAGCCAACATAAACAACAGCCCAAGACCAGCGAGTTCAGGAGACCAAGGAGACTGTACCACTGAATTACATAGGTCTACTACCTTAAAAGTTCACACCATAAACCCAGGGAGTAAGAACAGATCAATTTAAGAAGCAGAGGAGACCAAGAGTAGTCTCACAAACAATGAGAAGACAAAGAAACAAACTCCTCAGGAAAGGAAAGGAGGAAGCCTCAGAAAAAATACTACATGAAATAGAGGCAACTCAACTATCAGATATTGAGTTCAAAGCAGTGGTCATCAGGAAGCTCAATAACCTCACAGAGAATTACTAAAAATTACAGGGAAACTATAATGAACTCATTGCAAACTATATCAACATGAAAAAAGAGATAGAAATTATCAACAAAGGCCAAGAGGAAATGAAGAATACAATTTCTGAATTGAAGAAAACAGCAGAAAGAATCAAAAGCAGGCTGGATGAAGCAGAGGATCGAATTAGCAAGTTGGAGGTCAAGGTAGAAAGAAACACCCAGAAAGAGCAAGAAAAATAAGAGAGACTCAGAAAGAATGAAGAGGGGTTAAGGGAAATGCAGGACAACATGAAAGATAATCATATCTGTATAATAGAGATACCAGAAGAAAAAGAAGAGCTAGGGATAGAAAAACTGTTTGGAAAAGTAATGATGGAAAATTCCCCTAATTAAATGAGAGAAAAAGTCACACAAATCCAGGAAACACAGAAAGTCCCAATCAAGAGGAACCCAAAGTCGCCAACTTCAAGACACATCATAAATAAAATAGCAAAATTCCAAGACAAAGAGAATCTTAAAGGAATAGAGGGAAAAGTAGGAAGTAACATGCAAGGGAACCCTGACAAGACTAGCAGCTGACTTTTCAATGGAAACACTCCAAAACAGAAGGGAATTGCAAGAAATATTTGAAGCACTGAAAACCAAGGGCCTGAAACTGAGACTATTCTATCTGGCAACACTCCCAATTAAAATGCAAGGCCAAATAAGGAGCTTCCCGGGCAAAAGAAGCCTCAAAGAATATACCTCCTTCAAACCAGCTGTGAAAGAGATACTAAAGGATCTGCTTTAAGAACAGGAAGAAAAACTGTGAGAGAAAGGAACACAGGTATGAAAAAATGGCAATGAATAAGCACCTATGAATAGTAACCTTAAATGTAAATGGATTAAATGTTCCAATCAGAAAACACAGAATAACTAAATGGATAAGAAATCATGACCAACACATATGCTGCCTACAAGAGACCCACCTCAGGACAAAAGACTAACACAGACTGGAAGTGAAGGGCTGAAAAAAAAGTTCGAAGCAAATGGACAGGAAAAAAAAAAAAAACTGTGGTAGCAATACTCACATCGGACAAAAGAGACTTCAAAAAAAACAGCCATGAAAAAAGACCCAGAAGGTCACTTCATGATATGCAAGGGAAGTATCCATCATGAAAACATAAACATTGTAAATATATATGCACTCAAAATAGGGGCACACAAATATATTTAAAAAATCTTGGAGGACTTCAAGAAAGATATTGTCAGCAGCACAATTATAGTAGCAGATTTCAATACCTCACTGTAAAAAATGGATAGATTTTCCAAACAAAATATCAATACAGATACTGGAATTTAACAATGTCCTAGATGAAATGGACTTCATTGATATATATAGAGCCTTTCATCCCAAAGAAGCAAAATACACATTCCTTTTCAATGCACATGGAACATTTTCAAAGATAGGCTACATGATACGACACAAAACAAGCCTCAACAATTTCAAGAAAATTGAAATCATATCAAGCATTTTCTCTGACCACAAGGGACTGAAACTACAAAAGAACCCCAAGGAAAAAACTCAAAAACATGATGGAGATTGAAAAGCATGATATTAAACAATGAATAGGTCAAGAATGAGATCACAGAAGAAATCAAAAAGTTTCTGGAAACAAATGAACTCACAACAATGCAAACCTTATGGGATACAGCAAAGGCAGTTCTGAAAATGAAGTTCATAGCAATACAGGCTTACCTAAAAAAGATAGAAACATTTCAAATAAACAACCTAACCCTATGCCTACAAGATCTTGAGGAACAATAACAAAGACAGCCGAGATCAGGTAGAAGGAATGAAATAACAAAGATCAGAGCAGAATTAAATAACATAGAGACTAAAAGCACAATTCTAAGAATCAATAAATCCAGGACCCAGTTCCTTGAAAAGATAAACAAAACCAATAAGCCTTTAAGCAGACATTATTCAAGAAAAAAAAGAGAGAGAACCCAAACACTACCCAAAGCGATTTATAGATTCAATGCAATCCCTATTGAAGTACCCATGACATATTTCACATATATAAAACAAACACTTCAGAAATTTATATGGAACCATAAATGACCCTGAATAGCTGCAGCAATTTTGAGAAAGAAGAACAAAGTTAGGAGAGGGTCACAATACCTGATATCAAACTGATTACAAGGTCACTATAATCAAAACAGCCTGGGAATGGCATAAGAACAGATACACAGACCAATGAAACAGAAGAGAAAGCCCAGAAATAAACCCAAGTCTCTATGGTGAATTAATATTTGACAAAGAGGACAGAAGCATAAAATGGAGTAAAAATAGCCTCTTCAACAAATGGTGTTGGGAGAGCCGGACAGCTACATGCAAAAAAATTAAACTCAATCACCTACTTATACCATACACAAAAATAAATTCAAGGTGGATAAAAGACATAAATATAAGTTGTGATACCATAAAAGCCCTAGAGGATAACATAGGCAGAAAAAATCTCAGATATTTCACAGAGCAATATTTTCACTAATATGTCCCCTACAGCAAAGGACATAAAGGAAAGAATAAACAAATGGGACCTCATCAAATCAAAAAGCTTCTGCATGGCTAAAGAAAACATCAATATCATAGAATTGTACATTTGCAGTCTACATACTTTTATTAACCAACATCACCCCAATAAATTGAAAAAGTAAAAATAAAAACAAGAAAAACTACAAGAATAAAAAATTGTAATAATACCTATGGATACTCATAATAAAGTTTTAAAAACTAACTACAGTTGTTCTTTCAGATCACCCTAAGCTTTAGCAATAGAATTTTGAAAGGTTAATTTAAAAGAATGAGCAGAAATGTCATCTGACCTGAAATTCAACTGCAAATGTGATTTTATCCCTGATAATTAATAAATCAATCAACAGCTAAGTACTACCTCAAAAGCACTCTATGACTTGATATGCAAGAATATAATAATAGTTCTCATTTATTAGGTGATTACTGTATAAAAGGATCCTGGCCCAGCTGTTTACCTCCATCACTTAATCAACTTTAGGAGGAGGATGCTGTGGATAAAAAGAGAAGTCACATACTAAACCTGACAAGTTCAGGGAAGGCCTGCATGGTGGGCCTTACAAACTCAGATACAGAAGTAACCATACAGGATGGTCTAAACAAAAAAGTTCCTAACTAAAAGCAAGTCATAGCAGGTAGTCATATCCTAGGCTTGCAGCTTCCACACAAAGGTCAATCTTTACCAGAAGGACAGTCAGCCTATGTATCGTCCTGCATCTATGAAAACATGCCTTTGGAACATCAGAATAATCCTGTTGTTTTCTGGACCCCTCAGGGTACAACTTCCACACCAGAGCAAGAGAAGACAGAGCCCCTCATTGTTATTGTTCCCCCACATACCATCTCTATGTGTTGTTAAGTGTTAATTGTTAACTATCCTGCACCAACCAAGTAAAATAAACTTGTCTCTCCATTTTATTCTTTATCCAATCTCAGAGATTTCCCTGGTTTGCTTTCCCCTGCCCCATTTATCCACTACCAATGAATTTCATGTAGCCCTCCTTATATCTCCTCCTTTTAGTCTAATGTACAAAATAAGCTGTGATATTCTCTAGAGCATTTTCCCAATCTGTTGAGATTTTGCTTCCCAGAAATTATTGTTAAGTTTGGTTCAAATACATTCATAAAAATTCTCTACAGGTTTGAACATTTCTTGTGTCAACAATGCTATTATGCCTATTTTTCAGAGGTGCTCAGACTTGTAACTAGTGGTAACTCGTCAGGTGACAGCAACAGGGAGAGAGAAGGATGCAAACCAAGGTAGCCCCACTACTGCACTAAAAAATTCTGCAGATCACCTGAGTTATCCTGAGAACCTGAAAAATTAAGCAATTGTCTACTTTAAAAAAAAATCCTCAGGATGTTTTTTTTTTCTTTTAGAGCAAGAGGAAGGTGGGGGGGAAGGAGGGAAGGGGAAATGGAGAGGGGTTGGGGGAGAGAGAGAGGGAGGGAGAGGTCAGTTGCCTCCTGTACCTGCCCCACTGGGGGTTGAACCCACAACTTAGGCATGTGTCCTGACTAGGAATCAAACCCGAAAACTTCTTGGTGTACAGGGTAACAATCCAATCAACGGAGCCACCCGGCCAGGGCATCTACCTTTTTTTTAAGGACTGCGCATTGATATTGTTGGTTTTGTTTTTAAAGTTTGAGGGGAGGGAATTCTTTAGAAAATAACTCCTGAAAAGACCTTCAAAAACATGTTCACCCCTCCTGAAGTCATATCACACCGCTGTATTCTGATTTTTTTCCTATCAATTCTTCCATTAATTCCTCAAATTTACTTTCTGATCCTTGGCGTTTCCCCCCAGTCCAGAGCATTTTCTTCAAGGACTGGGTCTTTGGTAAGGCTAACAGCGACCTCTAGTGGGAATTTTCACAATAATTCCTTTTCTTTTTTTCTGCTAACAGAGCTGGTCAACAGACCACCACCCATAATCCTGGTCCCTTAGGAGTTGCCACAGAAAAAAGGCCAACAACATTTCACACCTACTCTCCTGGGCTGGGTCCAGGCCCGGTCCAGGCCTGGGCTACTCCAAGGGTGGTCCCTAGATCCCTAGCAATGTATCACCTGGGGAGTACTGAAATATCCCAGACCTACAGAATCAGGAACTGCATTGTAACAAAATTCTCAGGTGATTTATATGCACTAAAGGTTCCTAGTTTTTAATTATTTATATCTGAGAATATGGGTATGTAGAAATTCCACTACCAGTTGCCAAATTTATCTCTTTATACTGGAAATGCCAAAATCCACTAAATGCTTTTTTTGTCAGCTATTTTAGTTCTTGAGTGACCCTTTAATTTACTAATAACTAATGTTACCCCATAGTTTTGTTCTCCCATAATCCCAACCTCTCTCTGCCACCAGTAAAATTTTTAAATGATGTAGAAATTCTGATTCCAAAGGGTGGCACTTTTTAGGGTGCTGTTACACAGGAGTAAACAGGAAATGTGATGCAGTGTGCTGGACATTTCACACATTAGGCTAGGCCAAAATATATCAGAGACAAATCTGTGAAAGGGGGCTTTTGGAGAGACCCATGACAATGCAGCAGGACTTGAGAAACCTACAACCCAGAAACCTCAGTCCAGAATTGGAGGTCCAGCTGAAGACAATGAGTAAGGAAGTTCCCAGGCTTGGGCTGAAAACCTCAGCACTCCTTGTAGGCTCTATGACTAAAAAAACGTCCTCATCCTCTGCTTTCATTTCCTCATTTGAAAAGCAAGGTTGTTATGAGTTGAAGGAGATGCTGCAAGTTAAGCACTTAGCATAGTGCCTGGCACAAAATAAAGGCTTGGTATGTTTAAAAAAAAAAAAAACAATGGTAGAAACACAGTTCTCCTCTGTGGGCCTCACATCAGAAAACCAAATGATGACTGTGTGCTACCACACAGAAAAATGTCTACAGCATGGCCAAATTAGGAACTTCGGAGACCCCAGATGCTAAAGGCTAATGGCACCTCTGTTTGTAATTTAAACTAAAAACGGCAAAGGTAAAAACATACTGGGAGGCAGAGGTGAAAACAGCAACTTCCTGAATTTTCTGATGACAACATTCCAGATAACTGAGGCCAGGTGTTTTTGTGCTTAAGCCTGGATGGTTCCCTAAAAGCTGCTTCACATGACAGGGTCAAAGAAAACTCTGGGCTAGAAGAGCTCAGTGGCATCCAAACCTGCTTTAGGCTGTCTGAGCTTTGGAAGGAAGACACAGAGGTAGCCACAGAGGTAGCCAGGTACAGGCAAGCCTCATTTTATTGCGCTTGGCTTTACTGTGCTTGGCTTTATTGTGCTTCACAAATCTTGTTTTTTGCCCAAACTGAAGGCAAGACCCTCCACTAATAAATTCTGATTACAAATCACTTTACTGCAGTGGTCTGGAACCCAACCGGCAAAATTTCCAAGGTCTGCCTTGATTATCTCAAAGGTCTGGGGCTGTATATTCTTTCATTTCCTCACTGACTCATTCAATGTAAACCACTTCACATCATTTGGAAAGAAAAACCAGAAAATTATCTTCCTTTTTGAGACAAAAGGGAGGAATCTCAATCCCCAAATAATCCCACTATCACCATCACAATTCCCTATCATTCTCCAGCACTCAAAGCACCCACTGGGGCCTGAAGCACCAATCACTCCAGATAGGAAAGCCCTGCTAAGCCTGGCAGCCTTCGCAGGGCCCAGTCCCTACTGCTTGATGAGCCCCTACACATCCTGCAAAACGCAGTTTTAGACTACCTCCCTGAAGCCTTCCCAGTCAGTGCACCCAGGTGAGGTTGTACCTCATTCAAATGCTTTATTTGGACAGCATTCTACTGTGTGCACATTCCCCATGAAACTGTCAGCTCCCTGAGGGCAAAGAGTAGTCTGAGGGCTTTGCATCCCCAATACCCAGCGCAGGGCCCCTTACAGTAGGACAGCGGCGGCCTCTTTGCAAATGAGGAAACCAAGTCTCCTTTAGATGAACTGAGTAGCTCTCGAGTTATCCACACTCGGAGCTGAGTCCACCCTTCTTTGCATCCAGCGCCCCTAAAACCCGCACCAACCCCCAAAGCAGAAGCCGGAAACTTGAGTTTTCTCTAGGTGTCAGGAGAAAACCAAAAACGGAGCTCCTCTAGGTCAGGACAACCCGGGATTTGGGTGGGAGACTCCACCAGCTCCCAATAGAGGAGCAACTCACACATGCACAAAACACACCGAGGGCAGAGAAAAGAAACAACCAATGACAACGCCTCCCGAAGCTCAGGGGCAACACGCTCCTTACCAGGGAAAGGCTGCCATCTTTTCAGTCATAGGATCACTTCCTCAGCGACCCGCCCTTCTTCCTCTTTTAGACTCCGCCCCGCCCTGGCCTCCATGATTATGAAGGGCAGAAGCACGTCCTGCAAAGTGCAGGCCTCCATGATTATGAAGGGCAGAAGCATGTCCTGCAAAGCGTGGCAGGGACTTCCGCAAACGCCACGATTATGAGAGGTGGGTTCCCGCGCCTCAGAGCGCCACCATTCCTTGGCTGCAAAATTGTAAGAGGTAAGCTCCCTACCTGCAGAGGGACTCAATCCCTACAAAGGAACTTCAGCCTCTCCCTAAACAGGAACTCCTCCCCCCCCATAGAGGGGCTACTTCACTGGAGAGGGGCACCCTTCTTTGAGAGGGGGAAGGGGGCCTTTCCCCCCACTCCAGAGGGGGGATAACTCCATACAGAAGGGGCTCCCTCCTAGAGGAGAGCCTCCGCCCTGAAAAGGGACTCCCTCTTTTAGGGAGAGCGGGGCTCCCTTACCAGCAAGAGGACTCTAGTAATGGCATATCTTCCCAAGCAAGGGGGTGTGGGAGGAGGGGCCTTCCTCTGTAGACTGGATCTTTCTTCCTAGAGAAGGACGGCTCAGAGTCCACCTACTGAGGGGCTCTTGCTAGAATGGTGCCAGCTCCCCACTGAGGAGATCTCTCCCACCCCATCCCCTACCCCGGGCCTAAAAAGGGAGACCACTCCCTAGAGAAAAGACCCTTCCCTTCCCGCCGTGATTGGTGTCTTTCAGTTAGTTGGGCTTGGTTCCGCAAAATGCAATGTCACGGATTGGATGGTTGGATTCCCCATCAGGGCACTTGCCTGGGTTGCAGGTTGGGTCCCCAGTCAGGGCGCCAGCGAGAGGCATCTATGTTTCACCCTCTCAAAAATTAAACACACGTTTTAAAAAAAGACTTCCCCTGAGGGATCGGGCTCCACCCCCAGCCCCACCACCGCCCCCCCCCNCCCCCCCCCCCCCCCCCCCCCCCCCCCCCCCCCCGGTCTACAAGGGGTTTCAATCCCTGCTCTAAAAAAGGAGTCTCTTTATGGAGGGGGCTCTTTCAGTGGAGGGGGCTGCTGAGGGAGTTGCCTCACCCTCTCTAGGGAGTAAGCCCCACTCTAGTATGGGGGCTCACTGCCATTCTCTAGGGTAGAAGCATCTCTCTAGGGAGAGATCTATGTAGGGAGGGGCTGTTTTAGTCTTGCTTTTTAGGGAATCCCTCTGAGGGAGGGGGGCTCCCTTGCTCAGAAGGGAACTTTTGCTGAGGGAGACCCTTTCTCTCAGGCAGAGGCTCCTTTCTAGGAAAGGTTCCCTTCCTTGTGGAGGGAGTCCCCCTCTATAGAGGTAGACCCTGTCCAGGTATAGGAATCCCACCACCTCTCTACTGAGGGAACTCTTTCTAGGAAGCCTTTTCTGGAAGTGAGCTCTTCTATAGAAAGGGTGCTCCCCCTCTCTCTGTGGAGGAAGTCCCCTTATAGAAATAGAGTCCAATTCCATAGAGGGAGCCCCCTCTCTATGGAGCAAGCTATCTCACCCTCTTTAGGGAGGATGCCCCTCTGGGGTGAGGGAGGCCCCTGTGGCCCTACCACAGGAAGTCAGGCCAACCTCACTCAGGCTGGAGTACCTTTTGAGAAAAGGAGATTCCCCACACTGCCTTGCTGGAAGAGAGCCCTCAGGAGGGAGGGAGGCCTCCTTACCCTCCCTTGAGTGGAAGCCCCTCACCTGGTGGGGAGGACTCTTTGCCCTCCTTGAGGGTGAACCCTCTCTGAGAAGTGTGCCATTCTGGAAGGCCACTTCCCCCTCACTTGGGAGGGAGCCCCACTCATTCAGGAGGGAGCCCCTCTCTAGGGAGTAAGCTGCTTTCTAGGATGGGGGCTCACTCTCCTCTAGGAAGGGCACCATTCTCTAGGAAAGGAGCCCCTGGATGTCGCTCCTCTCTAAGGAGTGAGCCCTCTCTCTATGGAGAAGGCTCCCTCAAACTTCTCTAGAGAGATAGCCCTACTCTAAGAAGAGAGCCCTGTCTATGGAGAAAGTCCTTTTTCTAAGGAGGGCCTCTCTTCCCCTTTGTAGAGAAAAAGGCTTCCTCTATGGAGGCAGCCCCTCTCTAGGGAAGGAGCCTGTTCTTTAGGGGAAGGGCTCCTTTCCCCTCTCTCCAGAAAGCCCTTCTTTAGGTTGGAAAACCAGTCTGTATGGAAGTGCTCCCTCCATCTCTGTAGGGAGGGAGGGAGTCCAGACTAGGAAGGGAGCCTATTCTTGCAGGGGTCTTTCTCCTTCTTTCTACGGAAAGAGCTCCTTCCTAGAGGGGAGCCTGCTCACCCTCACTAGGGAGTACACTCCATACCCTAAGGGGGCAGCCCTTTTTAGGGAGGGAGCCCTCACACTGCAGATGGAACCCCACTTTCTGGAGGTTGGGAGCCTCCACACTGCAGATGGAACCCCACTTTCCTGCCACCACCACCCCCCGAAAGGAGACTCCTTTGCTGTGGAGAGATCCCCTCTCTAGAGATGGGGGCCCCTCTCTAGGGAGAGGACTCTTTCCCCCTAAGAAAGGATCCCCACTCTAGGGAGGGAACCTTTTCTAGGGAGGGGGCTTCCTTTCCCTCTCTAATGAGGGAGCTCCTCCAGAGGGATGGGTAACCCCTGGCTCCTCACTGAGGAGGGATCTCCCTCACTATTGAGGGATAGATATTTATACTAGGGAGAGAGCCCTGTGCTCCAGAGGTCCCCCAATCTGGATAAGGCCCTTCTCTTGTGCTATGAAAGGAACTGTGTATGACTCAATGGGAGCCCCCTGCGGTATGGAAGGAGCCCCATGCTCAGAAGGGGATATCTATTCCTCACTGGGGAAGGAAGCCCTCCCTCCACCTCTCTAGGCAGGAGTCCCTGTTTAGGGAGAGAGCCCTTTCCTTAGGCAGAAAATCCTACCCCCTCTTTAGGAAGGGAGCCCTTCTCTAAGGAGAGAGCTCCTGTTTAGGGAGGGAGCTTACTGAATGAAAAAGGGGCTCCCCTCCCCTAGCTAGGAAACAAGCACCATTTTATGGAGGAGCCCTCCCCTCCTCTCTAAGTAGGGAGCCCCTTTCTTGGGAAAGAGCTTCTCTTTCTGAAGGGAAAATCTTTCTAGGAAGGAGGCTCCAATCTAGGGTAGAGGCTCACTCCGTCTCTCTAGAGATGAAGTCCCTCTATGTAGGGTGCCAAATTTAGGGAGAGAACTTACTTCTGAAAGGGAAACCCCTCCCTCTTTCAAAAAAGGGAGCCCCTTTTTAGGGAGTATGGCTCTTTTCCCCTCTCTAGGGAGAGAGTTTCTCTGTAGAGTGGGTGCCTGGTCTGTAGAGAGCAGGGAAAGGGGGGTTCCATTCCCTCTTTAAGGAGAGAGAACTTTTCTAGTAGGGGAGTCTTTCTCTCCCTTTCTCTAGAGCCCCATCCCTTATTTTCTAAAGATGGAGCCTCTTTCTAGAAAGTAAGACTGTGTAGGGAAGGAGACCTTGCTGTGGAGGGAGCCTCTCCCGATGGGAGGGAGTCCTCTGCCCCCTACTCACCAGGGAGTAAAAAACTCCAGGCTGCAAAGGGAACCCTGAGCTCTAGAGAATGTATTCCACCATTCCAGGCTAAGGAGGGAACCAGGCACACCTAAAGGGTTGTGCTTCCACATCCCCTCACAGAGGAGGGTGCACTCTGATCTACTTTGGTAACTATACATTCCAGAGTGAGAACCTCTGCACTTTTGTGCTGGGGAGGTTGATCCCAATCTACTTTGGGAACGATGAACCCTGAGGGGGGCCACTTCCCCCTGTGCCCTTAGAGAGAGCCCCTAATGCAACAGAGTTAGCCCAGCCCTCAGGAGGCCCGGCCTCTGCCTCAGCATTACCACCCCTCCACTGGGGTGGTAGCCTTGGCTGGCAGAACTTTGGGAAGGCTGTGTCCTGGAAGGTGGCCCCTTTCCCCTCCCATGCAAGGGAAAAAGCCCCCTGATCTTGGGGATGCCTGCTGTCCAGAAAGAGGCCCTGCCCCCCACCCCTTACTTAAGTCTAAAGCCCCTGGTTTACATTGGGAACCCTTCACTCTAGAGAGGGAGCACCAGACACTCTTTTAGGCAGAGAGAAAAGCCCCCAGAATCTTGGACTTTGGAACACAGTCTGTGCCCTCCTCTGCCCCAAGGAGGGCTCCCCCAATGGGAGACACAGCTTCCCTTGCTGCAGGGATGGTGCATGCCTTTGCAGCAGCAGGAGCCCTGCTTCTTGGAAGTGAAGACCCCACACTACAATGTAGCAGAGGGGGTGGAGTGGGTGATGAGGTCCTTCCCACCATCCTCCCACTCTGTGGAGGGGTCAGTTCCCATACAACAGCTGAAGTGTCACCCCTCAGACAAGGGGGTCACACACTTCTGCAGAAGCGAAATGATCTCCAATTATGGCTTGAGACCCATCCCTCAAACATTGGTGGCCCTACTGCACCCTCATGGCAGAAGGGGTAGTCCCCATGCTCTAGTGGCATTCCCCACCCAAGGAAGGGGACCTCCCATCACCTGTCACACCTTCCCTGGCAGCACAGAGGGTAACCACCACTCAATAGTGTAATTGAACAAAATGGAGGTTTGGCTGCCTGCCACCAAAAAAACCAAACTTATGAGGCAGGTGCTGGTGCAAAAGAAAAGGTTTTGTTCAGGTACTGCACAACTTAGGAAAATGGTGGACTCCTATCTCAAAGACTCTCAGTCTCTCTGGTCAAGCCTAAGGTTCTTGTAGGGATGGGAAGGGAAGGACTTTTTCTTCTATCCAATTATCTTTCTAGCTTCTGGCAGCTCAGTATAAGAACCACCCCTTACCACCATCTTGGCCAGTGGGGGAGACTCCCCTGTGCTCTGTCTAAGGTAACAGTGCCCCACTTCGAAACTCTGTACCCTTGTAATCTTACCAGGGTAAATGGATGAAGGTCTCATCTTGTGTAGTTACGTCCTGCTGTCTTACCTATTCCTGGGGCCAGAAATTCTTCCTATCTAATAAAGGAAGAGAGAATTAATGGAGGGAAGCCTTTACCAGAGGAAGAACGATTGCTGGCTTCAGAAGGTGGCATATATGGTGTCTAGAGGATAGCACTGCTGAACAAAGCTAGTAGACTACTTCATGTTTCAAGTGATGGTATTGCAGATGGGCTTTCAAAGTCAGACCTACTGTGCAAACAAGTGTTTTCTGAGGGGTATGTCTAGTAGTTCAGGGAGAATTGTAGTGAAGTCAGAAAGTGAATAGACTAAAGGATCCCCATGATCTAACCCTGAGTGGGCTCTAGGTGGCACACCCAAAAAGAGGATAAATCTACCAAGGAAGCCAACTGTCTGGGAAATGCAGAATAAAATAAAAAGTAGCATTGACATTTAGCTTTGGGAGGCATTGTTCCTTTCTGAAAGAGGAATTTTAAATCTTCAGTAGTGCAGGTCCAACTTTCTCTTATAGTATCAACAGCAGCAGCGAAATACGAGTCCTTGTGTAACACCCACTTTATCCACTGTGTGGTGGATCCAAGGCTTGATTCCTGTGTGCTTTAGGGAAGAGTGGGTTGTCAGCAGGATGCCATAGCAACCAGCCCATTGCTTGGCTAACTACTGTTCAGAACCTTGAGTCTTTCAGGTATTTACTAAAACTCAGTTTCCTGACTGGAATGGGTGTAAGGGCTTGTCAGATAGATAAACAGACCTGCAGTGAATAAATCTGTACAAAGTTGTTAGTGTTTGCCTTAGATGTCATATGCTTGATTTTTTATTCACATTCTAAATCTAAAGGGCGTGTTCCTGAAACAGATGCTTGAAAGAGTCTCCCATAAACTATTTCAAGTGGCCTTAATTTAAGCCCACTTCTGGATTAAGTCCTAATCCAGAGTGAGGCAACAGGGAGTGCCTGGTTCCATTTCAAATGTGTTTCCTAGCACATTTTCTTTATTGTATCCAGGATCTTTATTGTATGGTTGATTTTCTTGTCTTCCCTGTAGGTTGGAGTCTCCAAGATTCATGTGGTTTTCACTGAATCTGTAGTACCTGCCTTATCGTCTAGGAGATTTTTGAATAACAGTCCATTAAAGCATCCCTTCTATAATGAGTCCCTTCACGTAGGTGTTGGAGGATGGGATATAGTAGAGCTTCAGTGACTAAGATTATACCATGAGTGTTCTTCCATGTAGAATTAGTGTTAGTGTGCAGCATGGACTTGCTGAGGTCCATGCTGTCTGGCAGAGTAACCAAAAACTAACTGAACAAAACAGAGACTTGGCTTCCTGCCACCACAAAAAGCTAGACTTGTGAGTCAGGTGCTAGTGCAAAAGAAAAGGGATTTTATTCGTGTGCTACACAACCTGGGAGAATGGAGGACCCTGTCTCAAAGACCATCTCAATCTCTGCTAAGTCCAAGGTTCTTACAGAGATAGGGAAAGGGAAAGAAGGACATTTTTCCTATCCAATTATCTTCTTAGCTTTGGGCAAGCTCGGGCCCTGTTCATTCATATCTCTAGCTTTCAGCAGCTCAGAGTAAATGTTTCTCCCTGCCACTATCTTGGCCAATGGGGGAAACTCCCTACTGCCCTAACTGACTGTCTACAGTAACAGTAATGGGAGACCTGGTCTCCAAAAGGGGCTGCCCCAGCCCACCCCCACTCCAGAGGTGGTATTGGTTCCTGGGTTCTTCCACCTTCCCTAGTTTTCTCATGATGCAAAGGGATTTTTCCCTGAATGAAGGTAGAAGATCGTCTACCCGTGAATGGTAGAGTTCCTGCTTTTACCTGCACAGGATAGGGTGGCCCCCTACACTAAGGCATCAGCTCTGCACCCCAGAAGAAGCAGCCCCTGCCTTACCATCACAATGTAGGAGGCTTTCCTGTGCTAATAAGACAGGAGCCCTCACCCAAGATGAGCGACTGGCCTTACAATATCATCCACAATAAACGGGGTGTCCCCCATGCAAATGTGAAGCCTGCTCTTCTGGAAGCCCTGGGCCTTGGACCCATGGGCTTGTTACGCCCCTGCGAGCCCATCCCACAGTACATGTGGGGTTCTCTGCTAAGGCAAATGCCCACCCCAGGGAAGTGGGAGCTTTTGCCCTCTCAGTGAAGGTTAGGTCCTTCCTAACCCCCTCCCACTCTCACCCCTCAACAGGGGAGGAGGTAGCCTCTTCCTGCATGAAGACAAATCCTGCACCCTGAACAGGGCACCCCGACATTCTCTGCTTTCTCCATTACACCCAGTGGCAGAGGGTGTGGCCCTATGATCAAAGAAGATCCTGGGATCTGTCCTGGCCTGGGGCACCCATACTCTTTCAAGGGGAAGATCGAGACCCAGTACAGGAGCCCTGTTTTCAGGACTGGGGAGATCTCCAGGCTGGTCCATCCTGCTTCTCGATAGGGTGGTGCCGGTTCCACGCTCACAGTGGAGTGGATGACCTCAACAGGTTTCCCTGAGCCTGTCGGTGGGGGTGAGTGCGTCCTCAATGCTATTGTTACTTTAGACGGTCATTTGGAGCACAGGTAGTAGTGGCAGGATGAGCGCAACCCAGTGCAAACCAGGCAATGGCTAACCAGATATTGGCCATGGGTATTAAGGGTTGCCCTACAGACTCCAACCAGTTGCCCTTGGATGTGCAAGGCACCATGTCCAGCGATGGTAGGCAGGCTGAGAGCTGTGGCATCTCCAGGCTTTCTGATGGTGGGTCCTGCTGCCCTCCCCACAACTGGCACTGATACTGCAGTCAAGGAGTGTCAGGGAGTCTCCCCCATTGGTTAAAATGGTGCATGGGAAGTTCTTATACTGAGCACATCAAAAGCTAGAAAGAATTAGATAGAAAAAGAAAAGCTGACTCCTTATCTCTGTAAGAACTGCACACTTGGGCAGGAAAGGGATATGGTCTTTGAGATGGAAGTTCTCCATTCTCCTACATAGCAGCACCTAAAGAAACCTCTTTCCTTTTGCACCAACACCTGTTTCACAAATTGGGCTTTCATTGTGGCAAGCAGCCCAAACTACGTTTTTGGTTACACTATTACAGGACACAGCCCCCCCAGAGGAGGGGCACCTGCCCTTCTTGTGGATCAAGGGGTGCCTCTGTGCTTCTTCAGGAGGTCTGTTCCCCATAAAGGGGTACACAAAGCACCCCTTTGGGACATGGGGGCATTCCCTTACCTACCTCAGTGAACTGGGCAAACCCTTTGCAATGGCTGAAGCATGGCATTTACATGGGGAGCTGCCCCCACCAGGGAGGAAAGCATTGTTCTCAGTGCAGTTGGGGCAGCCCATGTTCGGTAGCCTGAGGTGCCCCCCACACTTTCCCATAACCCCCATCTCCAACTTCTGCAAATTAATCTATTTCCATGTGATATCAGCAGCTCCACCTCTGGATGGGGGCAAGGGGAGTGGACCTGCACCAGTGGCTAAGTGGTAGGTCTTTCACTATGCCCCAAGGCAGA
The DNA here is from genome assembly GCF_014824575.4 of Sturnira hondurensis. Classification (NCBI taxonomy): domain Eukaryota; kingdom Metazoa; phylum Chordata; class Mammalia; order Chiroptera; family Phyllostomidae; genus Sturnira; species Sturnira hondurensis. The sequence continues at coordinate 565,414 of NW_028082003.1, forward strand.
TCCTTAGGGGGTTGGGCTCTCATCCCCGTCCCTATTGTCTATTCAACAGCCGTGGGTGAGATTCCCAACCTGTTTCTTGGAAGGTGGGTATTCACTTCACCCTCTTAGTGGGTGGTGCGGCCTAATATTAAGGTGGGAGTCCCATCCATAGGAGGATGGCATCCATGCCAATCTATATCCCTTACCTCCACCTTCCCCACTACCCCCCAGTGTGGTGGCAGTGGGGGCAACCACCAGGATAAGGCACTAGACCTAGACAGAAGATACTGTACAGTAGATAATAGACACTAAACAATGTACACCAGATACTAGACACTGTACTGAGGACTACACTGGACAATGTAGCATAGACACTAGATTCTAAACAGAAGGTACTATGCACCAGATACTACAGAGTAAACCTTAGACACTGTACCTTGATACTGTACCCTGCTCACTAGACACTACACTAGCCATTTTATACTACACACTGGACACAGTGCACTACAAACTAGAATCTGTACACTAGACACTGTACAATAGACACTAACACTAGATGCTCTAACATGCGAGACTAGATAATATGTGCTGTACACTAGAGCAGCAATTTTCAGCCTTTTTCATCTCCTGGCATAAAGTAATTACTAAAATTCTGAAGCACACACAAAATATATTTTTTGCTGCTCTAAAATTTTAAAAATAAGTACAATTTTTATTAATTTACACCAGACAGCTGTTGTTGTGTTGATTGTTGTCATTTTTTTCAATCAAAGGAAAAAAGTCAGTGCCTCTGACAAAATAGTCAGATACTGCATGTTTTAAAAGTTCTGGCAGCAAACCAGTTGAAAATCACTTCACTAAACACTGCACACTCATAACAGTATAATAGACACTAGACAGAGGACTGTCCCCTACACACTAGTCACTAGACACTACAAACCAGACGTTAAATACTGTACATTAGGCACTGGACTGCACTAGCCAATAGAATTAACTAGATACTAGGCATTTGACACTAGACACTGGAAACTAGACAACTGACACAATTTACTACATGGACTAATGTGTGACAATCACTGAAAAGATGCTCTCCTCATTTGTTCCTTTTGTTGATTAGGTTCCACTTACAGGTGAGATCATATGGACTTTATCTTTCACCACACAACTTCTTTCACTTAACACAATGCTCTCCAGTTCATACCATGCTGTTGGAAAGGGTACGAGTTCTTTTCTGCTATGAAGTAATTCTGTTGTAAAAGGTACTGTGTTTTATTAATCCATTCATTTACTGATGGGCACATAGGTGTTTCCAGCACTTGGCAATTGTAAATTGTGCTGCTATAAACATTGGGGAGCATAGGTTTCTTTTCATTGATTTCAGGATTCTTTTTTTTTCTTGTTCCTGTTCTTTTTAAACAGTATTTTATTATTGTTCAATTACAGTTGTCTGCATTAACCCACACCCCCACCACTCTCCTCCAACCCAGCTGTCCCTACCTCCTTCCCTTGCTTCCACCCACTCCTTGGATTTGTCCTTGTGTCCTTTATAGTTGTTCCTGAAAAACCTTTCTTCCTTCCCTCCATTATCCTCTCCCACCTCCCCTCTGGTTACTATCAGATTGTTCTTGATCTCAATGTCTCTGTTCATATTTTGCTTGCTTGTTTGTTTTGTTGTTTAGGTTCCTGTTAACGGTGAGGTCATATGGTATTTGTCCCTCAACAACTGGCTTATTTCACTTAGCATAATGCTCTCCAGTTCATCCATGCTGTTGCAAAGGGTAGGAGCTCCTTCTCTCTTTCTGGTGCATAGAATTCCATCGTGTAAATACCATAATGATTTGACCCATTCATTTACTGATGGGCACTTAGATTGCTTCCAGCACTTGGCTATTGTAAATTGTGCTGCTCTGAACATTGGGGTGCATAGGTTCTTTTGGATTGGTGTTTCAGGGCTCTTAGGATAGAATCCTAGCAGTGAATTGCTGGATCAAAAGGCAGTTTAGTTTTTAGTTTTTTTGAGGAAATTCCATAGTGTTTTCACAGTGGCTGCACCAGTCTGCATTCCCACTAACAGTACACTGGGGTTCCCTTTTCTACACAACCTCTCCACCATTTGTTCTTTCTTGATTTGATTATGATAGCCACTCTGATCAGTGTGAAGTGGTATCTCGTTATGGTTTTATTTTTTTTTCAGATGGCTAAATTTCTATTGTTCATGATATTGAACCTTTATGTAACTGTTACCAATTCTTAGTGAATATCTATAAAAGTAATTTTGCAAGTATTTGTTTATTTATTTTTATTGTTGTTCAAGTACAGTTGTCTCCATTTTCACCCCACCTGACCCATCTGTGCCTCCTACCCCATTTGGTTTGTCCCTGTGTCCTTTATATATGTTCCTTGATGGCCCTTTGTCTATTATCCCCCATTATCCCGCTCCCCACTCCTCTCTGGTTGCTTTCAGTTTGTTCTTAATTTCAATGTCTCTGGTTGTATATTGCTTGCTTGTTTGTTTTCTCAATTAGGTTCCTCAGAAAACTAAAAATGGAAATGCCTTTTGACACAGAAATACCACTGTTGGGATTATACCCTAAGAATCATTGTGGTTTTAATTTGCATTTCTCTGATGGCTAGTGATGCTGAGCATCCTATCATATGTCTCTGTGCCCTTTCTTGTCCTCCTTAGAGAAGTATCTGTTCATGTCCATTGCCCATTTTTTAAGTTTTTTATTGATTATGCTAATGCAGTTGTCCCATATTTTTCTCCCCTTTATGCCCTTCTGCCCTGTACTCTCCTCCCACCATCATTCTCCCACCTTTGTTCCTGTCCGTGGATCATAAATATAAGTTCTTTGGTTTCTCAATTTTCCATACTATTTTTAACCTCGGCCTGTCTATTTTGTACCTACCATTTATACTTCTTATTCCCTATACCTTTTCCCCCACTCTCCCCCCTCTCCCTCTCCATTGATTACCCCCCATGTGATTGCCATTTCTCTGAATATGTTCCTGTTCTAGTTGTTTGCTTACTATGTTTTTGTTCATATACTTTTAGATTCAGTCGTTGATAGTTATGAATGTGTTGTTATTTTACTGTTCATATATTTTATCATCTTTTTCTTAGATAAGACCCTTTAACATTTTGTATAATAAGGCCTTGGTGATGATGAATTCCTTTAACTTGACCTTATCTGGGAAGCACTTTATCTGCCCTTCTATTCTAAATGATAGCTTTGCCAGATGGAGTAATCTTGGATATAGGTCCTTGCCTTTCATGACTTCAAATACATCTTTCTAGCCCCTTCTTGCCTGCAGAGTTTCTTTTGAGAAACCAGTTGATAGTCGTATGGGAACTCCTTTGTAGGTAACTATCTCCTTTTCTCTTGCTGCTTTTAAGATTCTCTCTTTATCTATACTCTTGGAAAATGTAATTATGATGTGCCTTGGTATGTGCTTTCTTGAATACAATCTTTGGGACTCTGTGAGCTTCCTGGACTTCCTGTAAGTCTATTTCCTTTGCCAGATTAGGGAAGTTTTCCTTCATTATTTTTTCAAATAAGTTTTCAGTTTCTTGCTCTTCCTGTTCTCCTTCTGGCACCCCTATGATTCAGATGTTGGAACATTTAAAGTTGTTCCAGAGCTTCCTCATTTTTTTGAATTCTTGTTTCTTCATTTTATTCCAGTTGGATATTTATTTATTTATTTCTTTTCTTCCAAATTGTTGATTCAAGTCCTGGTGTCCTTCTCTTAACTGTTGGTTCCCTGTACATTTTCCTTTATTTCACTTTTCATAGCCTTCATTCTTTCCTCTATTTTGTGAGCATACTCAACCATTTCTGTGAGCATCCTGATTACCAGTGCTTTGAACTGTGCATCTGATAGGCTGGCTATTCTTCATTGCTTAGTTGTATTTTTTTCTGGAGCTTTGATCTGTTCTTTCATTTGGGCCATATTTCTGTCTCGACATACCTATTAGGTAGTAAGGGGCAGAGCCTTAGGTACTAGCCAGGGCAGGGCAGCCCACATCACTGCATTGTGGTACTGTATGTGGAGGAGGGGTCTTTTTAATTGGATTTGTTTTTCTTCCTGGAGTGAAGTCATGTAAGTTCTTTATATATTTTGGAGATCAAACCCTTGTCCAAGTTGTAATTGACAAATATATTTTCCCTTTTCATTTTGCTGATGTTTTATTTAGCTGTGCAGAAGCTTATTATTTTGATAAAGTCCCATTTCTTTATACTTTTCTGTATGCCTCTTGCTCTAGGGGACATATTGGTGAAAATATTGCTGCATGGAATATCTGAGATTTTCCTGCCTGTGTTCTCCTCTAGGACTTTTATTGTGTCACAACTTATATTTAAGTCTTTTATCTATCTTGAGTTTATTTTGTGTATGGTGTAAGTTGGTGGTTGAGTTTCACTTTTTTTTCTTGTTCCTGTCTATATCTCCCAATAGCATTTGTTGAAGAGGCTATTTTTACTCCTTTTTATGCTTCTGCCCCCTTTGTCAAATACTAATTGATCATAGAGACTTGGGTTTATTTCCAGGCTCTCTATTCTGTTCATTGATCTGTGTGTCTGTTCCTAAGCCAGTATCAGACTGTTTTGTGATAATGGACTTGTAATATTGTTTGATATCAGGGATTGTGATTCCTCTTACTTTGTTTTTTGTTGGGACCCATCCTGCCTGGTTTCAGGGACTGTAAACCCATTAACGGACAAAAGAGTCCCACATCTAGGGCTGAGTGAAAAGGCCTTGGGGCCATGTGACACTAAGGAGACAGAACCTATCCTCCTTGCTGGAATGCAGCCCCTGCCCTCCTCACTTCACCCTGCTTGCTCCCAAAAGATGGCTGGGTAGTCAGTGATGGGTAAGATCCCTCAAAGGAGGGAAAACCTAAGCCAGGCACAGCCACAAAAAGGGCCATCAGGGAAGGACTTAGGGGACTTTAGAGAAGGGAGAGAAAGACCCTCCTCAGCTTTGTCATAGTCTGAGTCCTCATTCTATCTTTAGGAAGTCTCCTAATATCTTGGCTGCTTTGTTCCCCTGCCTGACCAAAATTGTGATCCAAAAGTTTATTCTACTTCAAAACTGACATATTCATATGCATTCGTTCACTGTTGTCTTCATGCAACAGTGATTTTAATAGCTCTGTGGCAATGAAATTCACCACCGAAGCGATATTTCCTAAACATACTTCAACAGGTCTTTACTTACACTACTGAACAGTACTTATTAACTGAGATACCACTGACATTCATGGCATACTGAAATAAGTACATGTCCAAGGCGTATAAATGCTGTAGATGTATTTTCAGGGAACCCACTTTATATATGTATTTTTATTCCCAAATGGTTTTGTGATGTTCAAACTCTTCACTACAGGTTTATCAGGATAAAATGCACATGGAGCAAGACAAGTGGACTGTTATGTTCATATTCACTTTAACATTTACAATACTCTCTATCCAAGACATGTAGTAGATTGTACATGCATGTCCTAGTTGTGGTACACTTTTCTTCATGGAAGAATACATTGCTGAAAACTGTGGTCCAGAAGCTTATTTTACTTAAAACATGATATAGTTTTGTACATCCATTCATGATTTCTTTTTTACTGTTGACCATTTACGTACAGTTATCTCCATTTTCAGAGTACCACACCCACCTTCCCACCCTTGAAGCTACCCACTTTGGCATTGTCTATATGTCCTTTATACATGTTCCTTGATGGCCGGTCCCCTGTTATCCCATATTATCCTTCTCCCCTCTTCTTTCTGGTTAAGATGACATGCAAATTTGTGAAGCATTCCACTCACTCTTTTGCACATGGAACAGTGATTCCAGTAGATCTTTTGCTATCAAATTTACCATGGAAGTGATCCTATTTCACAAAATACTTCAACAGATCTGCTGAAAACAGCACTTATTATCTCAGACACCTCTAGAATTCATCACATAATAAAATGAGTACACATAATTTGCATTATAAACACTACAGTTGGGCTTTCCCAAAAATGAGCTTCGTATGAAATACTGTCATTCCCAAGTGATTTCAGTGTGTCAAGGGCTTCACTACAATTTTTTTCAGAGTAAGATGCACTTGAAACTTGACAAATGGACTATTATGTTCATATTCATGTTGACATTCAAAAACCTGGAAAGTCCAAGTCATGTAATACACTGTACATAAATGTCCTAATTGGGCTACACTTTTCTGCTGAGATGAATACTTTGCAGAAAACTGGTATAGCAGCTTATTCTATTTCAAACCTGACGTAGTCCTATTCATCCATTCACTCTTTGACACATGGAACCATGGTTTTAGTAGCTCTTTCTCTACCAAACTTACCACTGAGGTGATAATGTTTCAGAAAGATACTTCAAAAGATGTGCGGAAAACAGCCATTATGATCTCATACACCAGTAGAATTCATCACATACTGAAATGAGTACTTCTGCATGTCGTTATAAACACTACAGATGCATTTCCCAGAACATGTGCTTTGTACTATATATTCTCGTTCCCTAATGATTTGGAGGCATTCAAGCACTTCACTACTGTTTTATCAGAGTGAAATGCACTGGAGCATAACCAGTGGACTGCTGTGTTCATATTTACTTAGACTTTCACTACCCTGTATAGTCCAAGTTATGTAGTAGACAGTAAATACATGACCTTGTTGGGGTGTATTGTTATGCTTAGAAGAACATATTGCAGAAATCTGTGGTCCATAAGCTTACACTACATCAAAACTGACATCATCCTATACATCCATTCACTCTTGCACAAGGAACAGTGATTTCAGCACCAGTTTGGCTATCAGTCTTACTACTGAAGTGATCATATTTCATAATGATACCTCAACAAATCTGAAAACAGTACATATTATCTCAGACTCCACTAGTATTTATCTCCTACTGAAATGATTACATTTACATGGAATTATAAACACTGCAGATAGCTTTTCACAAAGTCTACCTTGTATGAAATATGCTCACTCCTGAGTGATTTGAAGGTGATCAAACACTTCACTATGTTTTTTTCAGAGTGAAATGTGCTTAGACATGAAAAGTGGACTATGTTCATATTTACTTAGACTTTTACAATCATGTATATTCCAAGTCATGTAATAGACTGTACATGCATGACATAGTTGGGGTGTACTTTAGTGCTTGGAAGAATACATTGCAGAAAGCTTTTGTCCAGAAGCTTATTCTGCTTTAAAACTGACATAGTCCTATGTATCAATTCACTCTTTTACACATGGAACAGTGATTTCAGCAGTAGTTTGGTTATTAAACTTACCACAAAACTGACGATATTTCATAAAGATACATTGACAGATCTCCTGAAAACAGCCTGTATTATCACAGATACCACTAGTATTCATCTACTACTGAAATGAGTACATGGCATTATAAACTCTGCATATGGGTTTTCCCAAAAATCCACTTCCTGTGAAATATTCTCATTCCTGAGTGATTTTTACATGTTCAAACCCTTTGCCACTATTTTATTATGTCAGACACCACTAGTATTCATCTTGTAATGAATGAGTAAATTTACATGGCATTATAAATGCTGCAGATGGGTTTTCCCAAAAACCCACTTGGTACGAAATATTTCCAAGTGATTTTGAGGTGTTCAAACACTTCACTACCTTTTTATTATTACAGACTCCACTAGTACTCATCTCATACTGAAAATAGTATATTTGAATAGCATTATACACGTTGCAGAAGGGTTTTCTCATAACAATGAAACCACTGCACAAACAGTTGTGTCCGTGTTGATGTGCTTCCCAGTATTACCTACACAGCTGACTGAACCATACACTTCTGTGTAATTGCAGTTCCAATGACATGAAGAGAAATAACAGTACATGAAGTGCAATGCAGAAATTAATTTCAGCTGTGTTCTAAAGCTTCCAATGGAAACTCACACTGCCAATGCCTTTATCTATTAACATTCTCAGATGTGAAAGTAACCAGCATTTTATCTTCCAATCCATGCTTAGTCCTATACTCTTCCATGGAACACAGCCTAATAAAGGACTTTATACACCAACACAACTCTTGTTTTAATGAACTTTCCATTTGACAACATCAAATGTCTTTCTGAAGATCATGTTTTATCATGAGTAAAGGTGTGGCGAACTCCAGGCAGCAGAGTCCACCTGTTGTGACTGAAGATAAGAATAAATGCACAGGCAACAGCAAGCCTGTGGAGAAAAGGAACAGCACGGCTACTCTCTCAAGGGAAGAGTGTCTATGAATGCCTCAGCCACTCCTTCAAGAGGAGAGTGCCTTGACCCTTGCCTAGACAAGCTTTTATTGTTTTTCTCAGGTCTTACATCAGAGAAGGATTTATTATCTATTACATAGAATATTATTGTCTATATTTTAGGTACAATCAAGGAAATGAAAATAACATGCAGAGGGGAATGGCGACTAGCTGATTAGCTCTGCTTTTGGGAAAATTCACACAGGCTTTGGAAGTTACCTTGAAGACATACAATACATATTTGTTGTTTTAGACGAGGATGATGGAGTTTTAGCAAGAGTAAGCCATAACAGTCTGTATGCATTTTCTACACCTGATTCCCATGGGAAAACTTGGTTTGAAGTTCTGGCTCCTGCCCACCACTTTGCTTCTGTAGGTTTTCTGTAGAGCAGAGTCACATTTGCTAGACTAAAACAAACCGGTCCCCTACAATTAAAGACCAAATGTAAGGTAGTAAAAGCACAATATAATATACAGATTTCTTATAAACTTTTACAGTTGAAATCAATATAATTTTATTAGCCAATGTGACACCAATAATTCAATTACAAAATTAAAAGTCTTTTGAGAAAAGTGCTTTTTAAATTGCTGTATTTATTACAATGGAGAAAATGATAAGCACATTCAGTATTTGAATGTATATAATTTACTAGTGTCAGTTGTAAAATTATTCCTATCATTTTGAACTGAAAGCTGGAAATTAAGAAAGTGGACTGTTTCTAGCAGGAACTCTCCCCAGGCTTGTACAACTGACTCTATGGTCTGTCTTTAGATTCTTGCCCTATGTCCTCTGTGTTGCACGGGTTAATGATGGTGAAGTGAAGGTTGAAGGGCACCAAAGGTAGGCCAGAGCTGAGGTGAAAATGACAAAAAGAGAAAATATCTTCAGACAGACTTGAATCCAGGGTGATACCAGACCCGCCTAACACCTAACCCCATGATCTCCTTTCTAACCCATGTTTCATAAAAAGAAGAGAAAGAAAAGAAAAAACCTTTTTAATTTTTTAAAAATATATTTTATTGATTATACCATTACAGTTGTTCTATTCCCCCCCTTCATTCCCCTCCACCCGCACACTCCCTCCCCCACCATTCTCCCCCCCTTAGTTTATAACCACGTGTCTCAAGTTCTTTAGATTCTATATTTCCCCCACTTCTCACCCTCCCCCCTATCTATTTTCTACCTACCATCTATGCTACTTTTCTGTGCATTCTCCCCCCTTCTCCTCCCACTCCCCTGTTGCTAACCCTCCATGTCTTCTTCATTTCTATGGTTCCACTCCTGATCTAGCTGTCCTCTTGGTTTGCTTTTGTTTTAGGTATGGTTGTTAATAACTGTGTGTTTGCTGTCCTTTCACTGTTCATATTTTTCATCTTCTTTTTCTTATATAAGTCCCTTTAGCATTTCATATAATAAGGGCTTGGTGATGATGAACTCCTTGAACTTGACCTTATCTGAGAAGCACTTTACCTGTCCTTCCATTCTAAATGAAAGTTTTGCTGGATAAAGCAATCTTGGATGTAGGCCTTTGGATTTCATGACTTGGAATACTTCTTTCCAGCCCCTTCTTGCCTGCAAGGTCTCTTTTGAGAAATCTGCTGACAGTCTGATGGGAACTCCTTTGTAGGTGACTGTCCCCTTATCTCTTGCTGCTTCTAGGATTCTCTCCTTCATTTAATATTGGCTAATGTCATGATGATGTGCCTTGGTGTGTTCCTTCTTGGGTCCAACTTCTTTGGAACTCTCTGAGCTTCCTGGATTTCCTGAAAGTCTATTTCCTATGCCAGACTGGGGAAGTTCTTTATTATTTGTTCAAATAGGTTTTCCACTCATGGCTGTTTCTTTCCCCCTTCTGGTACCCCTATAATCCAGATGTTGGAATGTTTAAAGATGTCCTGGAGGTTCCTAAGCCTCTCCTAATTTTTTTGAATTCTCATTTCTTCATTCCTTTCTGGTCGGATGTTTTGTTCTTCCTTCTGGTCCATTCCATTGATTTGAGTCCCAGTTTCCTTTCCATCGCTATTGGTTTCCTGGACATCTCCCTTCAGTTCAATTAGTTTAGTCTTCATAAGTTCCTCTAATTTGTTACTATAATCAACCAGTTCTGTGAGCATCCTGATAAACGGTGTCTTGAACTGTGCTTCTGAGAGGCTGGCAATTTCTTGGTCGCTGAGAGTTATCGGCTCTGGGACTTTGAGTTCTTCTTGCGCCATCTTTTGGGCTGTTTGTGCCTGTTATGTAGCAGGATCGGAGCCCGAAAGTGTTCACTAGAGCAGGGCAACTAAGTCGCTGGGTTGTGACGTTGTATGTGGGGGCTCGGTCAAAGAGGAACAATTGTGTCCCCTCTGCCGCCTGTCGCCTCGGCCTCCACGGGCACCGCAGCCACCCCCATCACCAGGCCCACGGGTTTCATTCCACTGCACGCGAGCATGCCACCACCGTCAGCCCTCCACCACTGGGTTTGCCCCCTGGGGCCTGCGTGGTCCATCTCACTGTGTGCGAACGTGCGACCGCAGTCAGTCTGCCCCACACCCCGACTGGTTCCGGGCTGCCTGAGCACCTAGGTCAGGGGATCTTTCCGGCCCGACCCAGCTCCGCTGCTGGCTCCGCCTCTCTTACCATCCCCGTTGAACAGTTCGTAGTTGTCGGACTTCCGTATAATTCAGTTTTCTGGTCTTTGGGTGTGTCCTTGTTCTCCAAATCTTTGTTGTATTCAAACTTGGCTGTGGGAGAAGGCATTGTTTCCACCTATGCCTCCATCTTGGCGGAAGTCCTCCCTTTTTAATTTTTTAAATATATTTTATTGATTATGCCATTACAGTTGTCCCATTTCCCCTCCACCTTGCACACCCCCTCCCCGTCACATCCCCGCCCCTTTAGTTCATGTCCATGTGTCATAAGTTCTTTAGTTTCTACATTTCCCACACTACTCTTGCCGTCCCCCTGTCTATTTCCTCCCCACCGTCTATGCTACTTATTCTGTGTACCTTATCCCCTCCTCTCTTTCTCCACCTCCCCTGTTGCTAACCCTCCATGTGATCTCCATTTCTGTGGCTTTGCTCCTGATCTAGCTGTCCTCTTAGTTTGCTTTTGTTTTAGGTTTGGTGGTTAATAAGTGTGAGTTTGCTGTCCTTTCACTGTTCCTATTTTTTGTCTTTTTCTTATATAAGTCCCTTTAACATTTCATAGAATAAGGGCTTGGTGACGATGAACTCCTTGAACTTGACCTTATCTGAGAAGCACTTTATCTGCCCTTCCATTCTAAATGAAAGCTTTGCTGGATAGAGCAATCCTGGATGTAGGTCCTTGCATTTCATGACTTGGAATACTTCTTTCCAGCCCCTTCTTGCCTGCAAGGACTCCTTTGAGAAATCAGCTGACAGTCTGATGGGAACTCCTTTGTAGGTGACTGTCCCCTTATCTCTTGCTGCTTCTAGAATTCTCTCATTCATTTTAGTCTTGGCTAATGTAATTATGATGTGCCTTGGTGTGTTCCTTCTTGGGTCCAACTTCTTTGGGACTCTCTAAGCTTCCTGGACTTCCTGGAAGTCTGTTTCCTTTGCCAGATTGGGGAAGTTCTCCTTTATTATTTGTTCAAATAAGTTTTCCACTTGTTGCTCTTCCTTTCCCCCTTCTGGTGCCCCTATAATTCGGATGTTGGAATGTTCAAAGATGTCCTGGGGGTTTCTAAGCCTCTCTTCATTTTTTTGAATTCTTGTTTCTTCCTTTTCTGTTTGGTTGTTTCTTTCTTCCTTCTGGTCCATTCCACTGATTTGAGTCCCAGTTTGCTTTCAATCACTATTGGTTCCCTGTGGAATTTCCTTTATTTCACTTAGTGTAGCCTCCATTTTTTCATCTAATTTGCAACCAAAATCAACCAGTTCTGTGAGCATCCTGATCACTAGTGTTTTGAACTGTGCATCTGATAGGTTGGCTATCTGTTGGTCACTTAAAAGTATTGGCTCTGGGGGTTTGATTTGTTCTTGCATTTGAGCCATGATTTTTTTGGTCAAATCGCGTCTGTTACATATGAGTGGCAGAGTTCACCAGGGCAGGGCAACCCATGTCTCTGGGTTGGGATGCTGTATGTGGGGGCAGGGTCAGAGAGGGAACAATGGTGCTTGCTCTGCTCTCTCATGGATTTTGAACCCCTCTGCCACTTCCCACAAGCAAATTGGGCCCTTCTGGTGCTGGTTCCCTTGTATATGTTCTAGGATCCTGTGGTTCTCTCCAACAAACTCTCCTGTGAGGCTGGGAGCTTCTCCCGGCACCTCAACCCCTGCAAGTTTTTTCAATCAGTGCTTTTAAGCTTTATTTCCTATTGCTGGGGCCCTGGGTTGCTCGGTCTTTCTCACTGCCCATTTTTTGCCTGGTTTATCTGCGCCCAACTATGTCCACAGTCAGCCATCTGTCTTGCGTACCTCACTGGGTTTGCTTGTTTCCTCCCCATACCTAGGTCTGCCAGCCACTGCTTTTTCCTGCTGTGACCCCTCTCTGTTGGCCACCGACTCTGCCTCTCTTTTCAGTCTGGATGAATGGTTCATTGTTGTTGGACTTCTGTACAATTCAATTTTCTCTCTGTTCTGGTTGTGGTTTTGTTTCTAAACCTTTGTCGTCATTAAATTTGGTTGTTTGAGGAGGTACAGTATTTCCACCTACACCTCCATCTTGGTCAGTAGTCCAAAAGACTCCTTTTTAAAGACTCAAAGTTCATTAAAATTTTTACATAATCCTGTAATTAATTATTCCAGTCAGCATTAAGGCCATTTTTCTAGGTGCACAGAAGACTGTGAACATACCATATGTGACATGAGAAACAAATTTTAAAAATGTCTAATGTGCCTGACTCTCTGACTAAAGCTAAAGCTCAGGACTGCGTCAGTTATTTCACTGAGGTGTGGATAAATGTCTCAGGAAATTACAGCATATATTAATGTATCTTACCCATAGTTGCATGAAGGAACTCCATCTAAATTTATCCCAAATATCTGAGTTGGTCTGTGCCTTCTCTCCTACTTCCAGAGATCTCTAAACTGGCAGGAAGAGATTGTACCTTAAACTCCATGACAGGTTCATTTCCATGTGCTTTTTCCCAACCCAGAAAGGCAACAAGCCTTGAGAAAAGAGGCAGACAGCTTTCATACAGGAGTGGAAATTTCTAAAAGAAACAACCACAACAGGTCCAGCAACATATTCTGTAAAACCAGGCATCAGGTAAGCACTTGTCTTGGATGATCCAATTAATTTCATAAAATACATATATATATATACTAACACTCACTTTTCAGAGAAGAAAACTGAGCCTCATAGAGATGAGTGGGTATTCCCAAGAGACAATGTAGAGTTGGCAGGGTCACTGTTTATCAAGAAGGTAGCCAGTATTCACCTTGTATTAATTTGGGCTGGATGTGTTGGATTCTGTTGCATGCCATATAGGTGATGTGGTACCTAGTTATGAATGATGCTTCCACATGGGAAGGCTAGTTCCATAAACACTTTGGGACACTTTACTATTATGGTGTCTGGCAACTGGGTGCAAATTAGACCAACCTTGATGAGCTAACTACAGATGGATTCATCATCCTTTAATTAGAATGTCAGCCAGCCACACACTCCCCATTCCCTCTCTCGCCCAGTTATTCCCTTGGGATTATTATTTTAAAGGCTTCCACTTTATCTATTCTAGATCACATAGAGTTAAAGGTACACCATATGATATGTCCAAATAACAGGTAGGCAGACATTCTCATCAGACACTTAAGAAATACATATTCTTGACTCTATTTATGAAAGAGGGAATAAAGACTCAAGGCATTGGAAGACCTCCATGAGTCCTCTCAGAGAGGGGTTTCTCAGGGGATTGGTACTGCTGCTCTCACTTAGGGGCAGCTGTGGCTGATCAGAGGTGATTGCCCAAGAATCCCTGTTTAATATAGAAACAAAAACTCATGTCTTCTCAAAGGTGACAGAATTGTAGGATTGACCTTGAAGGTTTCTGATTTCCATTCACCAGTGAGAAAACTGAGTCTGAAAAGGTTTAAGATTTTTTTGATTCAGGTTCTTGCACAAATAACCCCCCTTTTTATTATAAAAGCTTCTATCACAAAATCATAAGCATGTAATTCTGTAACAGAACAATAGCACCTTCAAGCACATCATATGACAATTTAGGTGAAATTTTTAATTTAAACTATAAATTATTATACCCATATTATTATGGTGCCAACCACACTCAAGCATGTGTTAATTCTGCCAGATGCTGTATTTTTAGGGATAGATATTGTACCTCAGGATTTTGTTTTTGAATTCCAGGCCAAGAACCAAAGAATATGTAGAGGAATATGTATGTATGTATGTATGTATGTATATATTTAGTATTGAGTGCATATGGTTGACATTCAGTAATAATTATATATAGATTTCAGTTGAACTATTTTATTATACATCATCTGAATATATTATTGTGTTAACCATCCAAAGTCATGTCTTTTTTATCCACAATTAATTGTTTTTATCCTCTCCTACTTTGCCGCACACTTGTTCCCTGCCTTGATCACCATATTTTCGTCTTTGTTCATGACTTTTTTTCTGCTTCATTTTACTCTCTGTTTATAAGCAGCTTTCTAAGCCCATCTCCTCTGACATCTGTAAGTCTGTCTTCAGTATCTATGACTCTATTTATATTTGTTTGTTTTGTTCATTAGGTTGTAAATATAAATGAATTCATATAGTATTTTTCTTTCTATGACTTGCTTATTTTACCTAGCACAATATATTCTAAGGCCATCCCTGTTACATTTTCTTCATATTTATGGTTGAGAAGTATTCAGTTGTGTACATATCCTCATGCATTCTTGTTGAGCATACAGATCAATGCAGCAACCAGACAGAACACAATGTAGTTTCTTCAAAAAATTAAAAATTACGCTGCCTAATGACCCAGCAATTCCACTACTGAAAATCTTATCTGAAGAAAGCTGAAACACTAACTATAAAATGTATATGCAACCCTATGTTTATTGCAATATTATTTATAATAGCCAATATTTAGAAGCAGCCCAAGTGCCTATCAATATATGAGTGGATAAAACATGAGCTCTAGATTCTGATCCATTGTTTTATGTGTCTGTTTTTGTGCAAATACTTTATTATTTTGATTATTAGAATTTTGTACCATAGTTTGAAACTATTAAAAGCAAGATCTTCAGCTTTATTCTTTTTCTCAACATTGCTTTGAACATTTGGGGTCTTCTTTGGTTCCATATAAATTTAAGAAGTATTCAATCCAGTCCTGAGAAAAATAACATTTGCATGTTGAGAGGGATTTCACTAAACCTGTAAATTGTCTTGGGAAGTACAGCATTTTAACAATTTGAAATTATCAAACTTCACACAATTTATTCTTTTACTTTTCTTGTCTGTAAATTTTTTCAATATCTTATGATTTTTTCATTATCTTACAATTTTGGTAGTACATGCTTTTTTCCTCTTTCCATACATTAATTCCTAAATAGGTAATTCTTTCTCTTGTAATTGCAAATTGAATTAATTCGTGTATTTCTTCTTCTTTTTGTTAGTATTATATATAAACATGACAGATAGGTAGATAATAATTTTTATTTTATTACTTTACTGAATTCTATTTTTTTAAGATTTTATTTTTTTATTTTTATAGGGGAAGGGAGGAAGAAAGAGAGTGAGAGAAACATCAATGTGTGGTTGCCTTCACATGCCACCTACTCAGTACCTGGCTTTCAACTCAGTAATGTGTCTTGACCGGTAACTAAACTGGTAACACTTTGTTTCACAGGCTGGCCCTCAATCCACAGAGGCATACCAGCCAGGACTACTGAATTCTTTCAATAATTATATTAATTTTTAGGATTATCTAAAGTTTTCTATATATAATGTAATGTCATCTGCAAAAAAATACCAGTTTTTGTCCATGTTTTTGTTGTCTTTAAATTATTTTTCTTGTTTGATTGTTATGGCCAGAAAAATACACTATCGTGTTGAATGATAGTGGTGAGAGTGAGCTTTCGTTTCCTGTTCCTGATCATAGCATTCATTAATGATTCTTTTCTTACTTGTGATGTTGTAGCTTTTTCTTTTTAATTACTAATTTTATTCATTTGTGTTCTTCTTTTGGCCTAATGAATCTTATTAAGGGTTTGTCAGTGTATTTATAATTTGAAACAATCATCCATCATAGTTATTGGATTTTCCTATTTTTTAAATTTTATTAACTTCTGCACTGATTTTTATTGTCTTTTTCTTTTTTTTCTTTTTTTTTTTCTTTTTATTTTGTTTGCTTTTCTTCCTGATAAAACTAAATTGTTTTGCAGGGATTTTCACTTTTTTTTTACTCATGATAGGCCTGTATAGCTTAAAGGTTTTTTTAAAAAATAACTATTTATGACTATCTCTGATTTAGTAAAGCTTCTTTCCTTTACATTTGTCTCATGGAATGTGTTGGGTTTTTTTAAAATTTCTCTCTTCTTTGATGTATTAGTTGTTTAGAAGTACAATTTATAATTTTCTTGTAAATTTTGTTGTTTGCTTGTTTTACCTATACTGAATTTTAGTTACCACTGTGTTCAAGAAACAATATTGAAACAATTTCAAATTTCTTGAATTTTTTGAGTCAAAGTGACATTTGTAACTGATGTATTTGTCACTTTGTAAGTGATATATTTTGAAAATATTCCATGTGCACTAGGAAAAATGTCAAAGTACAGTTTTTTGATGAAGTGTTCTAAAAATGTCTGTCAAGGCAAAATGATTTAACCTGGCGGTTAAGGCCAGTATTTCCTTATTAATTTTTAAAACACAATATTTTAAAATAAAAATACACTTTCCACATTTAACTAGAAAAATAACACTGTAGGATCATTGCTTTGTAACTCTCAATATAACTAATAAAAATTCAAAAGGTAAGTTTTCTACTTTCATGTCACATCACATCTTTGTGGTAATTCCAGGTTTGACCTGAACTTGTTCCTTATCAGTCCACATCATCATAAAGTTTAGAAAGAAAGTTAATGAGAGGGGAGATGAAGCTGAAAAAAATGGGAAGCTTTTATCATGTGTTCTCACCAGGTTTTCACAACTGACTCTGTACAGTAGAATTTCCACAGTCTGGCCTCATGCCCTCTCTATTGCATAGGTCGGTGACCATGAATTTGAGGGTGAAGGGCACCAGGACAGGGCAGGCAGTTTTATTGGAAAGGAATAGAAGGTCCATACTTTAAGACAGGATTGGGTTACATTTAAATTTCTGCCAGTTCCTCCTCACCAATAACTCAAATTGTTTTCTCCCCAAACCAAGTTTTTGGAAATATGAGGCCTTTCTGCTGGACAGAAAGATTATACACATTTCAATGTCCTATGATTTGTCATTCTGGACACAATTTATACAATGTTTCCAGATGCAGACTATAAAAATAACATCTGCAACAAATAAAAAAGTGACTTCAAATAATTTCTAATGTAACCGTCTGACCCTCTGACTGAAACTTAGTTTCAGGCTTGTGTCTGCATCCTTTTTTGAGTTATGCTACGTGTTACAGAAAGTAACACAGAAAGCAGTCTTTTTAAATACTAGGTACATGAATGAACTCCATCTATAATCACTCCAAGTACTCTAAGTGGGTCTGGTGTTTCTCTGCTGCTGCCAGAGATCTCTAATCCATCACACCAAAAACCAAAACCAGGACCATATACATGGCACCATGAACTGTGGACAGGTTTATTTCCATGAGCTTCTCCAAAATCACAGTGACCATAGGCCAATGACAAAGGAGAAGGCTTGTCATGGGGGAAGGAAAATTCACAAGATGAAAATTCACAAAATTCACTGAAAGGAACAATATCTGGCACTCACCCTGAAATGTCCAGTTTCTGAGGGACACGAAGGCCTGAACTAAAAAAAAATAATCTGACTTAGAAAATTACAATTTGAGATTAGTTAGTTGTGTGTATTTTTCTATTATTTCCTTCAAAGCATTTTGTTAACTGAGGAAAACATACCTTTTTGTGACAATGTCATTACCCCTCTTTGATGGTGGCTAATTCTTGCATCCAGCCTGACTTTGAATTTATCATTCTTTTAAATTTAAAGCACTCTTGTGTTCAGGTAGTTCAATTCTACTACCGTGGTTCTTATGTGCACCTTTTTTCAGTGACAGTTTGAGTCACCTGTCAGGTATTTAACATAAAAACTGATGTGCTTTTTCCTGATTCATCTCAGATTCTTTCCCTAAAATGGGCTGTCTTCCTGAAATCTTTAAGTGTTTGTCACTTTTCTAAGTCTGGAATCTCCATAAAGAGAGAATCAAAATTCAGTTTTAAGTGGAATAAAGAACAAGCAGTATCTTTATTTAAAATTAACATTCTCATTGTGCATGTTGTGCACATTGTCTCCAAGTTGAGGACAAGTGACATTCACCAGATTATTTCCCTCCATGTCAGGGGCAAATCAAGCTACAGAACATAAAGGGAATGAGGTTCACCCAGACTTTAGAAGGTTCTCAGTGCTGGTCTGTAGAACCACAAGCAGCCAGCTGAAATCTGTATGCTTCTCTTTTATTTTTCCTATAATCAGGTTGTTTGATTTGCATTTTCTCAAAGGCAGGAGTTGGACTCAGATTTGGTAGCATGAGGAAAAATCCATCAACTATTTATTTTATATGAAAGGCTTATGATGGGAAATTTTGAAGCCATACAAATGAACAAAACACTGATACATGCACAAACATGAGAGACTCTAGACATTGTGCTACATGAAATGAGCCCAGTCTTCAAAGTTGATAGAGTATGATTCCATCCCTATGCAATAGCCAGAACAGTGAAACTCAAGAGCAGAGGTATCAAAGTCATTTTCACCAGGGCCACATCAGCTCTCAGTTGCCTTCAAAGTGCCGAATGTAATTTTAGGACTCTATAAATGTAACTACTCCTTAACAGTTGAGAGATCGGCACTGCCACTGGGTAGAAACAAGTTGCCAGGCAGGATAAAACTATGTGGAGGGTGGGATTTGGCCTGCGGGACTTGTGTTTGCCACCTGTGCCCTAGAGCAAGACAGCAGATTAGGTCATCTGGAGTTCGGATTGGTAGAGTGGTGGTGTGGTGCGAGGTGGGGTAGGATAGCATGGGATGGGGTGGGAGGGGAGAACACCAAATAAGGTATGTATTTAATGACACTAGGAATGAATATTATTCTGAGTATTTTGTTGTTCTTTTAATGTTTTCTCTCCCCTGGACACAAGAAAAAATAACTTGTAGAATTAAACAAGGATGAGCCACCACATGACGACTGGAATTTTGCAGAAATTAAAAATGAAGGCAGGTGGAAGAGTGTGAAGAAATCACATATTTACATTTCTGCAGGTCACCAGGTGTCAATATTCTGAAAATGACATGACCTCATTTCTCATGTACATGAAATAAATTTATATTTGAGATACTTCTATGTGTTATTTTGAATGATATGAATAAATGAAAACAATGGCAATGGCTACTATGAATATCTACCATGAACCTCTAAACTGCCTTCTGCTCTTCACTGTGCATTTTGCACTCGCATCTCCCCTGATTCCCTGTGCCTTTTTCCTGTTTGCCTCCATCCTCAGCCCTCCACATCTCCTGTCACTCTCAGCCCTGCCATGTGGTCAACCATTTTCCTCTGGAAGCTATAAAATTGACCAACCGTCTAGTGTGGACTTACTACTGGCCTCCATACTAAGCCCTCCAGCTTGGAAACATGGCCAGCTGCTCAGCAACTAGACCTCTTCTAGTAACATGGCAGCAGAAAGGGGCTTTGGGAACTTTATTCTTTCTCTTCCTCTGTCCTCCTTGCTCTGTATCCTCTCTGTCCTTTCTTCCTTCCTTCCTTTTCTGTTCCAACATCCCTGGGACTGGGATGTTCACCATGTCAAGGAATTTCTCCTCCACTACACCTCCACAGTAGCAATGCAAGGCTATTTGGTGAACTTGGAACAGTCACACAGGGCTCCCACCTGGGGCAACCAGTTCCCAGGCCAATTTGGAAATTTCCTCAAAGCAAGATGTCAACTGAATACCCTTCATGGGCAGAAACTTGAATGGGGTTGCTTTGTTTTGTATAGCACATGCCATGGTGAAACATCCATAAATGACAGACAGTAACAGAAATGGTAATCATTGCAATGATGAGATGATACAGGGTCATGTATTTACTCTTTTTTAAAAAAAAAAAGTATAACTTATAACCTCATAAGTTTGCATGGAGACAACTAAACATATTTTGGGCTGTTTGCAGTATAGTCAAGGTAAATATTGATCACTGTGTTGAACAGCTGCAAGTAACAGGCTGTTGTATACCAGCCATACTTTGAAAAAATAAGTGTTACATAACCTTTACACCTCTGCCTTCTTTCCCTCTACTTCACCAGAGCTTAACCTGCTCGTGCAGAATCTTTACATGAGCAAGTTGGCAGGTATGGAACTAAATGGTCAGCTGCTCGAGTCAGGCACTGTGTCTACCAGTTTAAGTCCAGGCCAAGTCAATTTGTCACCCTCAGCTCCCAGGGAAACAGTCATCCACGCACCCAGAGATGCCCCTTGTGAAGACAATAGCCATGGATGGGTGGCACTGGAAGTTCCAGCACAAACACCTGCTCACCTGGTGAGGATGTGGTAAAAGAAAAAAACAGGAGGCAGCAGGCAATACAGGAAAAGTGCCCAGCCTTCCTCACCTGCAAGACAGCTCACTGCACTCCCTGAATTGGGAACTTTGGAGAAAACAGTGTAGAAAAACAAAGTCTGATGGCCTCCAGACAACCCCATGCATGTGCTGCTCCACTTCTGGAATGTGACTCAGCAAGAAAGTCTTTCATGACCAGCACCCACGAGCACATGCACAGAGGCCAGATAGCAGTGTCACATCTCCAGATCAGGACTTAGAAAAATTTCAGAGGCACCACCAAGGATGGAAAGGACCATAGGAGCAAAGACAACCAGGTACATGCTTCCTTGTCCAGCCACCCCATATGCTCAGGGTGAGTGGGCACCTCTGTAGCAGCCTCTAGCCACCAAACTGTGCTGTTCCTAGTCAGTGTAACTCTTCAGTTTTTGGTTCCCCAGGAGGAGAAGGGGCAGTATAGGCTAGAGCTGATCAACACATCCAGGTGTCCTTAGGGAGCCACTCCCTCAATATTCCTGCTAATTCAATCTCCTGAGAACAGCCCAAGCAGTGACATCCCACACTGCCTTCACAATTGATCCAGCCCTACCAGTGCACTTAAACTCATCCTCCACCATGGCCAAATCCCCTTCTTTGAGGCTCCAGAAGAAAGACACATACAAGCATCACACAGGTGGTGCCTGAAAAGCAGCATGAACATTAGTGAGACCACTGGATCGCCTTCCTTTCAGGCTCATCTCATCCTCAAACACCTGGGATTTCCTCTCAGCCCGGGGTAGGTGGCAGAGCATCCACCTGAGAGTTCCCAGCTGGCACACTGTAACCACAGCAGCAAAAGGAGGACTTGTAAAATCGCTGGGTCTCCAATGGCAACAGCCAGAACAGGGAAATGAAAAGGATACCAACCAGGTGTCAGGAATTCCAAAAATTTCCCTGAAGTCTGATGAATGCAGGCTCAAGCTTCCCACTGTGACACCAGCTATTCCCAGGCTCCCAGGAGGACCTAGGAATATTTTTGTGCCTGGGGACTCTAAAACCTAAGTGAGGTGAGTATTCAAGGGACAACAATGGAAGAACCATTTTCTGGTTTTCTTTTACTTTTTCCTCTTTTGAATATAGAATTTATTTGGGGCACATTGATTAATAAAACCATACAGATTTTAAAGTAAAGTAAAATAAAGAATTGTTCTTTGGAACTCCTGAAAACTAAAACCTCCTACAGATTTTTAAGTACATCCCAAAGAAACCTCATGTAGCACTCACTGCACAAGTTAGAAGGTCTCTTTTCCTTTTGATTTATTCCCACATTTTTGTTGTCTTTTGTATCCCCCACCCCACCATAAGTCTACCACATCTAGAACAGGTAGGAGGCTTTTTCAAGGAATACAAACAAAGCTGAAAGCCATACAGGCAAAGAACCATAAACCAGGCCACATAAAAGTTAAAGAGAAATCTGTCTCTGCATATACTACAACAAAGCCCAAACACAGAAAGTGAATGGATGTTGGGAACATTGGTGTACTGTTGGTTGGTTGTCAATTTCAGCATTATTTGCCATAACAACAACATGAGAGCCATGAGTGGATTGTGTGTTTTTGCAATAAATAAATTAAGTGTTCCGTGAAACTTAAAAAACAATTGATCCAGCCCTGTCTAGGTAGCTCACTTGATTACAGCATCATCCTCATACATTAAAGTTGCAGGTTTTGTATGTGCCTTATGCCCACAGTCAGGGCATACAGAAATTGACCAAAGAATGCCTAAATAAGTGGAACAACAAATTGATGTTTCTCACTCTCCTTCTACATTTCTGTCTCAAAACCATTAAATTTATAAAATAGAATTTTTTAAAAAATGTATATATAGACAGCTAGCACAGTGAAACATCAGGAAGTGCAGAAACAAGCAAAAAGTCACCTAAAATGGGGAGACAAAAACAGAACATGCAATTAAAAGAATGGAAGATGCCCCAATATAAGAGTTAAACAAAATGGAGGTAACCAAATTATCAGATATAGAATGAAAAATAAAGGTTATAAAGATGCTCAAGGAACACACAGACAACTACAAGGAACTGAGTGAGAACTACATCGGCATGAAAAAAATAGATATAAAAACAAAAACAAGGAAGAAATGAATAAAATTTTTGAGATAAAAACACACTAGAAGCAATTAAAACAGGCTGGATAAAGCAGAGGATCAAATCAGCAAGCTGGAGGATAAGATAGAAAAAATCACCCAGTTAGAGCAAGAAAAAAAGAGAGATTAAGAAATAAGTAAGAGGTGGAAAGGGAGCTTCCAAACAACGTGAAACATAATAGTATCCATATAATAGGCATACCAGAAGGACAAGAAGAAGAGAGAGAAATAGAAAGTTGTTTGAATAAGTAATAATGGAAAACTTCCCTAATTTGATGAGAGAAAAAGTCACACAAATCCAGGAAACACAGAGTCCCAATCAGTGAAACACAAAGAGGCCCACTTCAAGACACATTATACATAAAATGGCAAAATTCCAAGGCAAAGAAAAAATCTTAAATGCAGCAAGGGAGAAATAGGATGTAACATACAAGGGAGCCCCAATAAGACTAGCAGCTGACTTCTCAATGGAAACACTCCGAGCCAAAAGAAAATGGCAAGAAATATTTCAAGTAATGAACACCAGAGGCCTGCAAAGAAGACAACTTTAGCCAGCAAGGCTCTCAAGTAAAATGAAAGGGCAAATAAGGATCTTCCTGGACAAAAGAAGTCTAAAAGAATACAACTCGAGCTAACCAACTCTACAAGAAATGCTAAAAGCACGGCTTTATGAAAAGGAACAATAACAGTGAGAAAGACGAGTACACAAGTACGAAACACAAGTACAAAAAAATGGCAATAAGTACCTATCAATATAACCTTAAATGTAAATGAATTAAATGCTCCAATGAAAGACATAGAGTATCTGAATGCTTAAGAAATCATGACTTACACATATGCTGCCTACAAGGGATCCTCAGAACAAAAAAATCTACTCAGACTGGAAGTAAAGTACCAGAAACAGATATTCCAAGCAAGTGGACAGGAAAAAGAAAAAGCTGGGGTAGCAATACTCAAATCAGACCAAATAGACTTCTAAAAGAGGGACATAAAGAGAGACCCAGAAGGTTACTTTATAATACTCAAGAAAAAATCCATCAGGAAGACATAAACATTGTAAATATATATGCACCTAAGACAGAATCACCAAAATCTTGGTGGTTTCCAAGAGAGATATTGAGAGCAACACAATTTTAACAGGAGATTTCAACACCCCACTGTCAAAAATGGATGCATCTTCCAAACAAAATATCAACAAATATATTGTGGCATTAAGCAATTCCCTAGATCAAATTGAATTCACTGATATATAGAGCCTTTCTTCCCAAAGAAGCAAATTACACATTCTTTTCAAATACACATTTAACACTTCAGAACATAAATCACATGATAGGACACAAAACAAGTCTCAACAAATTCAAGACAATTGAAATTGTATCAAGCATTTTCTCTGACCACAAGAGACTGAAACTAGAAACCAATCTCAAGGACAACACTCAAAAACACTCAGACTGATGGAGATGGAATAGCATGCTGTTAAACAAAGAATGGGTCAAGAATGATATCAAGGAAGAAATAAAAAGAGTCTCTGGAAATCAATGAATATGAACTCACAACAACCCAGTACTTACAGGAGACACGGAAGACACTCCTGAGAGGGAAGTTCATAGTGATATAGACCAACCTTTGAAAAATAGAAACATTTCAAGTAAATGACATAACCCTACATCTACAAGAACACAAAGACAAGTGACAAAGACAGCCCAGAGCAAGTAGAAGAAATGTAATAACCGTGATAAAAGCAGAATTAAATGACATAGTCTAAAATCACAATTCTAAGAATCAATAAATCCAGGAGTTTGTTCTTTGAAAAGATAAGCAAAATCCACAAGCCTTCAAGAAGACTCATCAATAAAAGAAGAGAGAGGACCCAAACAATCACAATCACAAATGAAAGAGAAGAGATTACAACTGATACCACAGGAATACAAAGGATTGTAAGAAATTACTCTGAAAAACTATATACCCCAGAATTTGAAAACCTAGGTGAAATGGACAAATTTTTAGAAAAATATAATCTTCCAAAAATCAATGAAGAAGAAGCAGAAAACTTGAAAAGACCAATAGCAGCTGGCAAAATTGAAGCAGTAATCAAAAAAATCCCAACACACAAAAGCCCTAGACCAGATGATTTCACAGGAGAATAGTATGAAGCACTTAAGGAAGAGCAAACCCCTATTCTTCACAGACTAATGGCAAGAAAATATTTCAAGTAAAAAAAAATCCAAAATAATGTAAGACTCCCAAACTTTTTTTAAAGATTTTATTTATCTTTAGAGGGGAAGGGAAGGAGAGAAGGAGAGAAGTATCAATGTATGGTTGCCTCTCATGAGTCCCCTGCTGGGAACTGGCCTGCAACCCAGGCATGTGCCCTGACTGGGAATCGAACCATGATCATGTGTTTCGCAGGCCCATGCTCAATCCACTGAGCTATGCCAGCCAGGGCCCCAAACTCTTTTTATGAAGTCAGCATCATCCTAATCCCAAAACCAGGTAAAGACACAACAAAGAAAGAAAAGTTCAGACCAATATCACTGATGAATATAGACACTGGATGCAGTTTGATGGCAAACTGCATCCAGCAACACAGTACACAATGATCATACACCATCATCAAGGTGGGATTCATCTTAGAGATGCAAGGATGGTACAGCATTTACAAGTCAATAAATGTAATACATCACATAAACTAAACAAAAACAAAAATCACATAATCATATCAATAGATGCAGAAAAAGCATTTGATAAAGTATGGCAACCATTTATGATAACATTTAGCAAAGTGGAAATAGAAGGAGCATTCTTCAACATAATAAAGGCCATATATGAGAGACCAAAAGCCAACATCATACCCAATGGACAAAAGCTAAAATCTTTCCCCATAAGATCCAGTTCAACACAAGGTGACACTTTCATCATTTCTATTCTACACAGCATTGGAAGTTCTAGCCACAGACAAGAAGAAGAAATAAAAGGCACCCAAATTGAAAAAAAAGGAAACAAAACTGTCATTGTTTGAATATGACTTGATAGTGTATATAGAGGACCCTATAGACTCCACTTAAAACCTGCTCAACCTAATAAACGAATTTGGAAAACAGCAGGATGCAAAGTCAATATTCAGAAATCAAAGGCCTTTTGTATACCAACAATGATATATCAGAAAGAGAAATCAGGGGGAAAATCCCGTATGATATAGGAAGAAGAAAAATAAAATACCTAGGAATAAACCTAACAAAAGAGGTAAAACATGTGTTCTCAAAAAACTACAGTATACTTAAGAAAGTAATAAGGAAGACACAAAGAAATGGAAACATACACCATGTTCATGAATCAGAAAAATTAACATTATCAAAATTTCCATACTACCAAAAGCAATTTATAGATTCAGTGCAATACCTAGTAATGTACCAATGGCGTATTTCAAAGATATGGAACAAACACTTGAAAAATTTATATGGAACCAAAAACAACACCAAAGAGCTGCAGCAATTTTGAGACAGAGGAGCAAAGTAGGAGGGATCACAATACCTGATACCAAACTGTATTACAAGGCAACTGTAATCAAAACAGCCTGGTAGTGACATAAGAATGAACACATGGACCAATGCATCAGAATAGAGAGCCCAGGAATAAACCCAAATCTCTATGGTCAATTAATATTTGACAAAGAAGAAAGAAGCATAAAATAGACTAAAAATAGCCTGTAAAACAATGGTGTTAGGAGAGTTGGACAGCTACATGCAAAAAACGAAACTAGATCACCAACTTATGCCATACACAAAAATAAATTCAAAGTGCATAAAAGACTTGAAGGAAACCATGAAAGTCTTGGGGAAAAACATGGACAGGAAAATCTTAGATATTCACTGATATGTGCCCTAAAGCAAGTGGCATAAAGGAAAGAATAAACTAAAGGGACCTCCTCAAATTAAAAAGCTTCTGCATGGCTGAAGAAAACAGCAATAAAATGAAAATATAACCAACTATATGGGAAAACATATATGCCAATGATACCTCAGAAAAGGGTTTGATCTCCAAAATATATAAAGAACTGACACGACTCCACTTCAGTAAGATAAAAAAAAAAAAAAAACAATTAAAAATTGACAGAAGACTTGAACAGACACTCCTACAAGGAGGACGTACGGAGGTTCCAGAGACATACGAAAAGGTTCTCAGCATCACTAGGTGTCAGAGAGATGCAAATTAAAACCACTATGAGATATCACTTCACACTGGTCAGAATGACCATCATAAACAAATCAACGAACAAGTGTTGGAGAGGATGTGGAGAAAGGGGAACTCCAGTGCACTGTTGGTGGGAGTGTAGACTGGTTCATCTGCTGTGGAAAACAGTCTAGAAATTCTTTAGGAACCTAAAAATAGAACTGCCTTTTGACCCAGCAATTTCACTGCTGGATTATATCCTAAGAGCCCTGAAACACCAATCCAAAAGAACTTATGTACCCCGATGTTCACAGCAGCACAATTTACTACAGCCAAGTGGTGGAAGCAACCCAGGCTCACTGCTTATCAGTAAATGAAGGTTTAAGACTTCCGCCAAGATGGAGGCATAGGTGAAACACTGTGCCTTCTTCCACAACCAAGTTTGAATATAACAAAGGTTTGGAGAACAAAGACACAGCCAAAAAAACAGAAAATTGAATTATACGGAAGTCCGACTACAACTAATCGTTCCACGGGGACGGTAAGAGGAGCAGAGCCAGCAGTGGAGCAGGGTCCGGCAGGAAAGATCCCCAGACCTAGGCGCGCAAGTGGCCTGGACCCAGGGTGTGGGGCAGACTGACCACAGTCGCACATTCACGCACAGTGAGACGGACCACACAGGCCCCAGGGGGCGAGAGCTGATGGCAGCGGTACACTCCCATGCAGTAGGACGAAACACGTGGGCCCGGTGACCATGGCAGCTGCCGCACCTGTGGGGGCCGAGGCAGGAAACAGCAGATGGGACGCCATTGCTCCTCTTTGACCCCGCCCCCACATACAACATCACAACCCAGCGACTTAGTTGCCCTGCTCAGGTGAAGACCTAGGGCTCTGATCCTGCTACATAACAGGCACAAACAGCCCAAAAGATGGCGCAAGAAGAACTCAAAGTCCCAGAGCCGATAACTCTCAGCGACCAAGAAATTGCCAGCCTCTCAGAAGCACAATTCAAGACACTGTTTATCGGGATGCTCACAGAACTGGTTGATTATAGTCACAAATTAGAGGAACATATGAAGGCTAAACTAATTGAAATGAAGGGAGATGTCCAGGAAACCAATAGCGATGGAAAAGAAACTGGGACTCAAATCAATGGAATGGACCAGAAGGAAGAAGAAAACATTCAACCAGAAAGGAATGAAGAAATGAGAATTCAAAAAAAATGAGGAGAGGCTTAGGAACCTCCAGGACATCTTTAAACATTCCAACATCTGGATTATAGGGGTACCAGAAGGGGGAAAGAAACAGCCATGAGTGGAAAACCTATTTGAACAAATAATAAAGGAGAACTTCCCCAGTCTGGCATAGGAAATAGACTTTCAGGAAATCCAGGAAGCTCAGAGAGTCCCAAAGAAGTTGGACCCAAGAAGGAACACACCAAGGCACATCATCATGACATTAGCCAATACTAAATGAAGGAGAGAATCCTAGAAGCAGCAAGAGATAAGGGGACAGTCACCTACAAAGGAGTACCCATCAGACTGTCAGTGGATTTCTCAAAAGAGACCTTGCAGGCAAGAAGGGGCTGGAAAGAAGTATTCCAAGTCATGAAATCCAAAGACCTACAGCCAAGATTGCTTTATCCAGCAAAACTTTCATTTAGAATGGAAGGACAGATAAAGTGCTTCTCAGATAAGGTCAAGTTCAAGGAGTTCATCATCACCAAGCCCTTATTATATGAAATGCTAAAGGGACTTATATAAGAAAAAGAAGATGAAAAATATGAACAGTGAAAGGACAGCAATCTCACAGTTATTAACAACCACACGTAAAACAAAAGCAAACCAAGAGGACAGCTAGATCAGGAGCAGAACCATAGAAATGAAGAACGCATGGAGAGTTAGCAACAGGGGAGTGGGAGGAGGAGAAGAGGGGAGAAGGTACAGAAAATAGCATAGACAGTAGGTAAAATAGATAAGGGAGAGGGCAAGAATAGTGGGGAAAATATAGAATCTAAAGAACTTGAGACACGTGGTTATAAACTAAGGGGGGAGAATGGTGGGGGAGGGAGTGTGCAGGTGGAGGGGAATGAAGGGGAGGGAATAGAACAACTGTAATGGTACAATCAATAAAATATATTTTAAAAAAGAAGGTTTAAAAAATGACGGTACATTTACACAATGGAATTCTATACAGCAGAAAGAAAAAAGTAGCTCCTACCCTTTTCCACAGCATGTATGAAACAAGAAAGCATTATGATAAGTGAAATAAGCCAGGCGGTTAAAGACAAATACCATATGATCTCACCTTTAAGAGGAACCTAATCAACAAAACTCAGAGGGAAAAGATCTGATACCTGGCCACTTAAGTTTAAGCTTAATTGCTGGACTTAATTGATTTAAGCTGACTTAATAGGTGTCAGTATCTACTTTTGAAAAGAAGCCTTTGCCTCTCAAATTTTTTCTTCTGCATTGTGGCAGTGGGCAGCACAATCCAAAGTACTGTTCGGTAACACCCCTATTTATTGCCATGTGATTCACATTAGTCGAGATTTGTAAGCAGACTCAGAGACCAGCAATATATGAGTGGGGAAAAAAGCCTGAAAAAATCTGTTTAAGTTATGCTCCTTCCATTGTTTTATTTACAATTTGGGGGTTTCCTAGAAAACAGTTTGTGGTAATAGCAATTATGTTTCAATTTTCCTTTTTTATATATAGTTAATTCTAGTTTCCTTCAGTTCTGGCCATTATTATCTTAGTAATATTTTTCTAAAACTCAGTACTTTAAAATAACACTATTGTTATTTAACTATTTTTACACATTTAACTATAAAAATAGCACTCTAGGACAAGTGCTTTTTAAATCACTTTATTAGAGAATAAAGAGGCAAAATACAACTTCTGTACTCTGTGGCAGTTTCAAGATTCTAACATGAAATTTCCAACCATATTATCCCTCAATATCTTTTTTAACTGTAGCAGAAAAACTCAGAGTGCAGAAAATGTGGGCAAAATAGGAATATTCTTCTCAGGGACCTCATAATGTTTTGTACAACTGTCTTTGTGGAGCTGAACTTCAGAGACTGTGGCCTTGAAAACTGGTTGGAGTGTCCCAGTAATGAAGATTTTGTGTGAGAAGGGAACAAGAATAAAGTCATTATCTGTACTGAAAAGGATAAAAACAGTCCTTGCCATAAGATAGGCTTGGACAGAATCGAGACTCTGACTAAGACATCCTCACTCACAATGCAAGGCTTTTCTTTCCAGCAAATGATCTGTGGTAACATGAGGCACTTTTTCTAAAGTCAAAGATTAATCACATTGTTAAATGTCCCTGTGATCCATTATTATGGGTCGTGTTGAGAGCATACCTACAGATGCATAGAAGTCTCCAAAGATACTATCTGCTATGTGGAGAAGAGAATCATACAATGCTTACTTTCTCTACATTTCTACTAAAACCGAAGCTCTTGAATTGTGTGCAAGTTTTTCATGAGTTATGCTGTGTCACAGAAAGTGCCTTCAGCTAGCATAAAGAATATATATATTCTTTATATATATGTATATATACATATATGTAGATGAATAAATACACACACACACACACATATATATACAAATAAACACAATGCAACATTGAACCAAATACCTGAGTTAATCTGGGGCTTCTCTCTGGTCCAGAAATTTTCATCTGGCACCAACAAGGACAAAATCCATGATGAGAAAATTAGCATATATAATTTCTTAATAGGTTGCTTTCCAGGTGCTTTTGCAAAGTGTGAATGGCCACAGGCCAGTGAGGAAAAAGAGAACTTCTCACGAGAAAGTGGGAAGTTATAAATATAAAGAACCACAGTGTTTCCATCAGTATATTATGCACAAACCCCCAGGTGTGCATTGGCCATGGCTGATACAATTAATCCCACTAAAAAGCACACAAATTTTATTTAACTACACACTTTCAGAGAGGCAAATTAAAGCTCAAAGGGAAGATGAATATTTCCAGACAGAAGCTAAAGGTAGACAGAGTCATCTTGTGCTGTTGAGAAAGCCAATTATCAACTGATGAAAAGCTGGTCCACAATGTACTGTGTGGTATTCAATGCCATTTAGTTGAAGAGTTAGGTAGTCATGTACATGGGTGTTCTACATTGAATGGTAAGTACTACAGATACATGGGACACTTCTTTCTAATGCCTCCTGGATAGCCGTCAAGGTACAAGTTTAATTCACACATAAGTTGATGCTATCATCACACTAAGTAAATAGAAAACAGACATAATGCAGGCAACATTCCTAGGAACCATCAAAATGATCATGGTGTGAACATCACCCAGAAACTCTGAGTTCCTTATGGACATGGGTGGAGGAATGGAGATTTTTAAAAAAAATAAAAATATTTTTATTTTTAAAAATATTTATATTTAAAAATATTATAGCTCACAATAAAAATATTGTGAGCTATAAATTTACAATTTCTGTTTTCTGGTTTGAAAAAATACATACAATTATTTCCTTCAAGGCATTTGGCTAGGAGAGAAACAATAGATCTTCCTGTAGGAAGTGTGTCTTAAGAGCATTGTCGCAGTGAGTCTGCAAGAAACATCCTGAATATAGAGAGTAGAATACAGAAGCTTATGGATTTGAATGGCTGCTCAAGCTCCTTCAGGTAAGAACTGACAACCCTCTAAAACACATTTCTCCACATTCCCTCTAAACTACTGAGGCTTGGTCTGTCCCTGACATGAAACAAAATGATCTGTAAGACATCATCCTATTCCAATTTGGAGACACTGTGCAAAAAAAAAAGACAAATTATAATAACTTTTAGAATTTCAAGTAAGGATGTTGATTTTTCTTTTATTTGCATTCAATGAAGTTTTCATACCCTCATTATGAACATTTTAGATTTACCAAAGGGGTAACTGGACAATTCAGTTGGTGTAATAGTCCATTACAGGGAAAGAATTTGAGCCAGTAACACAGGAATAGACAAGGCTTCACGTGGCCAATGAACATCTGATAAATCCTTATAGTATCAATGAAACAAGGAGCTATGAAGGAGCACTGAGAGAGCATAAACAACCTGATACCAGGTAAGTTTAAAAGTAAAAGAATAATTACACCTGACTTGTAGGTCAGGTCCCCACTAAAGGGTGCAGGAGAGGCAACCACACATTGAAGTTTCTCTCCTTCTCTTTCTCCCTCCATTACCCTCTAAAAACAAAGAAAACCTTAAAGGAAAGAACTGAGAATCAGATCCACATTCTGGACAAGATGGAGGCATAGGTAGAAACCCTTGGCTTCCTCACACACCAAAAGGAGAATAATAACCAAACAAAATTAGTAAACAACCAGAAATGCCATAAAAATTAACTGCATGGAACGCTGATAACCAAGGAATTAAAGCAACAGTCAACCAGACCAACCAGACCAGTAAGACAGGCAGATGGAGAGAACCCGGCCTGAGGCTTTGTAACTTTTGGGTGAGACAGACCTAGAGAAAAGCGGTGTGCCAGGGACCATGTGGGTGGGGCTGGATGAATGGGAAACTGAGTCTCAGACCTGACTGTGGAGTATGGAGGATATTGCCATGGTGAGACAAACTCCCAGTCTCACATGAAGCTTCCTTGGAAAGTAGGCTATAGCCAAGGAGGTGAGATGCATTGTTCCCTCTCTGGCACCTCCTGCACAGAGAGGAGAGATGGAGATGGGCAGAGGCAGTGGCGAGTACTAGCAGCAAGGTCCCACATTTTCTTGTGGATAAACCAATAGGAACACCTGGGGAGTGAGACAGACCACGAAACTTATGATTCCAACTTGGGGAAATAAAGCCTCAAAACCACTGACTGCAAAAACCTGTGGGAATTGAGGTGGCAGGAGAAACTTTCAGACTCACAGGAAGGTTCATTGGAGAGACCCATAGGGTCTTGAATGTACACAAAACCACCCATACATGAATCAGCACCAAAAGGGCCCAATTTGCTTGTGGGTAGCAGAAGAAGTAACTGAAAACAGCTGAGAGTCAGGCAAGCAGTATTGATTCCTCTTGGACACTTTCCCAACATACAGCCCCATCACTCAGTGATGTGGATTGTCCCCCACCCCAGAAAATATCTAAGGCTCCACCCCTTACTACATAACAGGCACTCTGAGTAAAAAAAAAAAAAATACTACCCAAATGAAAGAACGGATCAGAACTCCAGAAAAAGTACAACTAAGTGATGAAGAGATAGCCAACGTCTCAGACGCACAGTTCAAAACACTGGTAATCAGGATGCTCACACAAATGGTTGAGTATGGTCACATAATAGAGGAAGAAGTGAAGATTTTTCTTTATTAAGCAAAGCAAAATAAAGAAAAATATAGAGGGAACCAACGGTGACAGGAAGGAAACCAGGACTCAAATCAATGATTTTGAACAAAATGGAGAAATAAACATTCAACCAGAACAGAATGAAGAAAAAAGAATTTTTAAAAAATGAGCAGAGGCTTGGGAACCTCCAGGAGAAGTATAAACCTTCCAATATCTTAATCATTGAGGTGCCAGAGGAAGAAAGGAAAAGAAAGAAATCGAACACCTATCTTAAAACATTAGGAAGGAGAACTTCCTTAATCTGGCGAGGGAAATAGACTCTAGGAAATCCAATAAGCCCAGAGAGCTCCCATAGGAAGTTTGGCCCAAGGAAGCACACACCAAGGCACATCATAATTAAATTATCCACAATGAAAGATAAGGGGAAAATCTTAAAAGCAGCAAGAGAAAAGGAGACAGTTACTTTTGAAGGAGTTCTCATAAAACTGTCAGCTGATTTCTCAAAAGAAACCATATGGGCAAGAAGGGGCTGGAAAGAAGTATTCCAAACCATGAAAGTCAAGGACCTACAAGCTAGCTTACTCTATCCAGTGAAGCTATCATTTAGAAAGAAAGGGCAGACAAAGTGCTTCCCAGACAAGGTCAAGTTAACCCAGTTCATCAACACCAAAGCTTATTATATGAAATGTTAAGGGACTAATCTAAGAAAGAGAAGATAAAAAATATGTGCAGTAAAATAATAAGCACACAACTAGCAACAACTGAACCTCAAAACAGAAACAAAAACAAACTAAGGAAACAGCTAGAACAGGAATGGATTCACAGAAATGGAGATCATACTGAAGGTTATATCAGTAGGAGGTGGATGGAGTGCAGAATGGGGGTAAAGGTACAAGGAATAAGAATCACAAATGGTAGGTACAAAATAGACAGGGAGAGGTTAAGAATAGTATAGGAAAAGGAGAAGCCAAAGAACTTACATGTATGACCCATGGACATGAACTAAGGTGGGGGAATGCTGGTGGGAGGTGGTGTAGCAGGTTGAGGGTAATACTAGAGACAAAAATGGATTACTGTAATAACATAATCAATACAATAGATATAAATATAAAAAATAAAAAGGAGCCTTGGCTGGTGTAGCTCAGTGGATTGAGCATGGACCTATGATGCAAAGAGTTGCCGGTTCAATTCCCAGTCAGGGCATATGCCTGGGTTGCAGGCCAGATCCCCAGTAGGGGACAAGTGAGAGGAAACCACACATTGATGTTTCTCTTCCACTCTTTCATCTTCCCTTCCCCTCTCTCTAAAAATAAATAAATAAAAATATTTAAATAAATAAGTAAAAAGGAAAATCTCAAAGGATGCCACAGGTTTAAGTATTAATAAAAAATAGTATGAACAATTACATACAAACACATTTGATGATCTATGTAAAATGGAGTTTCCTTAATAACATAGAACTTCCCAAAGTTCAAGTAGAAATAAACAGTGAAGGTCTATATATAGATCAATTCCCAGCAGTGAAAGTGAATCTGGAATGAAAACTCCCCCAAAACAAAATCCCATCACCACATGGCTTATAGGTGTAGTCTGACAAATATTTAAATAGTAATTAGTACTTTTCTCTTCAAACTGTTTTAAAAATCATAGAAGAACACTGGAGAGAGTGTATGAGGACATTGTCACAGTGGCTTGGTGTGTAAAGCAGTGAGAAGGCACTAGGCCTTCATTTGGGATAATCCTTCCATAACTCTTTCCTACTACTGTGATTTGATCCCCAACCTCACATGTACTGTCTGTCTCCTGGGATCACTTCCTTGCATGGCATATGGGTGTGGACCAAAGTAATAGCCAGATGGCAATTTGACCCTGTTCTCATCCTGTCTGGGCAAAGAATCCACCAAACAAAAACAACAACAACAACAACAAAAAAAACACAAAGAAACCGGGAACAAGTAGATGTGTAAGAGATCATCAGAGTCTTTGAAGAGAAATAATTTAGAGTCGATCAGAGAAACATAATGCCTCTGGGGGAGATAGGAATATCACCAAGTTTTGCCATCCCTAACACTTTATCCTCTATTCCCTGAGTGACTGCATGTCCATAAGGTAAAATGTGCAAATTGGCCCATGATCACATCAATGTGGTTGGAAAAGGAAAATGGAATTTGCCACTACATTTGATAGGGGTTTGACATCCAAAATTTATAAAGAATGTAGAAAATCAACACCAAAACAGAAGCTATTAAATTTTAAAATTGGAAAAGAACATGAATAGATACTTCTGTAAAGAGGTCATAAAAGGTTAATAGACATATGAAAAGATTCTTAACATCAGTAATTCATAGAAAAATGCAAATTAAAAGCTGTTATAGTAATAGTCAAATGTCATGTGTTTTGAAGTGTTTTGTTTTTTATGCAATAAAACTTGCACAGTGATTCACACAGTAAATTATTAATCAAGGTATTTTTTTTTTAAAAAAAAAGATTGTCTTTAATTACTTTAAGAGAGTGGGGAATTGAGGGAGAAAGAAAGGGAAAGCAACATAAATGTGCAAGAGAAATATCAATCAGTTGCTTCTCAAGTGCTCCCAAACTCAGACCTGGCATCCTAGGCATGTGCTGGCCACCTTTCAGTTCACAGGCTGATGCTCACTATGGTAAGCCACACCAGCTAGGGCAATAAAATCCTTTATAAATATTTATGACATCAAGGGTTTTAAAGTGGCAGTTAAGGCCATTATTTATAATTGATTTATTAATATATAGTAGTATACGTGACAATTACTGCTCTTTAAAAATTCCATTCCACATTTATTATCCCAAGGACTTTTTGAGTCAAGTCCATTTTAATCTTTGTATTTTAGATAAAAATCACAAAAGGTAACTTTTGTACATTAAAATGATCATCTACCTCTGGCACTTCAAAAAACATTTTTAATATATTTTATTGATTATGCCAGTACAGTTGTCCTATTTCCCCCTTCATTCCCCTCCACCCTGCACACCCCCGCCCCCACCATTCCCCCCCTTTTGTTTATGCCCATGTGTCACAAGTTCTTTAGCTTCTATATTTCCCATAGTATTCTTGCCCTCCCCCTGTCTATTTTCTACCTACAATCTATGCTACTTACTCTCTGTACCTTCTCCCCCCTTCTCCTCCTCCCACTCCCCTGTTGCTAACCCTCCATGTGATCTTAATTTCTATGGTTCTGCTCCTGATCTAGCTGTCCTCTTAGTTTGGTTTTGTTCTAGGTGTGGTTGTTTATAACTGTGAGTTTGCTGCCCTTTCACTGTTCATATTTTTCATCTTCTTTTTCTTATATAAGTCCCTTTAGCATTTCATATAATAAGGGCTTGGTGATGATGAACTCCTTGAACTTGACCTTATCTGAGAAGCACTTTATCTGCCCTTCCATTCTAAATGAAAGCTTTGCTGGATAAAGCAATCTTGGATGTAGGTCTTTGGATTTCATGACTTGGAATACTTCTTTCCAGCCCCTTCTTGCCTGCAAGGTCTCTTTTGAGAAATCCGCTGACAGTCTGATGGGTACTCCTTTGTAGGTGACTGTCCCCTTATCTCTTGCTGCTTCTAGGATTCTCTCCTTCATTTAGTATTGGCTAATGTCATGATGATGTGCCTTGGTGTGTTCCTTCTTGGGTCCAACTTCTTTGGGACTCTCTGAGCTTCCTGGACTTCCTGGAAGTCTATTTCCTTTGCCAGATTGGGGAAGTTCTCTTTTATTGTTTGTTCAAATAAGTTTTCCCCTTGTCCTTCTTCCTCTTCTCCTTCTGGTACCCCTATAATTTGGATGTTGGAATGTTTAAAGATGCCCTGGAGGTTCCTAAGCCTCTCCTCATTTTTGCAAATTCTTGTTTCTTCATTCTTTTCTGTTTGTTCATTTTTTTCTTCCTTCTGGTCCACTCCCTTGATTTGAGTCCCCATTTCCTTTCCATCACTATTGGTTTCCTGTGCATTTCCCTTCATTTTAATTAGTTTAGCCTTCATTTGTTCCTCTACTTTGTGACTAAAGTCAATCAGTTCTGTGAGCATCCTGATCACCAGTATTTTGAACTGTGCATCTGATAGGTTGGCTATCTCTTGGTTGCTTAGAATTATTGGCTCTCGGGCTTTGAGTTGTTTTTGGGCCATAATATTTTGGTCTGTTCACACCTATTATGTATGAGGGGCGGAGCCTTAGGTGTTCACGAGTGCGGGGCAACCCAGTCTCTGGGTTGTGACACTGTATGTGGGGGCGGGGTCATAGAGGGGCAATGGCGGTCCCCTCTGCTGCTTCCTGAAAGCCGCTGGGGCCTGAGTGGTCTGTCTCACTGCTTCCTCCTTCACCTGGTTTATCTGCTCAAATGTGTGATCATGCTCAGCCAGCCACCTACTGGGTCCACCTATTGGCACTTCAAAATTTTAGACTTGGAACTATGTATATTTTCAGCTGTTCATATCCTGGGTAAGTGTAGAAAAACTCAAGGAGAGTTTGGATAAACCTGGAAAAGAAATGGGCTTTCTCTCTAGTGGTTCTAACCAGGTTTTGTCCAAGTGACTCTGTGAAACTTGACTTTACAGGGTCTGGCTGCATGTTCTTTTATGGCACAAACCAAGGATGGTGAATGTAATGGTGATGGTCACCCTGTGGAGCCAGCACCTGGAAAGAGATCAAATAGAAGAATACACAAATTAGGATGGACTTGGAGCAAATCTAGGATTCTGCCATGCCTTCCTCACCCACAAACTAATGCTCTCCAATTAAATCTATGTTCTATAGAAACGCGAGGTGTTTCTTCTGGATACAAAAGTCACTCCCTTTTTAGATGGTCCTGTGTTCTATCCTAATCCATCCCATTATCCACCATTCAAAAAATGCCACCAGATGCAACAAAGACTATGAAAATATAAGTGACCCATGGCAAGAGATTTCAAATAACGTCTTCTACAACTGTCTGACACTCCTACTAAAACTGAGGTTAACGTATTTTGTTCTGCTTCCTTCACTAGTGTTGCAAGTTGTCTCAGAATGTGTCTACATTAGCAGATGTATAATATAGAGTTTTATGAATGAAATGTATTCAATATGATATGAAAAATCTGAGTGGGCCTTGGGATTTTGGCTGCCTGCTTGAATGCTTTATCTGGGCACCACAAAACACAAACCAGGATCCCATTAATGTGATCCCATTAATGGCATCACAAGCTCCTTGAGGGTTGCTTTTCATGTACTTTTTAAAACTCATAATGGCCACAGGTAAATAAGGGAAAAGGTAAGTGATTTTATGGAAAGTTGAAATTAATGACATACAACAACAGCTGGGCCAGTAGCATATTTTGCAGGAAGAAGGATAAGGGGGAAACCTGCCATGACTGATTCATTTAGTCCATCTAAAATTACACAAGGTTTATTTTACACCATTCAATTTTCAGACATGCAAATCGTGTCTCGTACAGATGATGGAATACTCCCATGACACAAACTAGATGTTGGCAGAGTCACCTTGAGCCAAGGAGATCACCAGTGCCCACTTTCTGAAAAGCAGGAAAGTAATGTGTTGTTTGGTCTTACACTAGATAAGTGAGCAGGTAGGTAGTCACATAAACAATGGTTGTACATAGGAAAGTTGGTATCATGCAACACTTTATCTCAACAAATTCATTCAGAAATTGGGCTGTGCATAGGAAGATAGCCAGATGAAATATTTATATATATTGTAACTATAACCTGATTCCAAACTGAATAGGCTGGAATTGTCACATTGTTATCTCTCTGTGATTTGTTGCTAGTAATTGTTTTGTTAAGAATATGCATTTCTTACTGATTTAGTGTGTAAAGGATGTATTTTCTAAAATTTTCCCATTTTCTTAAATTATCAAATCAATTGAATATAATTGTTGATGGTATTTCTCAAGATTTCTTTGTGTTTTTGTGATGAGAAAAAGCTTGTCTCTTTTTCTCATTTTATCTATTTATTTTTTTCTCTATTTACTGCTTGATAAGTTTAACTAGAGGTTTGCAAATTTAGCATTTCAAAGAAGGAGTCATTGCTTTGGTTTTATAAATCTTTTCTATTATTTTTATACTTTTTATAATGGTAGTGATCTTTGTTTTATGTCACTTCAATTTACTGTTTTTTAATATATTTAGAAATAAGTTCAAATGATTTTATTGAAAAATTTCAGCACTTTAGTTAGAATTGCATATTTATAATGTTTTTGTTATAACAGCTCTTGCTAAATTCAGATTTCCTGAGACTGTGTTTGCATTTATATTTCTTTTAATATAGTTGTTGTTTCTCAGTTTTCATTTTTTGATTTATTGGGTGTTCGGTAGCCTGATGTATAATCTCCAAATATTTGTGGGGGTTTTTTCTGTATTTGATTTCTAGTATCTTACTACTGTGGACAGAAATTATGGTTAATATAACTTCAAACAGTTATAATTTAATGAGGATATTTTTTTCTCCTAGCACAACAGCTATCTTGGAAAGTTTTGCATGTAAACTAGGGAAAAATATATACCCTGAAGGTAATGTTCTATAAAAATTTATTAAGTAAACCTGATCTAACACTGCACTTGAGTCTATTTATGTTTTAATTCACTATAACACAGTGTTTTTAAATAAGATTAATTTTCCTTAATCATCTCATATGCCACATAATTTTTAGGACCTTTTCAGATAAATGATTTTTCATCTCAGCATTACACATAGGAAAGTAAAAGGCATTACATCTACTTTAAAGTTGCAACAGTTTTTTGTGTCCTTTCCAGTT
The DNA here is from genome assembly GCF_014824575.4 of Sturnira hondurensis. NCBI lineage: Eukaryota > Metazoa > Chordata > Mammalia > Chiroptera > Phyllostomidae > Sturnira > Sturnira hondurensis. The sequence continues at coordinate 605,766 of NW_028082003.1, forward strand.
TTTCACCCTGAATCAATCTATTTCCCAGCCATCCCTCAAAGGGTACAGAAAGGACAGTTAAAGAGATTAAGGAGAATGCTGTAAAAGAGAAAAGGCTCTCAACAAGGGACTCCCACTAGTGTCCATACAACTGACTCTGTGGGTCTGAACTTTACAAAGTCTAGCTCAATGTTCTCTGTAGGCACAGGATGAAGATAGTACAGTTTATGGTGAACATGCATAATCAAAACATCACAAGTTAAAGGAAATAAAAGAAAGTGGAAACAATTTTGAAAGTCTCTTCAATAAGTGGTCTTCAAAAATCAGAAAATAATACAGGTCAAAAATAAATCTGGGCAATTCCATAACAATATCAACAAGGAAAAAAAACTAAACTAATATCAGGCCTGCCTCCTGTACCAGAATTTCACCTGATGGAAATTCCATGCACCTACTTTTCTTTCTGATTCATTCTAGCCCTGTCCAACTTCCATTTTCTCAAACTGACAGCAGCACCATACCTCTCCTTACCTTCCAAATGATAGTATCCCTGCCCTCCTGTCCTTGTCTTCAAACGGATAGCAAGACCACACACCATATTTAGTGGTTCAATTACTCCAGCCCTGCATACTTCTGTCTTCCAACTGAATCCAGTCTCAACCATGTCTCCCTGCCTTCCACCTTGTGACAGTCCCCCCATGTATGCTTAACTTCCAACTAGCAAGAGCCCTGTTCATTTGATTTTTACCAGCCCTGTTTCTATAAATATTTTCACTCGCTGAAAAAATCTTAGTAAGTGAAAAAATTTCAGTATGTGTCTTCTTCAAAAGCACACAAAATGGAAATTCAGTGTGCAAACAACCCAATATTGGCTCCCCTTTATTCTGTCTGAAGACTGAGCTTCCTCAGGTGAGAAATCCCAAGAAGATGTCCATGCAAGACACATCAGACACTCTTGCTCCTAGTTCTCTAAAACAGGGTTTATTTTTAAACTTCAACTCTTTCTAGCTCTCCACCTATGATGCATTTCTTTTTATAAGTCCCAATGCTTCCTTCTGAATGCTTCTATGCTTCGGTGCCTAACATACCCCATGCAATATTTATTATATAGAATAGGAAAATATGTGGCAAATCAAATTCTTTTCACTAAATATCTTATAATGGATACACATTTTGATACATCACAGAGGCCACATCCACAGCTTACAGTGTCTCAAAACCCACACGACATATAAATATTTTGAAAGCTAATTCCCAAAAAGCACAATGTATGCATCCATAATGGGGCTCCTGGTATGTATAAATTATTGACATTTTAAGTCAAATAATTTATATTTCAGCTTCCTTCCATATAAAAAATATTTGGCAGGACCTTGGTCACTACATAATAATCACCTCTAAGAAACTCAACCCCATAAAGAGATAGAGAAGGGGAGAACACAGATAAATCAAGAGGGGAAGAAGATAAGATGAAGTTGAAAACAAGTGGAGCCATGACTAATATGGCCCAGTGTGTTGGGCAGCATCCTGTGAGCCTAAATGTCACTGGTTCAATTCCAGTCAGAGCTCATGCCTTCATTGCATACCAGGTCCCTCTTTGGAGAATGTGAGGGCATGCTACTGGATATTTCTCTCCCCTTTTTTCCCTACCTTCCTGTCTCTCTATGAATAAAGAATTTTTTTAAAAAAAATATGAAAATATTTAAGTGGAACCTAATTAAAAAAACAAACAAGCAAGCAAATATAACCAGAGACATTGAAATTAAGAACAATATGACACTAACAATAGCGGGTGGTAGGGTATAATGGCAGGAAAGGAGAGAAGGGTTTTCCGCAACTACTATAAAGGACACATGGACAACAACAAAGATGGGTGGAATCAGGGGAGAAAGGTAAGGACAACTGGGGTGGGAAGGCAGGCAGTGGTGGAGGTAAATGCAGACAAATGTACTTGAACAACAAAAAAATAAATTAAAATATAGATGAAAATATATTTGGTGAAACCCTTGTCTGAGGTATCATTGGCAAATATGATTTCTCATACAATTGGTTTCCTTTTTATTTTGCTGATATTTTATTTTATTTTTTATTTAATTTTTCAAGTACAGTTTTCTGTCTTTTACTCCCATCCCAGCCAATCCCCCAGTGCTCCCCACCTTCCTACCATTTCCACCTCCCCTTAGTTGTTGTCCATATGTCCTTTATACGAGTTCCTATAAATCCTTCGCCTTTTCCCCTGAAATTCCCTCCCCTCTCCCCTCTGGGCACTGTCCTCCTGTTCTATATTTAAGTGTGTTTGGTTTTATTTTGCTTGCTTGTTTGTTTTGTTGTTTAGCTTCCTGTTAAAGGTGAGATCATATGGTATTTGTCCTTCAACACCTGGCTTATTTCACTCAGCATAATGCTTTCCAGTCCCATTCATCCTGTTGCAAAGGGTAGGAGCTCCTTCTTTCTTTCTGCTACATTGAATTTCATTGTGTATATGTACTATAATTTTTGATCCATTCATTTACTGATGGGCACCTCGGTTGCTTCCAACTCTTGGCTATTGTAAATTGTGCTGCTATGAACATCAATGTGCATAGGTTCTTCTGGATTCGTGTTTTAGGACTCTTAGGATGTAATCCCAGGAATGGAATTTCTGGGCCAAAAGGCAGGTCCATTTTTAGTCTTCTGAGAAAATTCCATACTGTTTTCCACGGTGGTGATACCAGTCTGCAATTCCACCAACAGTGAACTAGGGTCCGTTTTTCCCCACAACCTCTCCAACATTTGTGGTCTGTTGCTTTGTTTATGATAGCCACTCCGATGGGTGTAAAGTGGTATCTCATTGTGGTTTTAATTTGCATCTCTCTGATAGCTAGTGATATCAAGCATCTTTTCATGTGTCTCTGGATCCTCTGTATGTCCTCCTTGGAGAAGTGTCTGTCAAGTCCTTTTCCCATTTTTTTAAATTCGGTTAGTTGTCTTCTTAGAGTGAAGTCGTGTAAGTTCTTTGTATATTTTGGAGATTAAACCCTTGTCTGAGGTATCATCAGCAAATATGTTTTCCCGTACAGTTGGTTCTCTTTTTATTTTAATGCTGTTTTCTTTAGCCACACAGAAGCTTTTTATTTTGATGAAATCCCACTTGTTTATTATTTCCTTTATGTGTCTTAATCTAGGGGACCTATCAGTAAAAAAGTTGCTGTGTGAAATATCTGAGATTTTCCTGCCAATGTTCTCCTCTAGAATTTTAATGGTGTCACAGCTTATATTTTTTTATCCACCTTGAATTTATTTTGGTGTATGGTGTAAGTTGGTACTCCAGTTTCTTTTCTTTTTCTTTTTCTTTTCTTTTTGCATGTAGCTAACCAGTTCTCACAACACCATTTGTTGAAGAGGCTATTTTTACTCCATTTAATGTTGCTGCCCCCTTTGTCAAAAACGAATTGACCGTAGAGGCTTGGGTTTATTTCTGGACTATTTGTTCCATTCCATTTGTCTATGTACCTGCTTTTATGCCAGTACTAGGCTGTTTGATTACAGTGGCCTTGTAATACAGTTTCATATCAGGTATTGTGATCCCTCCTACTTTGTTCTTCTTTCTCAACATTGCAGCTGCTATTTGGGGTCTTCTATGGTTCCATATAAGGTTTTGAAGTGTTTGTTCTATGTCTGTGAAGTATGTCATTGGTACTTTAATAGATATTGCATTGAATCTGTAAATTGCTTTGGTTAGTATGGACATTTTGATGATGTTAATTCTTCCAATCCATGAACATGGTATATGTATCCATTCATTTGTGTCTTCCTTGATTTCTTTCTCCAATGTTGTGTAGTTTTCTGTATACAGGTCTTTCACCTCCTTGGTTAGGTTTATTGCCAGATATTTTATTTTTATTTTCACTATATCGAATGGAATTTTTTTCCTTGATTTCTGCTTCTGCTGTGTCATTGTTGGTATAGAAAATTGCTTTTGATTTCTGGATATTAACTTTGTAACCCGCTGTTTTGCCAAATTCATTTATTAGGTCGAACAGTTTTTGGGTAGAGTCTATAGGATTTTCCATGTATACTATCATGTAATCTGCAAACAGTGACAGTTTGGTTTCCTACTTTCCTATTTGAATGCCTTTTATTTCCTTTTCTTGTCTGATTGCTGTGGCTAAAACTTCCAACACTATATTGAATAGAAATGGTGAAAGTGGACAACCTTGTTTTATTCCTGATATTAGTGGGAAAGCTTTTAGTTTTTGCTCATTGAGTATGACGTTGGCTGTAGGTCTCCCATATATGGCCTTTATTATGTTCAGGAATACTCTCTCTATTCCGACTTTGCTGAGTATTTTTATTATAAATAAGTGTTGTACCTTATCAAAAACTTTTTCCACATCTATTGATATGATCATGTGATTTTTGTCTTTGCTTTTGTTTATGTGGTGTATTATATTTACTGATTTGCAAATATTGAACCATCCTTTCATCCCTAGGTTGCATCCCACTTGGTCATGGTGTATGATCTTTTTAATGTATTGTTGGATGCAGTTTATCAATATTTTGTGGAGTATATTAGCATCTATGTTCACCAGCAATATTGGCCTGAAGTTTTCTTTTGTTGTGTCTCTATCTGGTTTTGGAATTAGGACGATGCTGTCTTCATAAAAAGAGTTTGGGAGTCTTCCATCATTTTTGATTTTATGGAATAGTCTGTGAAGGATAGGGGTTAGCTCTTCCTTAAATGTTTTGTAGAATTCTCCTGTGAAACCATCTGATCCAGGGCTTTTGTGTGTCCAGAGATTTGTGATTACTACTTTAATTTCACTTGCTGTTATTGGTCTGTTCAGGCTTTCTGCTTCTTCTTCATCAAATTTTGGAAGATTATATTTTTCTAGAAATTTGTCCAATTCACCTAAGTTTTCAAATTTCTTGGCATACAGTTCTTCATAGTAATTTCTTCCAATCCTTTGTATTTCTGTGGTGTCAGTTTTAATCTCTCTTCTTTCATTTCTGATTGTTTTTATTTGGGTCCTCTCTCTTCTTTTCTTGATGAGCCTGCATAAACGCTTGTCTATTTTGTCTATTTTTTCAAAAAACCAGCTCCTGGATGTATTGCTCATTAGAATTGTGCTTTTGTCAGTCTCCATGTCATTTAATTCTTCTCTGATCTTGGTTATTTACCTTCTTCTGCTTGCTCTGGGCTGTCTTTGTTGTTGTTCCTCGAGTTCTTGTAGGTGTAGGGTTAGGTTGTTTGTTTGAAATGTTTCTATCTTTTTTAGGTAGGCCTGTATTGCTATGAACTTTTTTCTCAGGACTGCCTACACTGTTTCCCATAAATTTTGGGTTGTCGTAAATTTATTGTCATTTGTTTCCAGAAACTTTTTAATTTCTTTCCTAATTTCATTCTTGACCCATTTGTTGTTTAATAGCATGCTATTCAATCTCCATGATTTTGGGCATTTTGGGTTTTCTCCTTTGAGATTGGTTTTCAGTTTCAGTTTCTAGTGGTCAGAGAAAGTGTTTGGGATGATTTCAATTTTTTGAGGCTTGTTTTGTGTCCTATCATGTGGTCTATCTTTGAAACTGTTCCCTGTGCATTTGAAAAGAATGTGTATTTAGCTTCTTTGGGATGAAGGGCGCTCTCTCTCTCTCTCTCTCTCTCTCTCNTATATATATATATATATATATATATATATATCAGTTAAGTCCATTTCATCTAGGGCATTGTTCAATGCCACAATATCTTTGTTGATATTTTGTTTGGAAGATCCATCCATTTTTTACAGTGGGGTGTTAAAATCCCCTACTATAATTGTGTTGGTCTGAATATCTTTCTTGAAGTCCTCCAAGATTTTCTTTATATATTTGGGTGCTCCTATGTTGGGTGCATATATATTTACAATGTTTATGTCTTATTGATGGATTCTTCCCTTGAGTATTGTGAAGTGACCTTCTGGGTCTCTCTTTATTGCCCTTGTTTCAAAGCCTATTTTCTCTGATATGCATATTGCTACCCCCCCCCCTTTTTTCTTGTCCCTTTGCTTGAAAAATTTGTTTCCAGCCTTAAAATTTTAGTCTGTGTCGGTCTTTTGCCCTGAGTTGAGTCTCTTGTAGGCAGCATATGTGTGCATCAGGCTTTTTTCCTCATTCATGTATATTATGTCTTTTGATTGTGAATTTAATCTATTTACATTTAAGGTTATTATTAATAGGTACTTATTTTTTTCTTGTTTTCATACCTGTGTTCCTCTCTGTCTCTCTCTTTTCCTTTCTTTCCTTAAAGCCATCCTTTTAGTATTTCTTGCAGAGCTGGTTTGGTGTAGGTGTGTTTTTATAGGCTTCTTTTGTCTTAGAAGCTCATTATTTGACCTTCTAAATTGATTGAGTGCCTTGCTGGATAAAGTAGCCTTGGTTGCAGGCCTCTGATTCTCATTACTTGGAATATTTCTTGCCATTCTCTTCTTGCTTGGAGCATTTCCATTGAGAAGTCAGCAGCTAACCTTGTTGAGGTTCCATCGTATGTTACTTCCTTTTTTCCTTTTCTGCCTTTAAGATTCTCTTTTTGTCTTGGAATTTTACCATTTTAATTATGATGTGTCTTGAAGTGGGCCACTTTGAGTTTCTCTTGATTGGGACACTCTGTGTTTCCTGGATTTGTGTGGCTTATTCTCTCATCAAATTTGGGAAGTTTTCCCTCATTATTTTTTCAAATAGGTTTTCTATCCCTTCTTCCTCTTCTTCTTCCTCTTCTTCCTCTTCTTCTTCTTTCTTCTTCCCCTATTATTCAGATATTATTACATTTCATATTGTCTTGCATTTCTCCTAAACCCTCTTTATTCTTTCTGAGCCTCTTTTTCTTTTCTTGCACTTTCTGGGTGTTTTTCTACTTTGTCCTCCAACTCACTGATCCGATCTTCTGCTTCATCGGTCCTGCTTTTGATTCTTTTCACTGTGTTCTTCAGTTCAGAAATTGTATTCTTCATTTCCTCTTGGCCCTTGCTGATAGTTTTTATTTCCTTTTTCATGATTATACAGTTTGCAGTGAAGTTCATTATAATTCCCCTGTAGTTTCTGGTAGCTCATTGTGAGCTCTTTGAACTTCCTGATAACCAGTGCTTTGAATTCAATATCTGATAGCTGACTTGCCTCTATTTCATCTAGCATTCTTTCTGAGGCTTCCTCTTTTCCTTTCACTTTAGGGTTGTTTCTTTGTTTTCTCATGGTTTTGCGAGACTCTTCTTGTTAGCTTCAGCTTCTTAAATTAATTTGTTTTGGCTTCCTGGGTTTATCATGTGAACTTCTGTGGTATAATACCTGCGAGATTCCATAGTGTAGTCTTTTTTATCTCCACAGCTCACTTGTCTAGGGTTTTCCTTTAAAGTGGCTCTGAATTTGTATTTGGGTCTTGGTTGTTTTGGGGTCTTTCTTCAGTGGTTCCTTCTCACCATCTGGTGAACTGATGGTCCCTCTGTCCACCACTTGTTTTAATTTGTTCTGATGGTGAGGGCAGGTTGTGTTGAAGCTTTGTTCTTCTGTGTATACAAGGTTTTGAGGATTCTCTTTTGCTCTTGTTCAGTTGTTTGCACTGGGTAGTTTCTCCACTGTTTAGTTGTGTTTCTAGATAGGTCTTGCATTGAGTTTTGTGTGGTTTCCACTTTCTCCTTCACCTTCTTCTGTTTTTATCTGTGGGTGGCTCCTTTGTTGTTGGGTTTCCTCTTCCAGTGGGTATCCTGGTATTCACCGCTTCTACCTATTGTTTTTTTTTTCTTTTTGTGATCAGTTGGAAGTGAAGGCAAAATGGTTTATTACAGCAGGAGAGTATTCTATGATATTTATAGTAGCAGCCAGTAGAGAAGAGATACAAGATCCTTTGGGTATATATAGTGATAACTTTAATCTTCAACCCTACTAGCCACTTTTTAGAAAGGATGGAAAGAAGATAAGGCTCTTGCTCGGCAGAGAAGTTTTGTGAGTTGTTTCTAGAAAGCAGCGAGTTTGTGGTAGGTCAGATTCTGAGGTAAGGTGAGAATAAAGGTTAGTAAATAGGTATAGTGTGAGAGAGAATAGAATTAACTACTACGGTATTATAGTTCAGAAAACAGTGAAGTGGGGTAAGATCTGGGAAGGGTGTTGTGTAGTATTTACAATAGTATGGAACAGCTATTATTTACAGTAGTATTAGAGCAACAATCATATGACAGAATCTATTAGATACCAAGAATAGGAACTATTGGACCTTCAAAGAGTGCTAATGGAGCCCAGGTGAAGTGAGGGACAGTAAATTAGCAATACACTATGAATGAGGGGACAGGGGAAACCTGTCAAATGACACAATATATCCAGCCAAGGCAAAGAAGACTATACAGAAAGAAGATGAATACAAAGGTACTATTAAAATAATAGATGTAAGAATAATGGAAAAATACTACAAATATGCAGTAACTTGTAGCTTCTCCACTATAGCAACGTGAAATTTGTTTCTCTGTATCTACTGTTGATTGTGCCCCCTCTTTGCATCCCAATCTGGTCTTTTTACAGCTCTAAGTTTTTTGTCTCACTTTTTGGGGGGGGGAAAGGCTGCAGAAGGGAGGAAAAAGCAGTAAGTTTGGAAAGAAAGGAAGAAGGAATAAAATAAGAAAGAAGGAAAGAGAGGGAAAAGGTATTGAAAGATAAAACAATAATCAAGTTAAAAACATAAAAGATTACTTAAAAACAAAACGAACCAAAAAACCTGCAAAAAGAACAAGAAAAAAAAAAAAAACCTCTTGCTGCTTTCCAGCTGGTCAAACCAGTTTTTCTGGTCTTACTGGCTGCAGCAGGCTGAGGGGCCTTTCTTTCATCTCCTGTACTCAGCCAGTCTCAGGAGCACTCTCCCAAGATTCAGACCTTCATCTCTCCCCAGAGTCCCACCCATGGAATTCAGGTCCTCTTCAGAGTACTCTTTCCCCAGGAGTCACCGCCGTGAGCTGGGGTGGGGGCTCGCGCATCCAGTCAGGCTTCTTTGGTCTCACAGGCTCGAGTGTGAACCTTTCTCATTACTACAGGGGGAACGCAAGGGTGTCTCTCAATTCTCCCAAGCCAGCAACCACAGACTCCACGGATGATCAAGGCCCCCATGTTTGCCTCCTCATGCCCATTTCTCTCTCTGACACTTCAAGCAAACAGGTTTCTCTCAGTGTTTTTCAAACCGTGTCCAGTTGGGTAGGGTGGGAGCTGATGATCCAGCTCTCTCCCAGTGACACTGCTGCTGGCCCTAGGCTTCCAAAGAGTTCACAGCAGACCTGGCCAGGCCCCTGGTGCCCAACGCACAGAGGCGGCAGCCTGGGCTTGCCACCTCTGGGTTGGTCCCTCGGACCTTACTGACCTGCGGCCGTCTCACCACCCTCTGGTCTCTCAGTGTCTGCTACAATTTCTGGACTCCTATTTTCTTATGTGCTGCAGCACTGTTGGCTATATGCTGTGTTCTTCCGCAGATCGGCCAGGTTTTTCTCCCACGTGTGGGGGTAAGTGGAATCCTCTCCATCCTACTCTGCCACCATCTTCCTCCAATCTCCTCAAAGGCATTTTTGTATGCCAATAAAGAAATATCAGAAACAGAAATCTCAAGAAAATTCCCATTTTCTATGTCAACAAGAGAAATAAAGTATCTAGGAAGAAACCTAACCAAGGAGGTAAAAGACCTCTATTTAGAAAAGTACACAACACTAAAGAAAGAAGGAAGACACAAATGAATGGAAGCATATACTGTGTTCATGGATTGGAAGAATTAATACCACTATGATGCCCATAATACCAAAAGCATTCTATAGATTCAATGCAATCCATATGAAAATACCAATGACATATATCACAGATATAGAAAAAATATTTCAAAAACTTTTATGGAACCATAAACAACACCAAATACCTTCAGCAATTTTGAGAAAGAACAAAGTAGGAGGGGTCACAATACCTCATATCAAAGTATAAGGCCACTGTAGTAAAAAAAGTTTTGTAGTGTCATAAAAGCAGACACACAGAGCAATGGAATGGAATAGAGAGCCCAGAAATAAACCCATGTCAATATAGCTAATTAATACTAGACAAAGAGGGCATGAGCTTACAATGGCAAAAAACAGCCTCTTCAATAAATGGTGTTGGAAGATCTGGACAGCTACCTGCAAAAGAGTGAAACCAAACCACCAACTTACATCATACACCAAACTAAACTCAAGAGGGAAAAGAATATTTAAATATAAGTCAAGACTCCATAAATGTAGAGGAAAACATAGGAAGTAAAATTTCAGATATCTCACATGCTCTATTTTTTCAATATATCTCCTATGGCAAGGGAAATAAAAATATAAACAAATTGGGCTACATCAAATTAAAAAGCTACTGCACAGATGAAGAAACCACCATCAAAATAATAAGGGAACTGACCATATGGGAAAACACATTTGTCAATGATACCTCAGACAAGGATTTAATCTCCAAAATAGATAAAGAATTCATATGACTCTACATTAGGATGACAAACAACCCAAATAAAACATAGGCAAAGGACCTGAATGGATACTTCTCCAAGGAAGACATACATAGGGCCTGTATACATATGAAATGATGTTCAATATCACTAGCCATCAGATAAATAAAAATTAAAATCACAATGAGATACCATCTCAAACTGTCAAAATGGTCATTATAAACAAATCAACAGAAAAACAAGTGCTGGCCAGTTTGTGGAAAAAGGGAACTCTAGTACATTGTTGATGGTGATGCAGACTAGTGGAGCCACTGTGGAGAACTTTATGACATTTCATCAAAAAAGTAAAAATGGAATTGCCTTTTGACCCAGCAATTCCACTGCTGGGATTATACCCTAAAAATCTTGAAACACAAGTTCAAAAGAACTTGTGCACCCTGTGTCCATAGTAGCATTATTTTTAATAACCAAGTGCTAGAAACAGCCTAGGTGCCCATCAGTAAATGAGTGGATCAAAAAACTGTGGAATACTACATAATAGAAACAAAGAGTGAACTTTCACCTTTTCTGACAGCATGGATGGAATGGGAGATTATTATGCTAAGTGAAATAAGGCAGGCGGTGGAAGACAAATAAGTATGATCTCACATATAAGAAGAACTAAAGAACAAAACAAACAAATGAGTAAAATAGAATTGAAGACATAGAAATAAGAAACAAACTTACAGTGACAGAGGGGAGGGGTAAGAGTATTAATGGGGGAAAGGAGGAGAGGGTTCTAGTCAAGGAAGATGTATAAATGACCCATGGACATGGACAACAGGGTGGGTATTGGCTGTGGGAGTGGGGAGTGGGATGGGTGGAGGAGAGAAAGCAAAGGAGGAAAATTTGGGACAACTTAATAGAACAACAATAAAATAATAAAAATAAATAAAATTAAATGGGAGTGTAAGTGCCTAAAGAAAAACAGTGTCCATCAATAAATGGCAGCTATAATTATAAATCATAACAATATCTTCTGTGCACCAATACTTTTCCTAACATTCAGAAGAGATGTCAGTCTGTTTCCTTTACCTTTGACCATTATGTATGACATTTCCCCCCAATGCAACCAATTTTTTTGAGACAATTGCCTTTTTTCCTCAGAGAGATGTGTTTCTTCCACTTCTTGTCAAGGCCCAGAAGATCCCTGTGAACATTCCCCCACCCCTCCGCTTGGAATGCTGGGGCACACCGGCCCTATATATTTGCCATTATTAATCAGCCCAGGGAGGAGTGGTAGAAACTCCCTTTGTGGTTCATTGATGTCAGCTCTAAGGATATGTAACATGGATTAAGAGAAAGCCTCTAATAGTTTCACTTTGAGGAAGTCAAATGTTCTTCAATTCAGAAGCAAAAGGATTTATTTAGCATAAGTAAGTCAGGTCCATATATCTGTCAAGGGAGAGAGAGGAAACTGACTTTCTCTCCAGTTCCTTATGTATTTCCCACTGGGTCCTACCCTAACCCCTGCCCCCTGTCAGCTTCCCCCCCCCAATATTTATTTATTTATTTATTTATTTATTTATTTATTTATAGACAGAGGGGAAGGGAGAAAGAAAGAGAGACAGAAACATCAATGTATGGTTGCCTCTCACCTGGCCCCCACTGGGGACCTGGCCTGCAACCCAGGCATGTGCCCTGCTGGGAATCAAACTGGCGACACATTGGTTTGCAGCCCAGCTCAATCCACTAAGCTACACCAGCTAGGGCTCCCTGTCATGTTTAAGTTTCTTTCCTGATCACCTGTAAACGTTTTGGCCAGGTCATGCTCTGTTCTGTATCCAGAATGTGGTTGGGATGAAGACAGGCAAGGCAGGAAGTTCCTGTCTATGAGGAGCAGGCCCAATTCTATTTTTATAGTGATGTAGGTGGGCTTTGTATGTGTGCTTTCTGTTTATTTCATCTAATTTCTGTAGCAGGAATTACAAAACAGAAGGGCAACTACTTTACCTACCAATCTTTGACCCCTGAAATACACTTATAGGGAGTATGGCAGCCTGGCTAAAGAAACTTGGTCTGGAGCCTCAGAGAGTGCCTTTCCTTATGAGGAGAATGTGGGTCCAAATAGTAATGTACTTCTTGTCTTCTCCAAGGACTGCCCTTTGCCTGGCTATCTTTGGGGCCTTGGGAGAACTGTGAGTGGAATCTTAGTAGTACAGTGGTATTTCTTTTGCTGACAGAGAATTATCAAGCTTTTGGAGCCAAAAATTAGTGATAGAAGTAATCTGGTCTTTGCAATGTGGCCAAAGTACGGTTTCGAAGAAGTATTTCCAGCATTAAAAGTCAATAAAAAGGCAACTTGATCTAGCATCTTGTAATATGTAAAGATCTGTAGAGATCTCTGCAGATCCTTTTTCTTAGGGGCCTCGTGATTCTACAATAGCACATTCCTCACTGGCTTGGAAAAATGAGGCCATCCTGTGACAGGTGACATGCAATTGAAATCATGACCAGAAGATGGCACTAGTAGTGTTTATACGGTGCCACAGGAGAACGTGAGGTAACTGATGGAGCAGTTTCTCCTTTGCAACCGGCTAAAACTGAAGCAACTGTGTTTTGTTAAAACTGTGTTAAGCACAGAAGCTTTTTTGGTGGATTTCTGCCTTTACTCACAGCACCACAGCCTACTTTTATGCCCTCTTAGGAGAATTACTTACGGTGAGTTCAAAGGCTGTAAGGTTTTGTTTATTGAAGTTTGCTTCATGTATTTATAGTGCTTTCTATTTGAAATTTTGACAAAAACAGTCCCCAGTTCTCTGGGAAGAAAGAGAATCCATTTGTTTAGCAACGGTTTTCTCATTTAGGGAATATTCTAGGGCTGTAGATGTAAGGTGGTTATTGTCCATCCTGTCAAGTTTTGTGCTCAAGGCTTTTAACATTCTTTTTATGAGTTTAATGTAAAAAGGCACCAAGTTAATGCTGCCTTTCCATAATAGACAACTTCATGAATGAGTGACTCTGTCTACATAATTGTAATAGTATAAGAACTTACTTATAAGGGAGTTGGAAGCCACCAAGAAACTTGGGAGAAATGCAGTGAGAAGCCTCCATGACTGTGAGCACCTTGTTCAGCAGAAGATTTTCCAGACAAAGTAGAGGTGTCAGTCCTACTGATGGCAACATAGAAACCTGTCCTCTTATCCCTTGGAACATGGGCCTGCCAGTCACGGGAGGAAGCATAGCCGAGGTTGCAAAATTTTCTGCAAAGATACAAATAGTAAATATTTTAGGCTTTGTGAGTCTTAAGGTCTCATTTGCAGCTACTCTAGTCTGCCATTACAGCTTGAAAGCAGCCACAGACAATATGTAATTTAGTGGGCATGGCTTTATTTCAATAAAACCTTATTTACAAAAACAGATGGGAGACTGATTTGGGAGATGCCATTCAACAATAGGTCATTGTTGCAGACCCCTGAACTGGCAGAAGGGCACGTAGCTTTTCCTTCTGTACAAAATGCTTTTGATTTTTGTGAATTGACTTTGTATCCTGTTGTTTTGCCCAATTCACATATTAGATCGAGTAACTTTTGGTGGATTTTATCAGATTGTCTATGTACACTGTCTTGTCTTCTGCAAACAACGACAGTTTTGCTTCCTTCTTTCCAATTTGAATGCCTTTTATTTATTTCTTTTCTTATTGCTGTGGCTAGGACTTCCAATACTATGTTGAGTAGGAGTGGTGAAAGTGGCCATTCTTGTCTTCTTCCCCATCTTAGTGGGAAAGCTCTAAGTTTTAACCGTTGAGTATGATGTTGGCTGTAGATTTCTCATATATGGCCTTTATTATGTTGAGGAATGTGCCCTCTAATCCCACTTTGGTAAGTGTTATTTTTTATCATAAATGGGTACAGTACCTTATCAAATGCTTTTTCCACACCTATGGATATTATCACGTGTTTTTTGTTTATGTCATATATTACATTTATTCATTTGTGAATATTATACCATCCTTGCATCCCTGGGATGAATCCCACTTCATCAGTGTATGATCTTTTTTTCAGTTGCTCAATGCTGCTTGCCAATATTTTTTTGAGGATTTTAGTGTCTATGTTTATCAGTGATATTGGCTTCAAGTTTTCTTTCTTTGTTGTGGCTTTATCAGGTTTTGTGCTTATGATGATACTGGATTCATAAAAAGAGTTTGGGAGTCTTCCATCTTTTTTAATGTTTTGGAATAATCTGTGAAGGATAGGGGTTAGCACATCCTTAAACGCTTTGTAAAATTCTTCTATTTTATGGTCTATGAAATGGTCTAATCCAGGAATTTTGTTTGCTGGGAGTTTTTTGATTACTGCATCAATTCGGTCAGCTGTTATTGGTCTGTTCAGGCTTTGTTCTTCTTCTTCACTCAGTTTTGGAATATTATAATTTTCTAGAAATTAGTCCATTTCACCCAGGTTTTCAAATTTCTTGGCATATAGTCCTTTGTTGTAATTTCTTACAATCCTTTGTATTTCTGTAGTATCAGTTGTAATCTCTCTTCTTTCATTTCTGATTGTGTTTTTTTGAGTACTCTCTCTCTTTTTTTTCTTAAGGAGTCTGCTTAATGGCTTGTCAGTTTTGTTTGTCTTTTCAAAGAACCAGTTCTGGGATTTATTGATCCTTAGAATTGTGCTCTTAGTCTCTGTTTCAGTTAATTATGCTCTGATCTTGGTTATTTCCTTCCTTGTACTTGCTCTAGGCTTTCTTTGTTGTTGTTTTTCCAGTTCATGTAGATGTTGGGTCAGGTTTTTTACTTGAAATGTTTCTATCTTTTTTAAGTTGGCCTGTATCAATACAAATTTCCCTCTCAGGGCTGCTTTCAGTGTGTCCCATAAAGTTTTGGGTTTTGGTGAGTTCATTTTCATTTCTTTCCAGAAACTTTTTGATTTCTTCTGTGATCTCATTCTTGATCCATTCATTGTTTAATAGCATGCTGTCCAATCTCCATGAGTTTGAGTGTTTTTGAGTTTTTCTTTTTCCTTCAGTTTCCTTTTTAGTTTCAGTCTTTTGTGGTCAGAGAAAATACTTTATATTTCAATTTTCTTGCATTTTTGAGGGTCAATTTTCATCCTATCATATGGTCTATCTTTGAAAACGTTTCATGTGCATTTGAAAAGAATGTGTATTTTGCTTCTTTGGGATGAAAGTCTTGATATATATTTTAGTTAAGTCCATTTGATTTAGGACATTTTTCAATTCCACAATATCTTTGTTGATATTTTGTTTGGAAGATCTATCCATTTGTGACATAGGGTGTTGAAATCCCCTACTGCAATGAGTAGCTGTCAATATATTTCTTGAAGTCATCCAAGATTTTCTTTATGTATTTGGCTGCTCCTATATTGGGTGTATACATATTTTACTATTTTTCTGTCTTCTGAGTGGATTCTTCCCTTGAATATTATAAATAACCTTTGAGGTCTCTTTTTATGGCCCTCTTTTTGAAGGCCATTTTGTCTGGTATGCATATTGCTACCTTGGCTTAGAAAATCTGTTTTCAGCCTATCACTTTCAGTCTGTGTAGGTCTTTTGTTCTGAAGTGAGTCTCTTGTAGGCTGAATATGTGTGGGTCATGCTTTATTATCCATTCACGTATTCTATGTCTTTTGATTGGAGCATTTAATCCATTTACATTTGATGTTATTATTGATAGGTACTTATTCATTGCCATTTTTTCATACCTCTGTCCTCCTCTCTCTGACTGTTTCGCCTTCTTTTATTAAAGAAGTCCCAAAGATGGCGGCGGAGTAGGACAAATGATTTTGCTTCCCTCCATGCACTGGAGAAAAACCGGGCTGATCTGCGGAGGAGCACAGCGGATAGCCGACAGGGACCCAGCATATAGGAAGGCAGGACTCCAGAAAGTGTAATGGACACTGAATGACCAGAGGCTGAGAAAAGGAGATGACTGCAGCTTAACAAGGTATAAGAGAACAGCACAGAGGCTGCAGGCCCTCCGCCGGGCCACACCAGGGCCCTAGACAGGCCACCTTGGTCTCTGGGAGCCCAGGGTGGGCAACAACGACCCTGGGAGAGAGCCAGTCATCAGTACCCTCCCTATCCAGCAGGGCACAGATTGGAAAACACCAGGAGAGATCGGTTTGCCTGTAGTGGCAGAGAGAGGAGTGGGCATTAGGAAGCAAACCAGAGAGCTCTCATAACCCGTGGAGTCAGGCTACAGTTGCCGGCTTGGGACAACTGAGAGTCACCCGTGTGTTCCCTGTAGCATGGGATCTGAGCCGCCTCTCGCACAGTTTTGAGGAGCCTCGGGCTGCTAGCAAGGCCCCTGGAAGAGAGCCAGTCATCAGCTCCCTCCCTACCCAGCTGGCACAGACTGAAAAACTCCGGGAGTCAGGCCATGGTTGCCAACTTGGGAGAATTGTGAGTTGCCCTGTGC